>NC_056729.1:379148634-379191134 GCF_019279795.1 Protopterus annectens | reverse complement strand
TTTGGGAAACCGTTCACTTCCTCAGGGAACATTTCCTATGGGAATCTCAGGACTTCCCACAGTCTAAGAAAAGACTTAGAGAGTTTCTGGACCTGCCCCAGCACAGACCCCTGGCCATCCCCCCTATTTTAGAAGTGGTGGATGATGTTTTCCATGAATCCAGCTTAGCCCCTGACACCCTCCCTCCTGCTCCCAGTAAACCTGACAGGTACTACAGAGTACCAGATTCTCACAAATACTTGTACAGAAATCCTGCTGCAGACCCAGAGGTCATTACACAGGGACCTAAAGGAGCTAAGACTCGTTCTGCCAAGAATCCTCTTCCTTCTGACAAGGACTCCAGAGCTCTAGACAGACGGGATAAAAAAGTATACACCTCAGCAACCTTAGCTATCAAAGTGCTCAGTTGTCAGTTCCATATGTTAAAATACCAACAATACATTTTGGAACTATTAAAACAGAAGATTGCTACCTTTCCTGACTGTTCCATTTGAAAAGAGTTAGCAGATTTACTGCTCTCTGCTTGTCAAGTGGCCAGACACTCATTACAATGTGGATATGATGCCCTAGGAGCCTCTAGCAGGGCAGCAGTGACAAGATCTGTTATTAGAAGACATGCATGGCTGAAGGAACAACCTCTCCCTGATCATGTCAAGTCTAAACTTATTGATGCACCCCTAGATAAGGAGAGCTTGTTTGGGGAAAAGGCAGAAGGGGTGCTTAAAACGAACGAAGACAAAGCAAAATCTATGCAAACAGTAAATGATTTGTTTCAGGTTCAGCCTCCCAGATTCAGCAGAAACTTTACCTCTAAGCACTGGGCCTTCCCTGCACCTAGCAGACAGGGCCAAAGTAAGCCCCACAGGGACAGACCATCCAGGCCCCTATCCCAGGGCTAGCAGTGAAGCAAACAGTGGACCACTTCAATCTCTAAGGCAGGGAGTTCTACGCCAACCTTCTATGGCAAACACTCACAGTGACTCCCCCTCCCCCTCTGCCCTCCCTTCAGTCATCAAAAACTAGGAGGAAGGCTCTCCCTCTTCAAAGACAATTGGCTTTCTGTAACAAAGGACCAATGGGTCTTAAAGATCATTTTTTAGGGATACAAATTCTCTTTCAGCAAACTCCCAATTCCAAGAGGGTACCCAGACTTACCTCCAAATCAGTGGGCAGAGGCATTGAAACAGGTCCAAACTCTCATATCCCAGGGGGCAGTAGAACCTGTCCCCTCAGATCAAACAGGAAAGGCTTTTATTCCAGACTATGCCTTGTTCCCAGAAAAGAGGGCACTTGGCGCCCCATCCTGGATCTCTCCATTCTGAACACCTCCCTGGTGGTCCCCAGATTCAAAATGCTAACTTTGCAGCAGCTGCTGCCCATGCTAACAGAAAATGCCTGTCTAGTGACCCTAGACCTAAAAGATGCCTACCTCCACATCCCCATCAGGGAATCATGCAGGAAATTCCTGCGCTTCAGAGCAGGCTCACAACACTTTCAGTTCTCTGCACTGCCCTTTGGCTAATCTACTGCTCCCAGAGTATTCACCAAATGCTTGGCCCTGGCCATAGCATTCTGCAGACAGAGAAGTATACAGATTTACCCTTACCTGGACGACTGCCTTTTTCAGGCAGAGTGCAAAGAAAAGCTGCTCCAGGACCTTCTCTTTGTCAAATCACTCCTTACTTCCCTAGCGTTTACCATCAACGAGAAGAAATCAAAGCAAAACCCACCAGGAAGATCATTTTCTTGGGAGCTGTACTAGACACAGCATCCCAAATGGCCTTCTTGTCCCCAGAAAAGCAGAGCTTCCTGCCTCTCTACTTTACCCAGACAGCTTCCAGAAGTCACCTCACTGCAAGGAAGGTCCTGCAAGCCCTGGGATACATGGCATCTTGCATCCTTCTCATTCCTCTGGCCAGGCTTCACATGAGAAAACTTCAGTGGTATTTAAAGAATCTTTGGTGCCAGCATTCAGTCCCTAGAGAGCTCTCTCCCTCTGATCCCATGTATAAGGGCAGAGGCCTGTGCCAGGAATAAGAGTCTTCCCTTCATCCTCTGCCCTTTCGGCCAGACCGTCAACACCGACGCCTCAGACATTGCTTGGGGGGGGGGGTGCTCACCTAGCAGGCAGGTACACCCAAGGTCTTTGGGATGCCCAGCAACTTCACTTGCACATCAGTCAAAAAGAAATGATGGCAGTACAAAAGGCTCTGACATCTTTCAAACCCCATCTCAGGCCAGGGGTTCTCCTTATAAAAACAGACAACACCACAGTAATGTAGTATATCAACAAACAGGGGGGACCCAATCTTACCCCCTGTGTAGGTTAGCCATGAGCCTCTGGCTTACAGCTACCTCCATGAGTCAACACCTAATTGCCAAATGCTTACCGGGGGTCAGCAACACCCTGGCAGACCACCTAAGTAGAAACTTACTGGACCCCCATGAATGGCAACTCCACAGGGAAATCTTTCTGCAAATCACTCAGGAATGGGGGACTCCAGAAGTGGATCTCTTTGCCTCGCACCTTAGCCACCAGCTGCAAAAGTTCTGTACCAGGGAGTATCACCTCCTAGCATGGAAGGTGGATGCCTTGACCTTCCCCTGGAACTCCCTCTTTGTGTACGCGTTTCCTCCTCTGCCCCTTATTCCGAATACACTGATCAAAATAAGGGAGGAGAGACCAAATGTCATCCTCATTGCTCCAGATTGGCCCAGACAGCATTGGTACTTCCTACTGTGCAGCCTGACCTTACAGCCCCAACAAGCAGCTTCCCCTGATCTCAGACCTCTTGACCCAGGTAAGGGGGAAGATACTGCAAGGAGTCCCTGTTAAGCAAACAGGTCCTAGACATCATCACAGAAGCCAGAAGGCCCAGCACCAGAAAATCTTATGCAGATAAATGGAAAAGATTCCGCTCCTGGAACCAGTCCAAAGGGGCCAATATCTCCCATCCTTCCATCCCTCTTGTCTTGGATTACCTAGCCGAATTGCTCAATAGTGGCCTCTCTTTCTCCTCTATTAAAATCCATGCCTCAGCTGTTTCTGCCCATTACAATTCAGACTCACCCCTCTTCTCTCATCCTTTGATTAAGCAATTCCTCAGAGGGGCTTCTAATATCAGACCTCCCAGAAGGCCTCTCATGCCACCCTGGGACCTGAATTATGTTCTAGAAAAACTAACCTTACCTCCTTTCATATCTCAGTGTGTAAAGAGACAGCAAACTAAATAACCAGTATTAGAAGATGCAAGCCAGGATCCATGAACCAATATTTATTGAGTGCTTTCATTTTTTAAAATAAAAAACTTCATCAGAATGATTACCCATCATGAAGTTTTTTATTTTAAAAAACGAAAGCGCTCAATAAATCTGTGAATCCGGCTAACTCTCAAATCTGCTCCTTCTACAGAATTGAAATACCTCTCCTAGAAGACTGCCTTCCTACTGCCTATCACCTCAGCCAGAAGGGTATCAGAACTTCAGGCTCTCATGACTGTTGAGCCCTTCATCATTTTCCATGCAGACAGAGTCTCCCTGAGGACTAACCCTTCCTTTATGCCCAAGGTGGTATCTGATGTGACCCTCAACCAGGCCATACACATATCCACCTTCTTTCCCAACCCTCAAAACAAGGGGAAAAGAATTCTACACTCGCTAGACATCCACAGACAACTCTGATGCTATCTGGACCGTACTAAACCGTACAGAAAAACAGACCAACTACTTGTCAGCTTTGCCTCTGGGGCAGAGGGGAAGCCCATTTCCAAACAATTTCCAAATGGATATCACACTGTATCCATTTCTGCTACAGACTACATGGGAAAGTCCCCCCCAAGTCTATCTGTACCCATTCCACTAGGGCAGCCTCCACTTCCACAGCCTTCCTTAGAGGGGTCCCCACTAGGGACATCTTAGAAGCTGCCACCTGGACCTCTGTCCATATCTTACAAAGCACTGCCACCTACCTCTTTTTTCTAAGTCTAGGGCAGGGTTTGCCTCTGCAGTTCTGCAGGGCCTGCTGACCCATGCCTAGGACTCTAACCTATCCTACCACCCCTCTCCTCAGCTTTGGGAATCCTCCCACAGGTGAAGACTGCAACAGTGAAGCACAAAGAACATAGTACAGTTGTGTACCCTTACCATAAATGTAGATGTTCGAGTGTATTCAGTTGCAGTCCTGGTTTCCCTCCCTCCATCCCCCATATAGCATCTTCCCATAGGGACATAAGCTTCCGGTGGCATTTAGCCACCAGGACCACTTTTCCTTATATCCTTGTGCTTCTGATGGGTTAGGGCAAGAAAAACTGATGTAATGACGTCGGCTGCCTTACGTTATAGCATTGACGACCTGACGTCAAACTACAGGCGATGGCAGCCGACGCAAAAAACATTGACTCTGGTATTCGGGCCGGCCGAGGGCTACCGCAACAGGTATAATAGCCCACAGGTGATGACTGCAACAGTAAATACACTCGAACATCTACATTTAATGTAAGTATATACACAACTGTACTTTTTAAAAAGTTCAGTCAGGTTTCTGGTACCCACACTATGCTGGAACCATATTGTTTGGGAAAAAGAAATCTAAAGATTGAGTTAAACTGTAGGAAAGGACATTTTTTTCCTTTAAACAAAGTTGGTGTTCCCACAAGGTGCTCTTAGGTGTGTGTGTGTGTGTGTGTGTGTGTGTGTGTGTGTGTGTGTGTGTGTGTGTGTACAAATGTGTATCCTGTGATAGACTGGTATCTCATTCATGCTTGGTTCTATGCTTTATGCTACTTGCTTGGAAGAAGAAGCTGTGACTGCACATGACCTTGAACAGGATAAAATGGGTTTAAAAAATGAATAAATAAGTATGCACTTCAACAGAAATACTTTATCTTCTGAATATGCTGATGAGCACATCATTCCTGCTGCCAAGACTGAGTTTCTTGTTGGAGGACTACAGTGTTCTGAATAAACTGCATGATTAGTGACTACATATTAACTACACTTTGTTTTCTCCAGATGTTCTGGCAGTAAATTCAGATATTGCAAACTTTCTATTTTCCCACATATACTGTGCAGTGGTAGAAGAATTGCTTCATGTTGATTGTGCTTTGTTTTATGCTGCATCACATGCTTGACAGAAGAAACAGTAATGTTATTTGTTACTTTTATTACAGAAATTATTTTTTTTTTGAGGGTAACGTTTCTTTCGTCACCTTACCATGTACAGTATTTACCTCTTGGTTCAAATGTTTGGCCTTTTTCTTTTCCAACCGGCTTAATAGCTAAGGTGTTTGCCTTACAAACACAAGGTGCAGAGTTCGAGTCTCACAAGGGATAATTGGCTAGGCTTAAAACAGCTTGTAAGGGCAGTTAGCTTAATACTAAACTATGAACCTGTGAACAAGGCAAGCTAACACAACTGCTTATGTGTGCCTTTGTAGATAGGTTGCCATTATATTGTCTGAACAATAACTTTTCTCCAGTGTTTGCATGTCTTTAAAAAGGATGGGGCGGGGACAACTTTAGAGTATAAAATTAAAAGCCTGCCCATAATCAGTAGTGTGCCCTCAGAAGATCAATGCAGATATATCAAAAGTATAGCAATTTATGTGCAAAAGACGAACGCCACTCACTGGTGTATTAAAATGACCAAAAGTATACATTTTTTAGTATGTTTGTAGCAGAAAGGTGCAAGAATAGTAATCTTTGAACTTTGTTGAATTTAGCACACTTCATTTTTGGTATTTACATTGACAATATTAAATCTTGGGACATAGTGGATCTCATCAGAGAGATCCTGGATAACATAAAAATTTTCCTTCATAATTTAAAATTTTTGAGTTGATGAAAATGGAAAGGAATAGGATGGGAAAGCATGCATAGAATGTAGGAGGGAAAAGTTCCATTTAGGCAAGCAGTACAACACTTCACCATATTTCTTAAATAAAAAGCCTTGAAAGGTTCATTCATGTCATAGTGACTAATATTTCATTAAACAATATATAGTCCCGCTTAGCAGATCCTGTGACTGATGTCTGCACATTTCAATGGAGGTGCCAAAATCAAATGTAGCTCAAACACTGATAACTTCAGAAAAAGGCCCTCATCCAGAAGTTTAATAAGAGCCAATGGCGTAGTGCTTTCATGTCAGGATCTTCCATACAAGCAAACCCTCATGGTCCTCTGATTTTTCCAGGTCCACATTACACACTTCCGTGTTACCATTAAGATCTCCCAAAACAGACTAAACAGTAAAACAGGCAAATGGGTAGGTACCAGAACCTCAAATAATGTAACAAAAACAGAAAGGATATTAGCCTCTCTGCATGCGTCATGGTATGCCTTGCCTGACTTGGAATGCTAAAACTAACTTAATTATACACCCCCTTGTAAATATATACAGTAATTTAATTTACCAGAACACTTTCTCATTCTACCAAAATACCTGTGAAACAAACAAGGGAATGATTCTACTTTCCAGTAAAATTCCTACCTCTACATTTCTATTTGCACTCGCACTCACAAACTGAACTGTATTTGAAATGGTTTTCACAACCCCCACCTTCCACCACCCAGGAAATGTACACTGATATTTTAACCACCCCAAGTGAAAAATGAGTTTTATATCTTGTAAATCATTGGGCATTCAAGCAATTACATGACGCATAAAATAACCTTGTTCAGTTAGTTCTACAACACTATTTTTTATATAACTAGTGGATCATATCCTGCTGCACTGAACAGTATAAACCTAAACTCTGATACTACCAGAATGCGTATGGGGAATGATGCCTATCCGACTTACACCAAGGTACACAGAGCCACCATAGAACTGGAATATTTCTTATGCAGGGAAAATCATATTGTATTCCAAATATCCTCAGTGTACCCCCATGTAAGATGGCTGTAACCCCTTTTTCTCTACACTGATGCTATCAGTTTCTTTTGACAGTAATACAGCAACTCCTGAACTATTAATCTAATATCTTGCTCTGTTTAACTTTGAAAAACAATTATTTCTGACATTCTTCTTCTTCTGGCTTTTCCCGGTAAGGGGTCGCCACAGCGGATCACCTGTCCACTCATGATTGGTAGTGGATATATATTTATTACCTTAATATGACAAAGTACAAGGTTTGATTCTGACCTTGGATTAGTGGCTAGGTTTAGAATTACCCTTCAGGGCAGTTGGCCTTGCAGTTTGCGTATGATCCCCATCCAGCTTCTCAGTCCCATATGTCTAAGTTGGAGTTTCAGAGTTGAAATGTAAAATCCAAAAGATCTTGCACAGCTCATTGTTTCTGGGATACTGGGCAAAATGTGTGACCAGTCTTTATGGGCTTCTGACAACTGACTTGTTAACCAAAGAGAAGGTCAGTGACGCCTTTGAAACACTTTTATCAAAAACTGGGAAAAAGAACTTGCTTCAGGATCGAACAGCATTTCACTAACTCTTTTACCACACACATTTTTCATTCTTTGGCCATTTATCATGTGTTCCCAAATAATGTGCTTATGTCACCGTCTCATATACTTCTGGAGAGCCTATATTGATTATCCTTAGATTGTCTGTTACACCTGATGTGAGCTTCTGGAGAAAGACATTTTGACCCTGCCAGTTTAAGATCCAGAACACAACAGCTGCATTGAAATCATTCATCCAAATGAGTTCTTTCTCATTCACTAAACTTTTGATGAGGAATTTGTAACATAGATAATGTGACACCACTATGTCAGGTTTACTGTCATAAGCAGACCCCATAAGTCTACAGATGTCCTTCTGCTTTCATAGATCCAAATATTGCCATGTCCTTCTGTGTCCCTTCACACAAGAGAGATCCTTGCACTGCATTACATAACCAAGTTTTGGTAATTTATGTTCTACACAATTCAGATGCTTGTACTTAATTAACTTTATCAGTTGACATGGATCTAGTATGCTGGAAAATATGGCATAGTTCCCTGGATTATACATGACATTAATATTTCACTAAATTATAAAAGTATGTGTCAACATCTTTAGCAACATCTTTAGATAAAGCAAGAAAATCCGCAAACGTTCTTGTTAAAATACTGTCCTGTTTATAACCCACACAAATCTAACTGTTCTGACTTGGAACTCTTTAACTTAACCCCGCCACACACATACAACTATATATACAGTAATTTAATTTACTTAGGCGGTGGGCTGCCCTTTCTCATTCTGTCAAAACACAGACAAGGATGAAGGAGGAAAGGAAGTAATATAGGAAAATAATGATTCTACCTGCCAGTAAAATTCCCTCAACCTCTACCTTTCTGTTTGCACACAAAGTCACAAACTGAACTGTATTTGAAATAATTTTCACAGTCACAACCTTCCACCACCCAGGAAATGTACAGCTATTTTAACCACCCCAAGTGAAAAATTAGTTTTATATCCTGTAGATCATTGAAACTGCGGTGGTGGTGCTGCGGTAGCATTGTCGCCTCACAGTAAGACGTTGCTCTGTTCGATTCTCAGCTTGACCATCTTCTGTGTAGAGACATGCGTGAATGGGCGTACCTTCATTGAAGGTTGTGCATCAGGGCTGGCAACTCGGCACATAAAAATCTTCTGCCAATCATTAGCGGACCGGTGTTCCGCTGTGGCGACCCCTAACCGGGAAAAGCCGAAAGACACAAAAACAACAATCCTGTAGATCATTGGGCATTCAAGCAATTACATGACATTCAAAACAACCTTCTTCAGTTAGGCCCACAACAAATTTTATTATGCAAGTAGTGGATCATATCCTGTTGCACTGAATAGTATAAACCTAAACTTGGGTATTACCGGAATGCATGTAGGAATGATGCCTGCCCAGCTTACACCAAGGTGCACAGAGCCACCTTAGGACTTACATATTTCCTATGCAGGGAAAATCACCTAGGGGCATACTGTAATCCAGATATCCATAGCATACCCTGTGTTAGACAGCTGTAAACCCCTTTGCAGCTTTTCCTCCACACTGATGCTATCAGTTCCTTTTTACAGGAATACAGGCAACTCCTGAACTAGTAAAGGCAATCATCTCAAACATTGATCTGTATTTATCACTGGAGTATTTTTGAGGAGGCCCATAAGCTGCTAATGTGGTATACCTTTAATTGCAAAAATAACACCACAGTTCTTTTTAAACATTTCCAACCATGATTTTCCTCCCTTGCAAGCCAGCCAGTTCCACTTAACTATATCTAACAGATACATATGTCTGGAGTTAGTCAAGATATATCGAAAGTGACAGGCTGACTTCAGCCCATGCAGTGCTTCTTATGATCAACAGAGAATTGTCATAAGTGCTAGGCAAGCTGTAGGGCAGTGTACAAGATACTGATCTCTAGCCAACATTCATGACAAGAGGTTTTCACCATGGAAGCTACAATATTATCTGCTATCCTTACTTTCATTCAGTGGACTCAGCTTTTTTGGAAGTTGGTAACAGGGAAAATGGCATCTTTGTGTTCACAGTGCATCCAGTTTTATACTTTATCACATGCTTAGATGTTCAGTGCTTTGAATAGTCTAAAGCCCACAGAATTAGCACATTTTCTAATGATAACAGTGTGCTGAACTTATGGGAGTGCCATATGTCAGAAAAGTATTAAACTTTTCCTACCACCATCCAGTATAACCTCCAGCCACTGATATACCTTGTTAGATTGTGTTGATTTTGGCTGCCCCCCCCCAAGGCTCTTCTGTTGAAGTGTTCATCATATAGAGCTGTATTGTGAAGGGAGCAAGAAATTATTGGAAATATCAATCCCCAAAATTTAAAGAATTAACCACTTAAGTATGCCATTTGCCTAAACAGTCAAACTGATATTTTGGCCAAATCCCTACACAAATCATAATCTGAATAGAAACATATCAGTCTACAGACTGATGTTCTGTAAGTCATGCATCTTCTCCGGAATACCAACTTGATTTAAAAATAAAAAAAGGAAGCATCACAGGACAAACTGGTGTGCTACACTGTTGTAGTCGTAATGTATCTCTAAAGAAAGTCAATACGTTGTGGTAGTACCTCTAAGCAGTACAGAAAGCTTAAGTATTTATAACAAAAAACAAGCTGTTTTCCCAAGAATTAATCATGGCAGTAAGTAAAATAAATACAAGATTAATTTCTGTCTGGAAGTCATACCTCTCAACCTTTTAGAGCAAGAAATATGGACAAACCATAAGTAATGTGGGGACAAAACCCAAAAATAGGGACAATTTTTAAATATTGCTCTTACAAATTTAGAAAGTAGATAGAATAACAGATTTTGCATTAGCATGAATTTTCTGAAGGGTATGAAGTTTGAAACTGAAATGTCTGTCATTCTTTTCTGACTAAAGTCTTCAATGATTTGTCAATGATTTGCTAGAAAACCACAATTTTATGAACAAAAGCACCAAAAATCTGAGGTAAATATCTGGACATTCTGCTAAAATCTGTACAGTTGAGAGGTATGCTGGAAGTTTAACTACCATGGTATAAAACATTAAAATAACATTTGCTGTGCATCTGACATGGGCCCATACTCCTTTAATACACAGTCATCCATAACAATTTTGCTTTATTATTTTCTGTTTGCCTTAACACACCAAGTCCACTTGAGCAGTATGGATGAAGACAAGGATGTTCTTCGTGTTTCACTGTTGCAGTCATTACATTTGGGTAATCCTGCTGGCAGGTTGCCCTCAGTCGGCCTGAATTCCAAAGTCCTGAGTCCTGCATCAGCTACTGTCGCCCCTTCCCTGATGTCAGGTCGTCAGGGGTATAAAAGATGCGTCCGACACCTTTTTCTTTAGTCTTTCTTGCCACACGGTGCACGAAGCAGAAGCAGTTCGCAAGTGCCGGTCGGCCGACTCCTAAGATTTTCGAGTTTGAATTTCAGATCCAAAGTGTTCTATAAAGCTAAGTACCCCGTTGGGGAAACTTTTTTCTTGCTCCAGACCGATGTCAGAAAAAGTTGCTAATTGTACTTCTTGTGGGAAGCAAATACCTCATAAGGACTTTCATTCTTACTGTATTCCTTGCCTAGGCCCTGATCATAACTTTCCAGGTTGTCGGTTTTGTGCTAGATTTAACCAACGCACTATTAAGCGTCGGCATGATTTTGCATGAAACTACTTTGGACGCAGGTTTAATTATCCAGAAATGTCGTCGGAAAGCCATCCGACTACTGGAGTTCACAAAAAACGCAAAGAAAAAAGAAAAGAAAGACAACCGAGGCCCAAAACCGATGATGAAGCTTATCCTAAGCCAGTTGTCGGTTCGCCGGTTCTCAGTGAGGTGCTTTTGCAGTCCCTGACACCCGCTACTTTAGAGTCGCAGGCCGCTACTGACTCCCACGTGGAATCAGCTATACCACTGGAAACTCAAGGTATTGGAGCCTCGGACACTATTCCTTCAGATGGGTCTGGAGCCACTGAGCAGGCACCGTCTTCTGAGGGTGTATTCAGACCTAAACATCTATACGTTAAACTGACTTCAAAGGCAAAGACTTAAGCACCTTCAAAGGCAAAGAAGCAAACTCAAGAGCCACGTGGACAGGCCTCCATGCCCAAAAAGCAGATGCTCAAATTGGCCGAAGACTTGATTACCTTTATCAGGGGTTCCCATCCCCCTCCTTATAAGAGGCCTAGGCAAGAGACTGACTATGAATCTTCAGATCAGGTTTCCATTTCTTCTGATTCCTCTTCTGATCAGGAATATCCCCCCCCCCCCCCCCCATGAGGATTCTGATGCTGAAGAATCTATACCTTCAGCTTCTCCTCCTGAGGACTATTGTTTTGGGGGAACCCTTACATACCATGAGGGAGCATTTCCACTGGGAGAGCCAAGATTTTTCAGAATCTAAAAAGAGGCTCAGGGATTTCCTGTTACTACCTCAGCACAAGCCACTAGCCATCCCGCCTGTGTTAGACATTGTAGATGTGTTTTCTGAGTCTAGCATTACCCCTGACTCCTTACTTCCAGCCCCTGTTAAGCCTGACAGATATTACAGGGTTCCTGATTCACAT
This sequence comes from Protopterus annectens, assembly GCF_019279795.1. NCBI lineage: Eukaryota > Metazoa > Chordata > Ceratodontiformes > Protopteridae > Protopterus > Protopterus annectens. The sequence goes on along the minus strand of NC_056729.1, from coordinate 379,179,109 downwards.
AAATTCCTTTTTAAAAACCCTGCTGCAGTCCCAGAAACTATTTCTCAGGGTCCCAAAGGAGTTAAGGCTTCCGCTGCAAAAAACCATACCCCCCTCTGACAGGGATTCTAGGGCACTGGATAGATGGGGGAAAAAGGTTTACACATCTGCTATCTTGGCTATAAGGGCCTTAAACTGTCAGTTTCATATGCTCAAATATCAGCAACATGTCATGGCATTGCTTAAACAGAAAATGTTGTTAAACTCTGAATGTGCAGAAAACAAGGAAATGCAGGATATATTGCATGCAGCTGAACAAGTTGGAAAGCATACTTTGAAATGTGGTTTTGATTCTTTAGAGGCCTCCTGCAGGGCCGCAGTTACAGGTTCTGTAATTAGGAGGCATGCTTGGTTAAAGGAACAAAATCTGCCTGATCATGTTAAAGTTAAATTACTAGATGCACCTTTACAGCATGATACTTTGTTTGGTGTTAAGGCAGAAGAGGTGTTAAAGAAAATGGAGGACAAAGCTGAATCTATGCAAACGGTCAAAGATTTTTTACAAGTACAGCCACCTAGGTTTAGTAGACACTGGCCAACAAAGAATTGGTCCTTTCCTGTGTCAGACATACCTCAAAGGGGCAGACCCAGATGCCCTAGAGGCAGATCCCAGGCGCAAGGTTCATTACGCTCAAAGCAATGGGGGGCCTCTACCTCCAAAGTTGGAGAAGACAAATCACAACCATTCAGAAAACAGTCCCAATGACTTCCCCCTGCCTGCACCAAGTACTTATCTCCTGGCAGCCCCCTTAGGGGGAAAATTAGCACTTTTTTCACAAAATTGGCACATTATAACCCAGGACAAGTGGGTCTTAAATATCATGTCACAAGGCTACAAGTTCCATTTCCATATCCTGCCAAAAGCAAACGGCTGGCCAGATCTGCCAAAAAATCAATGGGCAGAGGCACAAAAACAAGTCTCATCCCTCATGGACATGGGGGCCATTCAACTAGTACTAGAGCAAGAGCAGGGACAAGGATTTTACTCAAGACTGTTCTTGGTACCCAGAAAGGACAAGACCTGGAGGCCAATACTGGACCTATCTATTTTGAACACATTCCTGGATATTCCAAAATTCAAGATGTTGACTTTGCAGCAACTTCTGCCCATGCTGGGCAAGAACGCTTGGCTTGTAACTTTAGACCTAAAAGAGGCATACCTGCATGTCCCAATCAGACAAATATGCAGAAGATACCTCAGATTCAAGGCTGGCTCAATGCATTACCAATTCTCTGCACTGCCCTTTGGCTTATCTACTGCACCCAGGGCCTTTACAAAGTGCCTGGCACCAGTAATCACATTCTGCAGACAAAGAGGAATACAAATATATCCTTACTTGGATGACTGTCTAATTAAAGCAGAGAATAAGGACATTCTTCTACAGCTTCAGGCATTTGTGAAAAGACTTCTAACATGCCTAGGGTACACAGTCAATGAAAATAAATCAAAACTAGTGCCCTCTCAAGAGATAATATTCCTGGGTGCAAGCTTAAATACAACTGGCCAGATGGCTTATCTCACGCCAGACAAACAAAGGCAACTGACTTCCTATTTCAAAATGCTGGCAACAAAGGCCCAGTTATCTGCAAGAAGAATTCTGCAGGCTTTGGGCTTCATGGCATCCTACTAATTCCATATGCAAGACTGCATATGAGGAAACTTTAATGGTACCTAAAAAGTGTTTGGACTCAACATTGCCACAGCCTGGAAACTATGATTATTCTCATTCCCTGTCTGCAACAGGAGTTTCGATGGTGGGCAAAGGCTTGTCACCAAAACAAGGGACAGCCATTCACATTACCCCCAACCAGGCAAACACTAACAACGGATGCATCAGATTACACCTGGAGGGCCCACATGGCAGGAAGATGCGTTCAGGGCGCATGGACCTCAAACCAAATTCATCTACATATCAATCAAAAAGAGATGCTAGCAGTTCAAAATGCCCTGACAGCCTTCAAGGACCTACTGCATCCAGGACAACTATTGATGAGGACAGACAACACCACAATAATGTTGTATATAAACAAGCAGGGGGGGGGGGCACTCATTCTTACCCTCTTTGCAGACTAGCCATGTCTTTGTGGGACACAGCATTGACTTACCAAGTGCACCTGCAGGCACAATTCCTGCCAGGAAGGAAAAATACTGTGGCAGACAACCTAAGCAGAAACCTCATGGATCCACAAGTCTTCAGCATGATAACAAGAAAATGGGAATGCCCGGACATAGATCTTTTTGCCTCCCCTGACAACTACCAACTAAAAAGATTCTGTACAAGGATATATCACAGACAAGCATGGAAGGTGGACGCCCTATCTTTCAGCTGGAAAAACCAGTATCAGTATACGCATTTCCCCCTCTGCCTCTCCTTCCCAAGGTACTCCTAAAGATCAGACAGGAGAAGTCAAGGATGATACGAATTGCCCCAGACTGGCCCCTTCAGTACTGGTATCCAATACTAAGGAGCTTGTCTCAATGCCCAGCTTGGACCTTGCCTCAGATACCTCATCTACTGTCCCAGCAAAACAATCAGATCCTGCACAGCCAACTCAGGACTTTAAACCTGGCAGCATGGCGGATAATGTAGTCATTCAAAACACATCTCTCAGTAAAGCTGTGATGGATGTCATTTTGGAGGCCAGAAGGCCTAGTACTAGAAAATCCTATGCTGGAAAATGGAAGAGATTTTGTGTTTGGAACCAGGCACAAGGAACTGATACAGCTGTGCCAAATATTCCTCAGATTTTGCAATACTTAACTGAGATGCTGGACAAAGGTCTATCTTTTTCATCTATTAAAATTCATGCCTCTGCCATATCAGCTCATTACAACACAGAACCACCCTTTTTTCTCATCCTTTACTAAATCAGTACCTCAGAGGAGCCAAAAACTTAAGGCCTCCAAGATCATCACCAATGCTTGCATGGGACCTCAACTATGTCTTGGAAAAACTCACCCTGCCACCTTTTGAGCCAGCTGCAACAGCTGATATAAAGTTTTTATCTTGGAAAACAGCTCTGCTCCTAGCAATACCTTCTGCAAGACGAGTTTCAGAGCTTCAGGCACTCATGGCTGTGGAACCCTTTATCATTTTTTATCCAGACAGGGTCTCTCCGAGGACAAACCCAACATGTATGCCTAAGGTGGTGTCCAGTGTGGCGCTTAACCAAACTATTCATATGCCAACTTTTTATCCAAATCCACAGAACAAGGGGGAGAGAATTCTGCATTCTTTGGACATTCACAGACAGCTTAGATTCTACTTGGACAGAACCAAAGTCTTCCGAAAGACAGAACAATTACTAGTGGCATATGCTGCAGCATCACAAGGAAAGGCTATCTCAAAGCAGAATATTTCAAAGTGGATAGGCCACTGCATTCATTTCTGCTACTTACACCATGGCAAGCCAGTGCCTAAGGGCATTAGGCCACATTCAACCAGAGCTGCAGCCACTTCAGCAGCCTTTCTCAGGGGAGTACCAACCAAGGACAATTTAGAGGCTGCTACTTGGAGTCCAGTGCACACCTTTACCAAGCACTATCTGCCACTCTACTCTAAATCCAGAGCAGGCTTTGCCACTGCAGTTCTGCAGGGCCTCATAGCCGCTCCTAATGCTGTTTAGCTCCAGCCTCCCATCCATAGCTTTGGGACTCTACCCAAATGTAATGACTGCAACAGTGAAACACGAAGAACATAGTACGGTTGTCTACACTTACCATAAATGTAGATGTTCGAGTGTATTCACTGTTGCAGTCCAGGATACCCACCCGCCATCCCCCTTTTTTCTTCTGATAGAACCTATATTTCCTTCTCTGATTCATACAACCTATGTGGTGTATTTGCTTGTAGATGAAGGTAAAGTTTATATTGGTGCATGTATTTATATGTATATAAATTTTGGCTACCCTTTTAGGGGGCACCTGACATCTGGGGCAAGAAAAACTAAAGAAAATGGCATCGGCCACATCTTTTATACCCCTGATGATCTGACTTCAGGGAAGGGGCGACAGCGGCCGACGCAGGACCCAGGACTTTGGAATTCAGGCCAACTGAGGGCAACCTGCCAGCAGGATTACCCAAATGTAATGACTGCAACAGTGAATACACTTGAACATCTACATTTATGTTAAGTGTACACAACTGTACTTTTTTCATACAAATGGGATGGCCTACCACTGCTGTGTGTCACATTGATTTGATAGTACTTATTCTTCAGCCACCTTAGTAATCTGAAAAATGCTGTAAGTTGTTTGAAGTAAGGCAAGATATGGCAAGGATAAGAAATAAAGGGACTATGTTACGTGATCGAAAATTCAGATGCTCGAACACGTAATGATCGACCCCAATAGAGCGAACCGGCAAAATGTTGAATGGCCGGAAAAAAATAACAAAAACCCAAACAAACCATTAAACTGCTTTATGCAGGGGGGCAAGTCCCCCCACACCCCCTGCTACTTAAATATACCAACTCCAAGACCGCACTACATTGCAGTAAACGGAAATCTTCCCTTACGGAGATTTCCATTTACGTGTTCGACATTCTGCTGTTTCGCTCAATTGGGGTAAATCATTATGTGTTCGAACATCTGAATTTTCGATCACGTAATATAGACCCAGAAATAAATACAGATTACACATACATAGTTTAATGCATCATAATTAAAGTGAGTCCCCTGTCACAAGTCCCACTTCAGCACCATGCTGAGAGGCAGTTAAGGCCAGCAGTTTTTAGGAACCTTGTCTATGTTTAAGGAAAAAAAACAAGTCATCTATCTGTCGTGAAAATGTCTCTCGCAGTGTTGCTCATTATTCTCCAGGTCTCTTCTCTGTGTATTACATGTTCCTCTCAACACTTTCTGCCATTTGGATGATGAGAATGAGCATATTACTAAGGGTAAAGTGTACCATGAAGCTCTCTATCATTTGCCATATTCAGTCTCTGGCATGTTCAATCCACCTGATCTAAATTTTATTATTTCTTCATTATTTCTGAAAGTTACATTTTGTGGGGGTTTACCTTGAAAATTACAAGTGAAGGTTCAGCGACCACGGGATGTTGAATTCCAGTTGTCTGAATCCTGTGTTGTCGAGCCTTCAAGTGTGCAAGTTCCCAGTCAGTGAATGCACTGTGCATTCGCAAATATGTGGTCAATGTGATTAGTAGAGATTGCGGTACAGTGCAGATCGGGAACTTTACCCTTTTCCCCACTGTAGTGTGATCTTGGAGTTGGAATATATAATTTGCAGGGGCTGTGGGGGCATTTAGCATTGTGCAGTATTTTCATACTGCTGACAACCAGAACTGTAGATCCTGTTCTAACAGGTGCAGGGGAAATGGTATGTCAAATAATGCCCAGTTGAATAATCACCATGTGATTCAACATAGTGACTTGTTCAGTGTTTCGTGTTTGGTGTTAGTTTTCATTGTATTTGTTGGTTGCAGTTTTGCTAGGAAACCTTTTGTGGGATATCATGCAAAGTTCTTTGGGAGTAAATGCTTTGTGCTGCTGCATCACAGTAACAGAATAGCCAGAGCTCACTTCTACTGTATTTCCTATACCCCCCTCTGCTCATACTGTTTTCAGTATCAACTCTGATAAGAATTCTATAACCATTGCTGTCTGTGTGACAATTGAATTTATTTCAGAAGTAAAGGTGTATTATGCACTTTTGAATTAGTGTTGCTGCAAAATCACTAACCCAGCTTTGTGAGAAACCATTGCTGATCAGAGCTTGGCACGTTTCATCCCTACACCCTCTGTTTAAAACTCAGCAGTCTTAAACTATTTTGTAGATATTTATACTCAGTGTCTTCAAGTTGCTGCTGGAGGCTGGCATTATTTTGAAGTAGATGCTATATCTGATTTTCTCTCTCAGTAACTCTTCTATTAATATCAAACATGCTAGTTTATTGGACTGCTATCATGACACCAAAGTCTGTTAGCACTGTTTCTGTGTATAGATACTGTTGTTTTTTGAATTTGTGTAGGGCTGCGGTGGCATTTTTTTAGCTCATCCATTTGTGCTGGTCTACAAGTTAGGCTAACTCCATAACTACCCAACAATAAGGCTTTCAGTCTCTACCACAGAAAATTTTAAATAATTATTAATTCAGAACAACTTTAAAGGGTCTGGTTGTGAAAAAAATGAACAGAGACTGATAGAATCTACCTGCTACAAAGTAGAAGCACACTTAGAAGTGCCATTGTAGAGCCGTTTAAAACATGTCCTACACAGAACAGTTGAAAAAGATTGTCCTTCTCGGCTAAGTGGTATGAATTTTCAAGATTACTTGTACTGCCTCAGCCATCTTTTAACTTTAATCCTTTGTTTTCCAACCATCATTGTATGTGTTTACCCCACTGCATAATGATTTGGATGCTGCATGAAATGATGTAGTAGAATTTGAAGGAGATTGTTTATCTCTGGTTTTCATTGAATAATCCATCTTGGGTCCTGAACTTCCTAATCAACATAGTGATTGGCTGGTTTAGTAGACACTGTGTCAGGAAAGATGCAGATTTTAGTCACTTTTATCTATGTACAGATCATGCTGAATCTTTAGGCTCTTAATTGTACAGAAACATATGTAATTTTTCGTAAAGATTAGGGTCTTGTTTCCCTCAAGGTAATGTCTGAGATGCAAGTCAACAAGCCTATGTCCTGTTCATTCTTCACTGGTACGGATCTTAAGGGGAAATTTGCCTACCATACCTTGCAGTTGCACTAAACAGCTGCAGTTTTACAACCACAGGATACATGAGCATAAGAATCAAGACCAGTTGTTTGTTTCTTTGCTTCTGCCAGAGATAGTGAGAGGAACTTTACAATTGCCTTATTCCAATTGAATTATAAGGTTTGTAGTCTTTTGTCCCCAAAGCATTAATCGATTGCTAGTTAGTGCAGTGAAGGGGCGTTACCCCCAGGTGGTATCTCTCTCTCTCTCTTTTATTTAAGAATGTGTTTGCATTGAAAAAAAATGTCTCTGGCTGGCATCTGTTCTACAGCCTTGGGATTATAATATACTTTGGATTTCCAGTCCAGGACTAGGGTAATCTTTGGTAGGTCTGTGTTGCATGGCTTTTTATCTTTAGTCCAACATTCTTTCTTTCAGGCTGTTTATGCAGTTTTTATAGATATTGCTTGTGATTCTTCTCAAGCGTTCTACCTATTGCAAATGTTCATAGGAAGTTACTAGGCATGCAGTACTGGAGATGATTAGGAGCCTATCCCAAATTCCCAGTTGCATCAAAACAATGTCTTATTAGGTGACTGACTTGCTCAAGGTCTCATAGTAAGCAAATGAAGGTGGAAAGATTCAAACACTGTACCTTTGGCACAGGTGGCAGCTCATCAACATGTCAGAGCTTTAGTCCCCTGTGCTAACTACCAAATGGTACCATAGTAAGGTCTAACAGGTATATGAATGTCAACCATAGTTGATGTTTGCAAATGTTTTGTGCAGTGGGTACATTATTCCTACCCTATAAAGAATGCATTTTATGTTTACATTAATTTACAGTAATCGGTGTTTTATGTTAGTTCTGTCATGTAAATTGTGTTTTGTACTAAAACACCTTAATAAACATGAGCTAAAACAATACATGAATAGAGCACCAAAACAAAAAAAGAGACAATAAATCCAACCACAGGGCTACCAACGTAACTTTGTTAAGCGCTTTCACTCACTTTAATACACATGAGCTTCTTCAGAACAAAAAAGTTTTTTTTTGTTTTGGTGCTCTTTTTATCTTGTTTTGGTCGAGTATATGTGAATTCATGAATAGACACAAGACCCTCATGTTCTATACGTTGGATACTATCTCCTTGATCCACTTGCCCTGCAATATGAGAAGATGCTGAAAGACTGAAACCCTGACTCTGTCTGTAGACGGTCAGTCAGGCAAGTTCATGGGGAATTTGAAATTGACCATTTAGAGGACTGCAAATTCCTTGGTTTTGTGGACTATCTTTCCCTTTGTCAAAGCAACTACATAAATCACTTCTATTATGTTTCTCTCTCCTTTCTACTTTATCTGGAATGTTACTAACTGTGGTGGAGTTAGTTTATGCTTAGATGTCTACTTCCTGTTTATAAATTGTTAGTAGGCATCATTTTTACATGCGCCAATGTTCATTTTTATAAAATCCAGTGATTCATCATATCCTAAAAACATCAGCTTAATAAGAATCTCTGCCTTGCTGCGGATTCCTTCTGCTAACTGATATAATTGTAGTCCATATACATCCAGCCTATGGCAAAACCAGAAAAAATTTCAGGATCCACATGTTTTTATATCTCACCTCCTATATGTAGAGTTGATTGTGGGGAGCATCCATCATATCCTATTTGAGGTGTAAAAAAAGTTATGCAGGCCCAGGAAAACATTCTAAATTTCCTGAATTTTATAGCATATACTGGCAACAGGCCTGCTAATCACCAGGCTTCATCATTCAGATGATCTATATCTGCAGTTCAGCTTTGCTTCATTTTCGCCACTATTGTAGCTTTTAATTCAATCAATGCTTTAATTGGCATACCAACTGACCCTATAGTATGTGGTAAATCATCCCTTACTTCCTCTTTTCAAAGATACCAGAGCTGGTTTACTCTTTCCAGAGGTCCACTGAAATGTATATATGAGCATCTCTAACCATTCCACCATACTGTTACCTCAAGGCGTTATACAGGCAAAATGTTATCTTAATTTGAGACAGTGTATTCCAAACGTCACCACTTCTCATTTATTCCTATTAAATCAAATTGGTTTTCACAACTTTAAATCTCTTCACCAGTAACACCTGAGTTTACATACCTAATAAGTTAAAAAAGGGTTCATCATGGCTTTAGCTCTTTGCTATTAAACACATGCTTTAACTCGGTGTCTACCAGCAGTAAATTAACTAGGCTGAAAAGCAGTTTTCTAGAGCTAAGAATGAAAACAACAATTCAGTATGAGAAAATCTTTCCAACTGAACAAGGAAAGCAACTTTTTGCATTTCTTGTTCAGCTGAAATAAATTTTTCCCATTTAATGTACTGAATTTTGACAATGAATACTGCAAGTTCAGGATTGTAGATAACTTACAGCAGCGCAAAAGTGTTGTGCTCTGCTTTTTAAGCTTTATCAGCTTGAACTGGGATAAAGTAGCCCAAAACAACTAGAGCTGCTGGCATGATTAACACATCATGATCAGTATTATCAGTGTTAATGAAATAATGCCCCCAACAACTTCTGCCCATGATATGAATATAACTAGAAAACTTTGCTGTTAAACTCCTCCTAACTTCTAGTTATTACACTGCATAAATATTTCCATTTCAGTGAATAATGGCCCATCTGTAATGAGTACAATATTTTCATTTGAACAACATCATAATATAAACAGAGATCTGGAAATTCTAACCAGTCTACTTTTACAAACAACAGTTTGCCCCTAGACACTGTATGCCTACCACCACCCAAAATAAATCTATCATATTTTAACTAACTTCAAAAATGGACTAGTGTATCACATAGCTGCAGTTTTTGTGTGTTTGCAGGGATGTGGCATTTTTCTCCAGAGCAGTTCACTGAGCCCATAGAACTTGTACAGTAGCAGTTTCATTCAGAACATTGAAAATGGGTGCAATCCTGTGTTGATACTAAGCGTGCTACCTGAAGAAATTCACTGCACCTGTTCCAGATTTTACATGGGTTCAGATTTCTAAATCTATAGCTTCTACATTTGAGTCACATGACATATGGGAACACTGCAAGCGATGCTGTGTAGTTATTGCCTGAATAATGCTGACTGAAGCTTTACAAAGGAATTGGTTTGATATTATCTTGCAAGATTCTTGGACTTTCTTTTTTTTCTTTTTGTAGCATGCCTTCTGGTACAGAAGATGTGTTTTACATTGTTAAAATTACAATACTTGATCTCTAAATTTTACTAATATTATTTTTACAGAAAGTTACATTTAGCTAATTTATGTGTGCCTGTTTTTTATATTCTCTTTTTCATACACACTCTCTTCTCCCCACTTTCTCTGAGATAATGCCTCTTCTGAATAGGAGAAGTGGGCACAGATGGGAAGTGGGAAGAGATAAGTTTCTTTTTCTGAAGACTGCAGTTTGGACTAGTCTTTGGTGTTTGCAGTCTACAGTTTACACAGGTCTTGAAATAAAAACTTCTCATATCAAATATGTTTTGTTTTATATATTTATTTCTTAGAGTGAGTATATGTGTGTGTGTTAAGCTACATATCCACTGTCTTGACTCTTTGTGATCTGTGCACTCAGCTGTCTGAGAACAATGTTACAGTATTAATCTGTAAGTATTGTGTGTGTGTGTGTGTGTGTATATATATATATATATATATATATATATATATATATATACATTTATGCACACACACATGCTCATGTCAGGGAACAAATCAAAGCTATCTTAGTGTCGGGGAAGGGGTGGGCTACAGAGTCTGTCCATTTATGTGGAGAAGGAATTGAGACTAATTGTCAGTGCGTCATATACTATTTTCCGTGATACTAAACAGTTTTTAGAGGATTTGTTTTTATGTTTAGAGGTGATTAATAATAAAGATAAGCTATTTTTTCTAACCCTGGATGTACAATCTTTTTTCACTTGCATACCTAACACAGAAGGTCTTAAGATGCTCTGTGAATGTCTCCAAGAGTGTAATGACTTTAGTGATGCTAAGATAGCCTTGATTTGTTCCCTTGTTAGTATTATTCTGGAATATAATGTATTTCTCTTTGATGGTGTATATTATTGGCAAAAGCAGGGTGTAGCCATGGGCACACCCTGCGCAAACAGTTATGCAAATGTGGTTATGTCCCAATGGAAACAGGCATCTGTTCTGGATAATAATAGGATCTCCCGATATATTGTTTTATTTTAAAGATTTGTGGATGACCTTTTTTATTATGGCAAGGACCAGAGGAGTTGATTTCTGAATTTGTAGATTATTTACATACTACGACAAGCTTTCTAAGGTTTACGTATAAATATTCATATACAAGAATGGATTTTTTGGATGTGGAGGTTTTTAAGTTAGAGAATGGGGGCACAGCTACTAAACTATATAGAAAACCTTGTCGAGTAAACACCACGTTAAGAAGGGTTAGTATGCATCCAGCAAGAGTATTTAAGAATGTACTAAAAGGTCAGGGGATGCGGACTTTGAGATTGAATAGCCTACAACCACTTTTTAAATCGAATTTGACTATATTGACACAAGAGTTCAGAGACAGAGGTTACAGGGAAGGTGAAGTATGTGGTATGGCAAGAGAAGTCCAATGTTTGAGAGAGAGAGCAGCCCGACCACATTTTTCCAGCATATAGACAGAATAAAATCAGGGACAACTGGCCAATGTTAGGCAGAGAGACTGTGTTAGATTTCTGATGCATTATACCAATGACAATAGTATTTTCTGTGATATAATAAAAAAGAATTGGCCAGTTTTGCTATCAGATGCTAAGATAGGTAATGCTGTAGGACCATATCCACACTTTGTGTTTAGGGATAAACATTCAGTGTGAAGTTGTTCTATCTCGCTGTTCATTCTTTACTGATGGGTTCGGAGTAGATCCCTCAGCTCCTATATGGCCAATTGCAAAGCTCGAGGTCTTTAAATAGCTCGAGGCCAAGTCCCTATCCCATGATGCACCTGGAATTACCTCAGATCTAGTTTGCCGCTGCAACCGATTGGAGGTTTTGATTTAGCTCGGGCCATTTAAGCTGCTTTTTCATTACTTATTCAGAATTTCTTATTAAAAATGTTTTGCTAGTTAGAATAGTTTGGCATAGTTTAGGTTAGTTGATAAAGCTCTTATAACTTTTCACTGTTTTTTCCTACCCATTTAGTGTGCTTTAACAAATTTCTAGTTGGCCTCTTTTAGGCCTAGTTTAACAGTTGTTTCTCAAACTACAGTGTGTTATTTAGTGACCTTTTGTCACAATTTGTACTATTTCTTAGATAGTTATAGTAATTTGTTGTGTGGTCTGTCTTGCCTTCTGAATTTTTATAGATAAGGCTCAGTACTTCATTACTGTTAGAAAATTTAGATAAGGTTGTTGTGTCTTAGCAGCTATCTCCCTTTTTCTTTGCATAGTCTGCTTGGAATTCTCCTTGTGTGATATCACATTATACTGCTATTACTGTGTGTCTGTGATTTAGCCTGCTTTTAGTTTAGGCTTGTGTGCGTAATTACTGTTATAGTTTTTTGTGGTGACAGTAATTTCTTGACATTACTATGGCTGACCAAGATAAGCACCCTAAGTTTGACTTCAAAAAGCGCCCAAAGTGTGGCCAAAAGATGTCTGTTACAGACAGCCACGTTAGTTGTGTTTACTGTGTAGGGGCTCTGCATTTGCAAGACAGTTGTTCTGTTTGTCATTCCTTCTCCTCAAAGGTCCTGCCGGAAAGGAAGAGGAAACTCATCGATAGAGGATTGTTGAAGCCTTTGTTTCAGGAAGCTTTGAGTGACCAAGATGGATCCAGCAAGTCCTCAAAGTCTTCCAAGACGTCAGACTCAAAAAAATCAAAAAAGTCCTCTACTTCGGCTCCACTGCCATCTAAGTCGACAGTCTTTACCTTTCAGAGCCAGTCCCAGTCATGGAACTGGTGTCTGAAGTGCCAGAGAGTCCACTTCTCCAGTTGGTACCACCTTCGGTACGCTCCTCTCGATCATCTATGTTTCTGTCGGATTTGGATGTGGATCATGTTGTGCAGAAGCTGTTATTGGCACTGGCCTTAACAAAAATATTATCGGCTTCGACCCAAATGGCTTCTGAACCGAAGACTCTTGTGCCGACTCTAACTATTACTCCTCTGAGCCATGCTGGTCCTTTGGAGCCGGAGGAAGCAGACCTGATGTTCATGGAACCCTCAGAGTCGACGCCTGCTCCAGTGTCTTCGGCTCTGTGCACTTTGACATCCTCGGTGCCGATTGAGGACTCTAGGAGCAGACATACTCTGGTCGGGTCTGAGGAGGACAGTCAGACTGACTTTGCTTCTTGGGGCCTCGGCTCGGATGAGCTCGGATCCTACCTGGGGCTTGGAGCCAACTGTCCCAGTGCCGGGGGTGTCGACAGTTTCTTCAGATCCGTTGGCTTCCTCGCATCTGAGCAGAGGTGCTTTTGATGCCATGAGTAGAGTCATGTCTCCTAGGGCATCCTCAACCTCAGGCCTGCCTTCCTCCTCCCCTAAAGTGCCTGTCTCTGCTACTGCCTCACACGTCCTGACCAAGCGTAGAGACCCAGAGCTTCAGGAAGCCCCATCGGGTGGACCCTGCTCTTCTGAGACCTCAGCAGAAACTCCCACGGATGAGGTTCCCAGGAAGAGATTGTGTAAGAGGAAATATCTAGACTCCCCACAGAAGTCTCTAACATCAAATACTGACTTAGATGAGTCAGAAGGGTCCACACAGTCCCCGTCTGAGGATATCTCATTCGCTGAGATACTTGAGATCCTTAGGCAGAGGGGTGACTGGCAGTCCAAAAGCCCTGCTGAGGATGAGTCAGTTCTCCTGAAGGCTTTCGGGTCTCAGCCCTCCACCTCTTGGGTGTCTCCTCCCTTTGATGAGCTGAAGCAGCTGGTCTCACGAAGGGTATGGGAGTCTCTGGATACTATGGAGCTTGTCCCTAGGAGGCCTAATAAATTCATTTCTGCCCCCCTTGACAAAACATTTTTAACAAAAGGTGTTCCTGTTGATGCCATGGTGGTGGCAGCAGCCACCAAAAAGGAAATGTGTAAGACTTCCTCGTCTGTCCATCCTCCTAACAGAGACTCCAGGATTATAAATAGATATGGGAAGCACATGTTTAGTTCAGTGACCTTTGCTCTCCATTCACTGAACTATCTAACCCATTTTACTAGGTTGCAAAGAGATCTCCTTAAGGAGTTAGGAGATGCTCTTCAGGGTACAGTAGTTGCAGGAGCTTCCGACAAAGTTGCGGCCCAGCTTGCTACACTCATTTCTATTGTCAACTCATCCATGCGCCTTATTTCGTATGCAGCTGATGGAACAAGTAGGGCAGCGGGTACAGGAGTTGCTCTTAGGAGACATTCCTGGATGTGCTTGTGTTCCTTCACGGAGCCCTTCAAGTCATCCTTTGTGTACACTCCCTTTGATGGCTCATCCCTTTTCAGGCTTAAAGTGAAGGAAACCTTAACCAGATGTGAACAGGATGGAAAGACCTCTGTCTGCCGTCGGAGTCTGTTTTTCCACCCCTACCCGACCTTATCCTAAAGGTCAAAGGGGAGGAAAATGTGGTTCTGAAAAGCCCAAGGAGCCTTTCAGGACACACGTGGTGAACCCCCCCCTCCAGGGGAAGAGGAGGGAGCAATAATGGAAGATGCCACTCCTACGACAGAGGGGGTCCGCAACACCAGGGTGACAGAGTTCACTTCTCTGGGAAGCCCTACCAGCGCTCCTGAGAGGAAGCCCGACTGTCCTGCTCTGGAGGCAGTCAGGGGTCACTTGTCTTTGTACTCAAATGCCTGGCTCAAAATAAAAGACAATTGGGTACAAAGTATCATTTCCAAGGATACTTCATTCCATTTGCCACACCCCCTCCAATTGTAAGAAAAATCCCAGACGTTCCACTCAGTTACAGGGAACAAGCAACAGTAAAGGTCCAATTGTTGCTAAGAAAAAAGAGTCATCCAACCAGTCCCAGCAGGCCAGACAGGATCCGGAACTTACTCAAGATTCTTTTTGGTTCCAAAGAAGACGGGGGACTAGAGACCCATATTGGACCTCAGGAAACTGAAACCAATACATAAAGAAAGAAAAGTTTTGGATGGTCAAGCTTCAGTCTATACTTCCCTTCTTAGGGAAGGACAATTGGATGTGCTCGATAGATCTCAAGGATACATACTACCACATAAAAATAGCCAGACCATCCAGGGATCACCTGCGCTTCCGGCTGGGAGACAATCACTATCAGTTTCGAGCCCTGCCCTTTGGTCTCACTACAGCCCCCAGAGTGTTTACCAAATGCATGGCAGTGGTCATGGCTCACCTGAGGTGTCTAGGATTCCAGGTGTTTCCGTACCTAGATGATTGGCTGCTATCCGCCGCCACCAGGCATCAACTCATTCAGGCCAGGAAGTCCACTCTGTCACTCTGCAATCATCTGCGCATTACAATCAACTCAGAAAAATCTGCCTTGTTGCCATAGCAGCATATCGTTTTTATTGGGGCAGAGTTGGACACCACCACCACCACCACCCTAAGGTTTTCAAGAGAAAGAGTTCTTCTTCTTCAAAGGCATGTCAGCATTCTGATATCAAAAGACAGAGCACCAGCATCAGAAGTTCTGAAATTATTAGGCATGATGGCAGCAGCAATTTTAGCCATACCACTAGCTTGTATGCACATGCAGATACTTCAGTGGCTGTTGTTCACTCAGTGGTCTTACCAAGAGCTCCCCATGACTCACACTATAATGATCACAAATTCTTGCAAAAAGGACCTTCAGTGGTGGTTGACCTCACTTCATGTCACGATAAGACGCCCATTTGTGCTATCCTGTCCAGCGGCCACAGTGACCACGGACACTTCCCTAATAGGGTGGTGGGGGGGTGCATTTTCAGGGAAAGACTGCCCAAGGCACATGGACCAATCAGGAGACACATCTGCATATCAATGTCCTGGAGATGAGAGCAGTACCTTTGGCATTGCAGTACTTTCAGGACTGTCTTCCATGGGTATGATTGTGATTCGACAGACAACATGTCGGTGATCTGGTATTTGAACAAACAAGGAGGAATCAAGTCTTGCCCCCTTTGTCACGAGGCTCTCAGAGTTTGGCAGTGGGCTGTTTCCACCCAGCGCTTTCTATTGGCAATGCACATCCTGGGGAAATCCAGTGTGATAGCAGACAAACTGAGCAAGGCAATTTTGTTGCCCCATAAGTGGTCCATCAAAAAAGAAATAGCGGATAGGATATTCTGCAGGTGGGGCCAGCCTTGCTGCGATCTTTTTGCCACTCACATGAACACAAAATGCAGAAACTACTTTGCCCTGATGCACTCATACATGATTGGCCTCTGAGTGTCCTATATGCATTTCCACCAATTCCGTTGATACCCAAGGTTCTACAGAAAGCAAAATCCCTGGGAAGGACCATCATTCCAATAGCTCCTCATTGGCCTCGTCAGATTTGGTTCTCCTTCCTTTGACTTCATCTTTTTGAGGATTCTTGGATTCTGAACCCAGTTCCGGACCTTCTGACACACCCTTCAGGGGTCTTCATCCCTCTCTGCAGTCCCTGAAGCTGACAGCTTGGCTGCTCCAGTTTCCATCATAGCCAGGTTCCATAACCTTTCTAATGAGACAAAACAGATCCTTTCGTCTTCTCATAAATCTTCTGCTAGGAAGCTATATCTTAGCAAGTTGAAAAAATTTTCTATATGGGCCTCTAAAAATAATATTGATCCTTATCAAGCCACTATGGCTTCCATCTTAGAGTTCTTGACTATGATTTTTAACAAAGGAGCTGCAGTAGCAACAGTTCGGGTTCAATTGGCTGCTATTTCTATCTTTCATCTTGGATTTGAAGGATTAAATATGTCTCACAAGTTATCCAAAGTCTTTCTCAAAGGGGCTTTTCATATTAGACCACCCGTGAAAGCTCTCTGTTCTACATGGAATCTAAATTGTATGCTTTCCCACATAATTCTTCCGCCATTTGAACCAGCTTTGTCTTGTGATCTCAGATTTTTTTCTTGGAAGACCATCTTTTTGGTAGCTATTACTTTTGCCCACAGAGTGTCAGAGCTTCAGGCTTTGTCCATCAAGCCTCACTATTTGATATTCCATGCTGACAGAGTCTCACTTAGAACACATCCCTTATTCTTGCCCAATGTTTGCACTGAAACCAATCTCATCCAAGTTATTGATTTGCCAGTCTTTTTTCCCCAACCATTCTAGTAATTTAGAGTATATGCTGCACAACCTTGATGTTCACAGACTGCTCAGGTTTTATTTGGATAGAACAAAATATTTCAGAAAATCAGACCAACTTTTTGTTTCATTTTCAGATGCCAGAAAGGGGAGACCAGTGGCTAAAACAACTCTGTCTAAATGGTTATCTGATTGTATTACCTTTGCCTATTCAGTGGCCGATATGCCTTTGCAACATAAGATTAAAGCTCACTCAACCAGAGCAGTTTCTACATCTTCTGCCAGACTTCCCATTGATAACATTTGTGCAGCAGCCACTTGGTCAAAACCTCATACCTTTATCACTCATTACAAAGTCGACAAGGCCTCCAGGGACAGGGCCTCCTTTGGATCCATGGTCCTGAGAAATATACTCCCGTGAGCCACCCGAGATTGATGGTGCTTGGGGTGCTACCCATCAGTAAAGAATGAATGGTGAGATTGAACAACTTCAAATAAAGACGTTATGTACTTACCATAATGTTCCATGGGAGTTGTTCATCTCGCCTTCATTCTTACGTCCCTCCCTCCTAACCCCTCCTGGGCTGATAGATGACCGAGATGCTGGATCCATCCTGGTTACTCAATCCTTCTATACCTTTCTCTTGGGGATGAAAGAATGACATATGGTATCCACAGCAAACAAGATCTGAGATAATTCCAGGTGCATCATGGGATAGGGACTTGGCCTCGAGCTTTTTTGAAGACCTCGAGCTTTTTTGAAGACCTCAAGCTTTGCAATTGGCCGTATCAAAGCTGAGGGATCGGCTCTGAACCCTTCAGTAAAGAATGAAGGTGAGATGAACAACTCACATGGAACATTATGGTAAGTACATAACTTTTTAAAGCGACTTCTTTGCTATGAAAAAAGAAAAGGAAACAATCCACAGACTGTAAGAGGAACCACACCTTCTGGAAATTGTAATTTTTGGCAGCTTATAGATACTAATAGTGTTTTGGACCATCTTGTAACAAATAAGCAGCATAGGCTGAATGCTGGAGTTACTTGTACTAGCACCAATGCGATTTATTTGGATAGCTGTCAGCTATGCTCATGTTTTTATCTAGGAAAAATGGTGAGGATGCTAAGGGAGAGAAACAAAGAAAGGTGGATTTATTCATGATGGCAGCAAAGTTAGGTGTTGTTTTAGGTTATATTTGAAATGTGTGGTAATATCTTGTTTTAGGGTGGGTGGGTGGGATGGAGTACCACTGCTTAGCAGCATAGTTTGAATAAAGTGAGCCACCTGCAGTATTATGAGTCTTGGTCCTGGTCAAGAGATATTTGTTCTGTGATTAAAGATGTCAGAGATTCTTAGGAGGGAAGTTGTGTTTGAGGATGTTTTGTAATGATGGGCAGGTGTTTGGTTTATGTATATTTGCAGTGATGGGCAGGTGCCTGGTTTGTGTATTATTTTGTGGGCATTAAGCAATTTGGGAGTAGGTAGGGTAATTAGGTAGTTCGGGCCAGTGTAGGTGCTTCAGTGCTAGGCAGTGGTATGAATGGTTTGGTAAGTTGGATGCAAACTTAGCTATTTTATTGTAGCAAACCTCTGGTTTTTTTTTGTTTTTTAAGGTAGAGTAAAGGTTAGTCAGGACAGGTGCTGCATAGAGAAGTGAAGAGGAAAGGTAAGGTGTTGCTAAAAAATCCTACTGTAGTCCGAGAGAAAGGGTCTGTTTCTGTAGAGGAAGCCCAACTTTTGGTGAGTTTTCTTGATGGCCTGTGTGACGTGTTGATAAAAATTAACTTTATCAATTAATACACCAAGAAACTTTGTGTTAGAAACTGTTTCAATTAAGGTATTATTTGCTGATGTGATGTTGAAGGATTGTTTCTGTGCCAGCAGAGATTTGTGTAAAAACAGCATTAATTTGTTTGGGGGTGGGTTAGCATTTAAAAGTAGTTTGTTGTCATCTAGCCAGGCCTCAACTGAGGAAAAGGAGTCCTGGGTCATATTCTAGACTAGTGGTAGAGTTGGTGCAGAGCATATGAGCGTGGTACTGTCTGTGTATTGTACTATGGAGACTTCTTTCATAGCTTTGTGAAGATGATTAGTGGATGTGTTGAATAGTAAAGAGCCTAGGATAGATCCTTTAGGTAGGCCAACACAGACAGGCTGAAAGGGTAAGAGAGATCTCATGTCCATTTTACAGCCTGGAGTCTGTTGATGAGATAGCTGTGGAACCAGCAAAGAGATGAATGGGAATGTCCTAGGGAGAATTGTTCTGCTTATGAGTTATGCATGCCGAGTAAATTCCACAATCGCTTTGACCTGTTCTGAGAAATGATGAGAAGTGCAGCAGTATGTGTTTCATGTAAATTGGTAATGGTACAACTCACTACATTGTGTGTGTTACTTAAACAGCAAGTCTTGTTCTGGCTCTTTTGCCTGACAAATAGAATTAAGAAATGAGTTTTGCTGCAGTGTGGATATCATTGAATTTGTATATGTCTAGTGTTGCCTGAGGGGGATGCATATTATTGAAATTTAGTAAATCTGATGGTCCTTTTTATATATGTGTGTGTGTGTGTATTTCATTTTTTTAATGAATATATATTTTTTTATCATGTTTACATTCTATACCATATATGCTGACAGCCATTGTAGTCAATTGCATATTGGTTTCTCTTGACATGTATGAGCCCGTGGCTTTTCTAGTGTGAAGGGGACAAGCATTCAGTTCACATATCATTTTTTAATATAGCTCCCACTTCTTTCGGGTTGGTGATGCAATAATATATTTAGAGGAATGACCCTGATGCCAAAAGGATTGTTGTCTTTTCTATAAATTATCACAGTCATTGTATAATTAAAGTTGTGTGCCAATGGAATTTTTTTCTGGAGTAAAAATAATGTACATGTATAACTGCAGTGTTCGACACAGATCTGACATTTCAGTTTGCCCCAAAACGTAACATTTTGATTACTGCTGAATTTTTGTAAGTATGATTTATGCAGCACATGTAGCACTTGTAGAAGTATGTGGGTGTCTTTTGATGGGATTTTTTCACACTCTTACAATGTTCATAAACAGATCTGTAGTGCTCAGTAAATAAGGTATAGGGAATGCATAAGTATGCATTATTACAAAAATCACAGAATGAGCGCCACCTCAAGATGTTCCTTGATTACTCCGATATTGAAAATGTGTCCAAACATTCAGGGTGGTCAAGGGACTTCATGAGTTTGTGCAAATGCTTTTGATCTGTGCACAGCTGTGTTTTCAGCTGACAGTACATTTGAGAGATTGTGTGTGTGTCTTTCTCTCTCTTCTTTTTCTTTCCCTGAAGCCTCGCTGGGGTAAAGTAGAATGCAAAAACATTTTACAAAGTTTTGAAAAGTATTTTGTGTATTTCTATAAATGTCTGCAGGAAGGTGCTACTGCAGGACACTTTCTTAGTGTTGCAGATGTTTAGATTGCCATTTTGAGTGGCTACTTTTTTGCTTTCAGCTAAATGTTACCTCTGAGAGAGAATGTATGAATCTCTTTGTATGCTAGCTAGGGAAAGTGTTGGTCCTCAGCTAGGAGACGAGACATATTAACATTAAAAAAATTAAATTGCTGTGTGTATTTATGTGGACATTTGTTGAAACCTGCAATTGCAGGATGGATTCTTAATGTTACAGACAATATTCAGATTGGCTCTCTTGCAAGCAGCCATGTGTAAGAGAATGTCTGCATATAGATGAGAAAATGCAGAGACATGTTCTGCACATCTTGATGTGATAGACATGATTGGCTTGGTAGGGATGGTGGAAGTGTAGGATAACAGCAGTGCACAACGACAAGTAGGTGTGGACATTCACATAGGTAAAACCCTGTAAAGGTTATGGGTGGTATCAACGTAATATAGTGTCTACTTGTATAACTACCTTCAACTGCTTGACAGTGGAGGAGATAGATTTGTTATGTTTGAGAGGGATTTATTAGACAGACAGCTCTTAATACAGTGTGCTAACTGTAAAATGATTACTACTGAATCAGCAAACACTGTTAGAAAGGCTTGATTATTCTGAAGGGCATACAGTTAAGTGAATTAAGAGGCAATCAAGTAAGGAAAGAGAGTACAGCAACATATACTCAGAGGTAAAAAAGGCAGTATAGAATTAGAAATTATGAAGGCAGAATCATTACTGCTCCAAAACAGAGAGCTAAGAGATAGGACTGTGCAAACAGAAGATTTGGAACACCATTATATGGGACACTAGAGTGAAATACTCAAGAAAGGTTTGTATATCAGAATGATGTGGTTCTTGACCAGCATGCTGGATACAAATTTATATCTTGCACCTGGCTATACCACATTGTTAAAACAAGCAAGTATTAGTGTGTCACCACTAGACACAAACACAGACTGGGCCCTTAGAACAAAGTATAGAAGTAATTTATTGAAACAAGGGAAGACATATATAATGCAGGCATTGACATTTTAACTACCTCAAACAAGAAGGAAAAGAGTGGGGGGAGCCACAATAACAGAAATGGCACAGGAAACCAAAGTTTGATTGATGATGACAATCTTATTATAGGAGGGGGGGAGAATACTGGGCACATTTACGGTGCTGCAGAGAGCAGTTCTGGCTAACATCAAAGACTGAAACCGTACTAATTTCATGAACTTTAATTATACTTTGACTTAGGAATGGAGTTGGGATCCCGTCATGGTATTAGAAACCCAAAAGACTTTGAAGAATTAAAAAGAGAGAGGAAGAACCCAGGCAACATAACCTTCCTAACCCAAACTCAGGAGTAAGAAATGCACAACAGTATGGAAGAAGATGAAAGTATTAATCCAAAAAGGGTTCAGGTACATGTACAAGATGGTAGTAATGAGTACGACAAAACAAATACCCACTATTGGTGACTGTATGCTCAGAGACTTCACAGTTGCATGCCTTAAGGAACGTAAAATGTATAATGTTAAATCAGGGCTGCACAAGCTGTTTCAGAACAAAAAATGTAGGATGAAGTTTTAATTGCGACAGGTGCAAATTATTCTGGCAGAAAAAGCACAAGAGGCTATGAGAGATAATGACTAAGCAGGACAGGTTGCTACTAGAGACTGTGGTGTACTACTGATTACTAAAACCTGCTTTAATTCTAAGAAACCACCAATTCATCTGCAAGGGTATCATGGAACTCATTAAGTTTATTAAATCAAAAAAGTAGTGGAGTTTCAATCTGTACTTACAATGTTTTGCAAGTACTAGTGGTGCAAACTGGTTTCTACAGTGAAATGTTGAGAGTCACAGTTGCATCACAAAAACAGGTGTACATGATGATAGTACTTTGTAGACCCCCAGGACAAAAATCAACAGGTGTTGCATATCTTTGCTCAAGAACCAGTTAAGGTACTTTTAAGCAAGCCGACCAGAGAAGGCACCATCTTACATGTCATATGGTTGTGTCATAAAGAAATGTTTAAAAAAAATATATAGAAACTGGGACCAAGAAATCTGATCCCGCAAGTCTAGGTTGGGAGATAGAGGCAGAACTTGGTTATCCTTTGACGTGTAGGAACCCAAATTGAAACTTTTATAAGGCAAATCAAGATGCCATTATGAATAGATAACTGAGACTGGATTACAGACCTGATAATTGATAATAGTTGGAATACGTTTTATGCATTTAATGATATTTTACTTGAAAAAAGAGGCACTAGATTTTAAACATTTGAAAAAATGGTTTCATTAGTGAATTATGTGCTCTTCATTCACATATTTGGAACCTATGTGTAAATTCTGAGTTCAGATGAAAAACTATTTATTGTCTTTGTTTTCTGTTTTTGACTGTATTGCTTTTCTTGAAAGGTGAATTCATTTTCTTTGTTTCTAAAAAAGTGGAACTACTTTTGAACAATTGCAGTGGAGAGCTGTTATAGACATGAACAAAAAAAAAACTTTTTGTTGATAGTTCCTGTTTGTAATAAAATCATTCTAAAGATTTTTATAAAAAATGTGACTTTTCAGTTAGAAGTGGATTTTTTCTATTTCAGTTAATACAGGAAAGGAAGAGTTTGACAGTACCATTGAGGGCAACCTTAGAGCATTGTCTGAGTGAGTGACTTGCTCACATGGACATACAGTAGCCAAACTGAGACTATGGGCAGGACTACAGGATGAAGGCCATAGCAGCTTGTAGCCCTATGTTTGATATATGTTGTCTTTTTTTTTGTGAAAGTTCTTAGAAGCAGTATTACATATTTTGTGCAGACCACAGTAGACTGCCTTCTTACAAAGGTGGAAAGTACTCCATAAATTAACTAATACGATTTCCAAGTACAGGAACAGATTTTTTTCTTTGAACTCAAATGCTGGATAGCAGAAGTCAGAATAATTTCATCGTTGTCTTTTTTTCTTTAGACGTTTTCTGAATTTGAAATTGAACAACACCAAGAATGTGCCTATGACCACCTTGAGGTATTTGATGGAGAAACAGTTAAATCGCCAATCCTAGGTCGGCTTTGTGGCAGCAAGATGCCAGATCCCATTGTCTCATCAGGAAACAAAATGTACCTTCGTTTCATTTCTGATGCATCCGTCCAAAGAAAAGGCTTTCAGGCTACACATGCTACAGGTTAGTAAGTAGTTTCAGCATGGCCTTTGCCACACTGCATTTAATGCAGTCATCATGTTTTTTGTTTATTTAGTTTTATTATAGCATTTGTTTGGTTGTGGATGAGCTAGTCTAAGGACCCTTTTCATCCATGATGCATGCTAGAGCCAAGAACCAAATTACTGTAACAAATGTAAGGAAATGTAGTCAACAGAAGCAGAATTACGTATAGAGGATAGACATGCATGATGCAAGAAGCAATATAGATGGTATACATATTTACATTCAAGTTCTTAAAGAGTGAATGATAATATGGATAGATTAATGCATATTTACAGTGACAAGCGATTAGGCTAATGATGCAGACATGCTTTACACTGAATGATACAGTGATAGAGTGACTAGAAATGATAATTATATAGTTTGAGCTGACTTTATATGTAGATTATGAAAATTAATGTATAGGGTAAAAGCCCTGGTTATGATTCAAATAAGCTGAGATCTTTTAGTAGCTCACTCACGTTGGTTCGGCCCACTGTAGTGCTACAACTAATAGAGGGAAGAATGGACAGCTTGCTGCCAAGGTGTGTTTGCATGATATCCTTCATTGTGCAGGCACTTCAGGCCCTTGTATCTACAAGTGTGCATGTCGGTTACTAGGGGGAGGAGTTAGGACTAGATAAGAAAAAAACCCTAATGGCTGTCTTGTTGATGACCTGCTATGATCAGCTGTCACCCCACAATGGAATGAGTGGTCTGACTGATTGAAGGAGAACTGATAGTTGGCAGGCAGAATGAGGTAAAATAAATAATAATCTCTAAATTCGAAGTATATTGCAATGTATTTCTTACCAGATTTGTAATAAGTCACAAAGGAAGAAAATTAGAAGAAAAACATAACCGTTATGGTAGCCAGTACCCAAAAGGAATTTACATTAAATGCTGTCTGAACTTTGGCTTAGTAGAGATTTTTGATTTTTATTCTTCTGCATTAATAGAGCTTTTCTTCAGAGTGGGGGAATGAATTTCAGACAAGCCTAATTTCTGAAAAGATGTTTTGATTGTAGAAAGAGTGAATGTTATTTTTTCTTTTAAATGTGGATGCAGAGAGGAGATGTACTAACAAGCATTTGTTAGAAGAAATTGTTACTTTCACATGCAGTATTTACAACAGCTTGGGCATGGCTCAGTATTTTATACATAGTGAATTTCAGTGGAAATTTAAGCCAGACATAAACCAATAAATAAGGTTCAAAAACAGTACCTCAAGGTCCAAATGGGGCCAGTGGATTTCAGACACAACTATATAACAGGTAGAGCAACCTGGTCAGCACAGCAGATTAATGCCATTATGATTGAAACTTATGGGAAATCAAAGCTTGTCATTAAATCTAGGCAAGTTCAGGATAGTATGGTGACTTGTTAATAAAGGTTTTTGCCTCAAACCTCCAGCATTGAGCCCTGACCTCTAGTTGTGGTCTGTCCGTCTGTTCTCTTAAGGTCTATATAGGTTCAATGTGGTTTCTTCCCACCTCCTAAAATATGTTTGCTACCTGATTATTGTAAAGATTTCAGTATATGGTGTGTGTGTGTGTGTGTGTGTGTGTGTGTGTGTGTGTGTGTGTGTGTGTGTGTGTGTGTGTGTGTGTCTGTGCACGCGCATATGCATTAGCTTGTCAGCACTTGCATGTGTGTTATGGGGTGACTGATACCCTTGGTGTGATTTTTTTGACTATTTTGGGTGAATCTGTAATTGGCCATTTAGTTTGACTTGACTTCATTATTTCTGAAAACTTTGGGAGTAGGGAAATTTCCTTTTACATCCATGGTTACTTGAACTTGGAGTTAATGTATTTATAGTGAAGCCAGAGTGTGGATGTGTAAATTAATGCATTTTGTTGTTAACTTTTACTCAAACTTGGTTTTAATGTGTTTAGCGAAGCCAAAGTCTGGGTGTGTCAGTTAATGCATTTTGTTATTGACTTTCTTTCTGCAATGTTTCTTATTCCATTTAAAGGTAGGTGAGTGAATTAGTGTGAACACACACACACATATTAATAGCGGGGGGTGCGGGGAGTGCAGGGGGGCTTGCCCCCCTGCATATATATGTTTTAATTTGTTTTTTTCTTTTTTGTAATGCTTGAAATTACAAAACTTTGATCATATAGTCCCGACCATATGAGTTTGACGTTTTGTAATTTCGATCATTCAACGTAGATTCATGTGTGTGTGTGTGTGTATATATATATATATATATATATATACACACACACACACACACACACACACACACACACACACACACGGATCTACCTTGAATGATCGAAATTACAAAACTTCAAACTCATATGGTCGGGACTATATGATCAAAGTTTTGTAATTTTGAGCATTACAAAAAGAAAAAAATAAATTAAAACATATATATGCAGGAGAGCATGCCCCCTGCACTCCTCACACCCCCCGCTATTAAAATATACCAACTCCGAGATCACACTACATTGAGGGAAAAGGGAATATTCCTGCTCTGCGCTGTATGGAGATCTCCATTTAAGTGTTCGAAGTTTTAAAACTTCGGTCATATAGTTTCAGCCATATGAAGTTCTAAACTTCGATCACTTAAATAGGACCTATATATATATATATATATATATATATATATATATATATATATATATATATATTTACTATAATTTCCAGTGCCTTCCATTGAATGCTCACATCGCCGCTGAACCGGTATGCTGAAAATAAAAATGTCTTTCCACCCCCTTGTCGAGCCATGGTAATAGAGACAGTTCGACATTCGCTGTTTTGGAAATGTGGCTGTTGGAGTCCATGTTCCATTCGATATTCGATTATGTGGTCCGCTAACTTTCCATTTGAGGTCTAGCTACTTGGAAACCTGCCTTTCGATGTTCCCATCTATGATGGAAGCATCTTCGTGGAACTATATATGCATATGTAGAGAGAGAGAGCGAGAGAGATGCTTATATATATATTTGTGTGTGTGTGTATATGTGAGTATATTTATATCTCTATAACTTTTGAAGTAGTTTATTCTTTCTTTTTGGTCTTTTAGAACTCCTTTTCAGTCACCAGTATGCTCTTAAATTTCTGCCTTATACATGTTTCTGCATCAGTTTTAGTCTTATTTTTGATGTATCACCTCTTAACTCCAAACTATTTCCCCAGCTTCCTTTTTGGCACAAAACTGTCTCTCGCCTATTCAGACAGAGAACCATGGTTGACTTGAAATGTTTATAGGAGGGGAAAAAAAGGAATGAAAAAATGTGTGAATTTTTGTACTGACTGCATTTTTCAATTGATTTTGTCAACTTACAGCTGATAATTGTGTTTAAAGTGGTGAGAAACTATAATCATGTTTCTGAATGTTAATACATTCAGAAACAGATCATGTAATGCTAAAACAACAAGTAACAAAGTCACACAGACAAATTAATCAGTAAAAATTGCAAGAAAAATCTAGCCAAGCTAGATTTTCCACAGTGTTATTCTTAAAAACCTCTTGCATTAGAGGTACATGGGATATATGCAAATGACCCCTTAAGGCAGGGGTGTCCAAACTACGGCCCGCGATCCATTTTTAATTGGCCTGCAGCAAATTCCAAAAATCTACCAAATATGGCCCGCACATAAACTTGGCGGTATTGCATTTCTTGTTTAAACCACAGGTAAAGAACAGTGCAAAAACAAAAAACTAGTAAGCAACCACAAAGCACTGTATCGAGGAGAAATCAAGCACCGGACAGCTCTAGGATACACAAACAGTTAATCCACATGAAACGCTTGACAAAACTCCACACGTTTAAAACTTATTGTAGTACACAACAATCATAACTGAATGCTATAATGTTGGTGATCGCCAACAAAACTGTAGTGTAAACACACAAATAACTAGAAGTAGAATCTAGTTTCTTAAAGCCGGGATATCATCCAAGTTGCAGTTCTCCAAACTATTACTTCAGTCAAGTAGCATCTGCCGGATATCAGTCTGTTAACCGGATATAATTTAGTGAAACATCGCCAAAAATAAAAAAAAGGAAAGAAAAACTAGTGAAATTCCAATTTTGCCTAGCCTAATTTCAACTTATAAAATAGCATGTATTTTCTATTTGCATTCGTACATAATAATCCTTTGAGACTTGATGCTACTATGCCGGTTTACAGTAAAGCTACACACAGACACAAACTCGTCTTTAAAGTCGCCAAAGTCTGCATTGTGTTTCCCAGGAACTATGATGGTGCCATCGTACTTGAAAGTAGCCCTTCGATGTAAAACGAAAGAGTAGTTATATTACTAAAATCACTGCAATGTCATTGCAATAATAAATGAATGAATAAAAATAAGAACACACGATTCTAGTTACTAGATGCATAAGTAAATGAATGAATAATAAACAATTGAATGCGACCTCATACGGAGAAACAGAAGGGTACATAACTTGATTTATATCCCCAAAACTAATACAACACTCCCCTCCAGTGGACAAAAGCAAAAATTACATACAAAATGAATCAAGATAAAACATATACTTAAAATTCAATTAATGGATCCATAGACAAAAAACGCGGTTTCTCCTTGATACAGTGCTTTGTGGTTGCTTACTAGTTGATTTCTTGGTTTTAACTCTAGCGGTGGAGCTACTGAGTTGATCAAGGCAGTTCCTGTACAAAACAAAATTAAGGAAAGAAAAATTTTGCCACAGCCCACTGAAAATGACAACACCAAAGAAACGCAAGATAGCAAGTGAGTGTAGAAAATTTCAGACACGGTGGGAAAATGAATACTTCTTTATGGAAGTCAAGGGGAAATGTGTGTGTTTGATTTGTAATGAGAGTGTCGCAGTGCTGAAGGAGTACAATGTAAGACGACACTACGAAACCAAACATCAGACCTACATGTCCTACACTGGTGTGGAACGAGAACAAAAGGTTAAGCTGATGACAGCTAGCTTGCTAGCTCAACAACAGTATTTTTCCCGTGCCAAAAAAACTCAAGAAAATGCCACAATAGCCAGCTATGAGGTGGCTCAACTCATTGTCCAGCATGGGAAGGCTTTTTCAGATGGTGAATTTATAAAACAGTGCCTCACTAAAGTTGCAGGAATAATGTGCCCAGAAAAAAGTCAAGAATTCGACAGTGTTAGCCTATCAAGGAACGCAGTTGTGCGGCGAATCGAAGACTTGTCAGCCAACATAAAACATCAACTGGCAGACAAAACATGTGCTTTTGATTTCTACTCCATTGCTTGTGATGAGAGCACAGACGCCACAGATACCGCACAGTTACTAATTTTTTTGCGGGGTGTTGACAGTAACTTTTGCGTTACGGAGGAGCTGCTTGATCTCACCAGTCTAAATACCATAACAACGGGTAAAGACATTTTTGAAGCTGTGTCAAATGCAGTTGACAAGATAGGACTTAAATGGGACAAGTTGTGTGGAGTTACAATGGATGGAGCTCCAGCTATGACAGGCGAGTGCAAAGGAATGGCCTCTATGGTGTGCGCCAAGGTGCAGGAGAGCAGAGGTGAGGCAGTTAAAATGCACTGTATCATCCACCAAGAAGCACTCTGTGCCAAGACAGTACAGCTTAACGATGTGATGAACACTGTTGTGAAAACAGTAAACATAATTCGAGTACGAGCACTCTACCACAGAGAATTTCAAACTTTCTTAACTGACATTGATGCTGAATATGGGGACCTGCTCTACCATTCAGAAGTGCGCTGGCTAAGTTGTGGCTCCGTGCTTCGGCGGTTTTATTCTCTGAGATCAGAGATCGACCAGTTTTTGAAAGAAAAGGACCGACCTCTTCATGAGCTGAGTGACCCTCTATGGTTGGCAGACCTGGCATTTTTAGTTGATCTCACTGAACACCTCAACACACTCAACAAAAACCTACAAGGTAAAGACCAACTCGTACCACAGCTTCACGCACACATGAAAGCATTCTGTGTGAAGCTCCGACTGTTTGAGGCACAGTTGCATACCTTCAATGTCACACACTTCCCCACACTGTCCGAAATCAGATCTGCATTTCCAAAGGTCAATCTCTCTGGTAAAAAGGGGAAATATGCGTCTGTGAACACATCCCTCCTGACAGAATTTTCTCAGCGCTTCCAAGATTTTTCTACTATTGAGAACGATATCAAGCTGTTTGCGACTCCCTTCATGATAAATGCAGAAGAAGTGGAAGAGAGTCTACAATTAGAACTTATAGAAATGCAGTGTGATGATTCTCTGAAGAATCAACATCAGCTTCTCTCTTTACTTGACTTCTACCGGAGCTTGGAAGAAGCCAAGTTTCCTCTGATGAGACGCCATGCAAAAAGAATGATGAGTCTGTTCAGCTCAACATACATATGTGAACAAACATTTTCTCTGATGACGCTAAACAAAAGCAGATTGAGAACCAAAATTACCAACGACCATCTCTGTGACGTCCTTCGCATCTCAACCACAAAACTGATTCTGAACCTGCCAGCAATCCTGCAGGCCAAAGCGCAACTTCATTGTTCCCACTGAGCGCAACCGTGTTCCCGAGTTCAAAATATATTACACGTTCCATGTGTTATTATTAAGCCCTATTACTTAATAAATCATTTTATGCTGATGATATTTTTAAAACCAATATTAGTTGATCTGTTAACAATCCAAACTTATTTGCATAACTAGCTTGAAATATCCTATTCATGAAAAGCAGTGTTGTAGGCTGATTGATTTAGTTTACTAAATAAACCAGGTGAGGCAATATATACTTCACCTCGAGTGAGTGGTGAGTGGAGTGAGTTTGTGTATTTTACCGCATATGGCCCTTTGTGAAAAAAGTTTGGACACCCCTGCCTTAAGGCCATCAGATGTTTCAGCTATATGGCAGTTCAGAATGCCTGTGAC
>NC_056729.1:378853634-379146134 GCF_019279795.1 Protopterus annectens | reverse complement strand
ACAATAAAAATGCATAATACCTTGTGCAAAATAAAGTCTGTATCTGAATATAATAGAAGTTTACCACATAATTTTCATAATTTAATAAAGTATTTCTATGTAAGAGTTTCATCTATCCATTTCTTTGTTTTATTTACCTGTGTGATGGCCATTAATCTACTTATGTGAAAATCTAGATCCAGTGCTTACCTCATGGGAAGAAAACATCTTTAAAGTGCTCTCAGACACTCTAGCTTGCCATTTATTGTAAATTTAAGCTATTTTAAAATTTAACAAGAACTAGGCTGTTACATGGGCCCTTTTTAGTCATGAGATGTATACAAGGCAATGTAAGCAGAACAGTGGTCTGGGCGTAACACAAAAAGACATACACAGAGAATATACAAGAATGAAGAAATACATGTACACAATTCATCAGCTGCTGATGACAGTAGTTGTTAAATGTAGCAGTAATTGCAAATCCAGATGTCATTTAAATGTAAATATGCATATAACAATAAAGTGATTGTAATGCAAGGCATATACAGAGAATGGTTCTGATGAAGTCCATCTGTGTTAATGAGTGAAAACGTTTAACTTTGTGTTGCCTATTTATTTATTTGTATTAAATGGATTCCCTACTTTTGGGTTATGAGAGTGGTGTCTTTTGGGGAATGGTTTTGCCAACACCTCAATTTGCTGTGGGTTATTAGTTGTGTTTTCTTGGTGAGCTCTGTGTGTGCTCGGTCTTCGGTTCACCCCACATTGATCATGCATTGGGCCTCTGTGTCCTATCAGCTGATGCTGCTTTAGCTTCCTCCCAAGTGATGTTCAGGTGATGGAGGTCTCTTGTTACAACTCCTTTCCAGTTTTGCCAAGGTCTGCCTGGTCTTCTCTTGTATCCAGCTAGTTCCCAGTTGAGGGATTGTATAGGAATCCTGCTAGTGCCCATGCAATTAACATGATCATTCAACGTAGTCCTCTTTCCATAATGATATTTTCAAGTTTCCATTGTTGCGTTCTTTCTATAAAACACTTTTTTTTACTTTGTCCTTCCATGATATTCCCAAAATGTATTGTAGCCATTTATGATGAACAGCCTCTAGTTTTCTTATGGCTGATACTGTGATTGGCTACAGCTCAGCACTGTATAAGAGTGTAGACAGCACCAGTGATTCATAGATTCATAGATTAATACTAGGCTAACTGTCCTCGGGAGGGGGGCATTTTAAGCCTAGCCAATTACCCTATGTGAGAATCAAACCCTGCACCTTGTGTTTCTAAGATAAGCACCTTAACTATTACACCAACCTCCCACCCGTGGTATAGCTCCACCTTTGTGGATAGTGCAATGTGTTTTGATCTCAGATTTTAGATAGTCGATTGAATGATGCACTTGCTTTTCTTTTTTTTTCCCAAAATGGTTTTATTCATTTTATAGCCTAATAACTTAACAGTATAGTAACAAGAAAAAGCAAACTATATGCAATGTCCATAACAGTTAAAAAAGCACTTCACATAGGAGAACACTTAATATTTCTCTAACAGATTAGACAATTTTGTCCAAGCAATATTTCACAAGTTGAATAAACTTGAGTTTAAAGACAGGAGTAGATTGGGATTTCCAGTTTTTAGCAACAATTTTCCTTGCTATAGAAAGGATTGACCATAGTAAAAATATTTGTTATTTAGGAATGACTTCAGGAACATTGAAAAGGATAAGGGAGACAGAAATTATACTGTTGTCATTCCATACAGCTTTACAAAGATATCTAAAGTCTAACCAAAATGGAGAGATTATTTTGCAGTTAACAACCATATGTATCCAGTCAGCATCGGGGTGTCAACATCTCCAGCATTTAATTTCCTCTTTCTTGCACATTATTGCTAGTCTATGTAAAAATTTCCATGTGAATAAACAACAGAACAGGGAAGATGTGAATTCCTTCACCGACTGTAAACAAAGTTTGTTTTATCTTACTTGTTTATTAACTTCACTTGAATAATTCCAAAAAGAAACATCTGTTTTGCTAAAATCATTTCTGAGAATTTTATAAGTAACACATTTGTATGAAGTGTTCTTGTGTGAGCTATTAATTGATGAGATAAAATCCAAGGTTTTTAAGTTACTCTTATTGTATGTCTGTAATGTTGGTACGAGCTTAGTATGTATAAAAACCTTATTATTGTTGTTATTAGCAAGAAAATTGTCTACACGTTTGTTATCATTTGTATACGAGTTGTTATTAATATTCTTGTAATGTTTTTAAAACATAATAGGATATTTTTTAGATCTGTAACTTTGATAGTCTGATTATTTCTAGTGTATATTATTTCTTTTACATGACTTTTTTCATCTAACCGTTTAGATCTAATTGCAGTCCTGTGCATACTCTTGGGATTAATTATGTTGGATTGTAATTTGATTTTTTTCCAGAATTATTAATATTTGCTGCATGATACCCTGATGTTCCTTGTTCAGTTTACATATGTCAGCTAATGCAGATTTGTCATTTGCTGTTAAGTTTTAGTTTCAGTTAAATTTCTTTTTGTATGTCTACCAGTTCTTTACCCCACTCTTTCCTTTTATTTATATACCAGCTTTTGACTTTACCATGTAAGACTACCTTTAAAGTGTCCCATAGGATAATATCTGAAACCTCTCCATTACTATTGATCACTAGGTAAAGCTTTATTTTATCAAGAAACCATTCTTTAAAATCCTTATACTGTTGCTAGATAAGCAGGTAGTCTTTGGCAAATGTTTAAGGGTCAGTATTTATTTATTTATTTTTATTTATTTATTTACATTTGTTTACCAGGAAATTCCGACTGATCGCAGGTCCTTTTTCAGCGGATGCCCGGGGAGAAATAGAGATACAAAGTTGTAGCAATAGTAAACATTACAGGTTGTTGGCTTTAATACAATAACAAGATATTGATTATCAACAGTATATACCGTAAATGTTGCAAGTTAAGATAGTTTCTTGTTTATAATATTAGTAATAAAGTTGTCAGACAAGATTTTAAAGTATGTAAAAATAACTAGTTAGTAGTGGCGGTAGTGTAGTTGGGTTAAGAGTCTAGGTGGGGGAGGGGGAAGGAAAGGGTGGGGGTGCTAGTCTGGATTAGAACAAGGACAAAGCCAGTGCAAATTTAAGTGGAATTTGAGTGCAGTCTTGAAAAGGCTGCTGGAAGGTAGAGTAGTTATAGAGGGTGGAAGATTGTTCCAAAGTTTAGATATGATACATGAAAATATGGCTTCTCCTGCTGAGTTTTGGGGTTTGATAACAGTGAGTTGATTTTTGTTGCTTGATCTTAGGGGCCTAGTGGAGTGATAGGGTTGTAGAAGAGTTTGAAGGGAAGGGATGTTAAGGGGGTGGTTAATAAGTTTATGAGCGAGGGTGAGTTGATTAAAGTGAAGGAGTTGTGGGAGTTCTAGCTAGTTTAGTTCTTTAAGGGAGATACAATGATGGCTGCGGTAGGAGGTTCCAGTGGCAAATTTAACAATTTTGTTGTAGCAAGCATCCAGCTTGTGCAGGTCTGTCTGTTTAAGGTTGGTAAGTATGGGGGATGCATAGAGTAGGGTGGAGATTGGCTATGGAGATTCTAGCTGCCTTAGGAATTGGCAGCTTCGATATAATGCACCAAGTTTCTTGTGAACTTTTTTTATTGTGAGAGATATGTGGGTGTCAGATCTAAGTTTGTTGTCGATTTCCACACCGAGTAATTTTGTGTGTTCTGATGGAGAGATGATGGTATTGTCTTTGGCAAGAATGTTGAAGTGGGAGGAGGGGGTTTGGGTGGCTTTGGAAGGTTGGAACAGGATAAGTTTTGTTTTACTTGGGTTGAGTAGGAGCTGAGCATTGGATAGCCAGCTTTCTACAGAACAGAATGATTCCTGTGTGATTTGTTGTAGTTCTGGTAGAGTGGGGGCAAAGCAGATGAGAGGAGAGTAATCTGCGTACTGTATAAGAGATGCTTGTGTGGTGGCAGTATGTAGGTTGTTAGTGAAAAGTGAGAATAGCAGAGGGCCAAGGATAGACCCTCGGGGAACTCCAAGAGTAACTGGGAGGCGAGGTGATAAGTTATCGTCCCAGATTACTGATTGCTGGTGTCCGTGTAGATAGCTGTGGAACCAGTTGCAGGCTGATTGCGAGAAGGAGAGACTGGGGAGAGTAGAGAGTAGTAGCTCATGAGATACCATGTTAAAGGCCTTTGAGAGATCTAGAAATACGGCATTAGAGAAGAGGCCATTGTTTTTGTGATGAAGTATAGTATTGGTGAAGGAGAGCAGAGTGGAGGTAGTGCTGTGATATGGCCTGAAACCATGGAGGGTTTTGGAGAGGAGATTATT
Organism: Protopterus annectens; assembly: GCF_019279795.1. Classification (NCBI taxonomy): domain Eukaryota; kingdom Metazoa; phylum Chordata; order Ceratodontiformes; family Protopteridae; genus Protopterus; species Protopterus annectens. The sequence goes on along the minus strand of NC_056729.1, from coordinate 379,141,798 downwards.
AGCTAGGAGGTAGTTGGAGACCTGGGTGTTGATACATTTTTCAAGTATCTTGGAGAAAGGGGAGAGGATAGCAATGGGGCGGTAATTGGAGAGATCAGTGGAGGGGGTGCCTTTGTGGAGAGGAATGATGTGGGATATTTTCCATATCGAGGGAACTTAGTCTTCTGTTATGGAATGGTTGATTAGAATTTAAATTGGGTAGGCTAGTGTATCAGCTGCAATTTTCAAGTATTCAGAGGGGAGGTTGTCAGCTGCAAGTTTGGTGGGTTTAAGTTTTGACAATAGTCTTTTTATGTTGGAGGTAGGTACTGAGGTGAAGAAGAAAAGAGGAGTTGGGGGTTTAGGGTTAGGAGTTTGGGGGGCTGTTGTAGGGAAGTGTTTTTTGTTTAGAGATGTTATAGTTTCAGTGAAGTGTTTGTTGAAGGATTCAGCAATACTGCTGTAGGGGGGGGGGGTGGATGGCTGGGGGGTATCAACCTTCCCTGGGTGGAGGATAGTGTTAATAGTGGACCAGAATTGCTTAGGGTTGTGGTTGGTAGAGTTTAGAGTGGATTTATAGTAGAGGGATTTGTCAAATTTTATATGCTTTTTGGCTTTATTGTGCAGTTCAAGGAATGATTGCCTATCTGAGTTATTTTTTGTTAGTCGAGTCGCCAGTGCTCCCAGGCCTTATCTCTGGATTTCATTAGGGTTCTGGTGGTCTTTTGTAACCATGGGGCATGCTTGGATCTGAATTTGGCATTCCTTACAGGAGTATGGCTATTTAGGATGGAGAGGAAGGTACTGTTGAAGAAGTGGACAACCTCATCTAGGTTGAGGTATTTTAGTGGTGACCAGTTAATTTTTTGCAGGGAGGAGATGAAGGAGTTGGGGCTGAAGTTGGACTTGTTCCGTATTTGCCTGTGGATAATGGGTTGAGACTGTGTGTGTGGTGCTGAATTAGGAAAGCTGGGAAGTGATCACTAAGACTGTCAGGTAAGCAGCCTGCTAGGTAAGAATGAGGGGCTTTGTTGACTAGGGTCCAATCAAGTAAGATATGATTGTTATGTTTTTTGTTGATTCGGGTAGGGGATTGGATGAGTCGAGTGACCCCATGGTTATTAAGGTGAATGGTTGGGCGATTGTTATTACAGGATAGCCAGCTGATGTTAAAGTCACCGAGAATGATTGTTTCCTGATGTAGAGAGAGAGTAGCCCAGCTCAGCAGATTTTCTAGGGGTGTAATATTTTGCCCTGGTGGGAAACAGCATCCTATGATATTGATTGTTTTGTTTGGGTTTAGTTTGAGATTGGCATAAAGGATTTCTTCATTGTTGTGGTGAGGGGAAGATGAATTCAGGAGTTGAATATTGAGGTGGTGTTTAAATATCAATGCTACACCACCTCCTTTTTTGGACAATCTGTCTATGCAAAGGATGTTGTATTCGGGTGGAAGTATTTTCTCACTTTTAATGTGAGGTTTGAGCCAGGTTTCAGTTAGGAAGATAATATCTGGGGAATATATGCTTGTGCTGGCATGTAGTTCTTGGATTTTATTGCATATGCTTCTGATGTTTAGGGACATTATAAGTAGGCCTGTTGTTTTCTTGTTGGCTAGGAGTTAAGTTGCTTGGACTAGGGTTTGTGGTTGGGTTGGAATTGGGAGGATCAGGGTTTGGATGTATGTCAGGTGTTTGGTAATGGAGTGTGTATATTGGGAGGATGTTTTTCATGGCAGGGGTTGTGTAGTCATAGTGTAAATGTTTGAGGGAGGGTGTTGAGAGAGTACAGTGTAAGTTGTTGGGGCATGTGACTGTGGAGCATTGATAGAATGTAATGTGAGCTAGAACTACGCAGGTTAGGATTGTTATGTTAGGTAGTAGCATGATTGTGTTGGATGTAGGGGGAGGGGATGACTAGTGGTGTAGCCTAATTGGTGGTAATTAGGGTTGGGGGTTAAGGCTAAGAATAAATGTAGATGTACTGGGGGCGGGTGGGAATAGGGGTCAGGGACAGGAGCGAAGTGAGCGTTGTGAATGGAGCGGACTAGAACCCCCCAGGCTAAAGATTGCAGAGTAAGTGTCTAAATAGCCAAATTGTTAGGAGTTATTAGAGTCTAGTAGGGGAAAACAATCTATAGACCTGATTTCAGCTAATGAGTAATGAATTTTGTAGGAATCCTGTATTCTGCCAAGATGTGCCGTAGTGATGGTCTATGTATACAATCAAAGGCTTTTTTGAAGTCCACAAAGTTGACAATGACCAGTTTCTTGCATGCTGTTGCTTTTTCTATAATTTGCCTTAGTGCAAATATCTGGTCAGTGCAGAATCAACCTGATCTAAATCCAGCTTGTTCCTGTCTGAGTCTATTCAGTAATATACTGGCACAAACTTTGCCTTGGACTGACAACAATGGGATTCCATGCCAATTTGTGCAGTCTTTAAGGTCTCTCTTTTTTGGTAAAAGGATGATGATGGCATTTTTCCACTCATGGGGTACCTTTTCTTGAGTCCATATGTTCAGGAGACGTGAAATATTCCAGTAAAGACATAGAAGGCATCTTTGTTTATACGTCTGTTTTTTGTTATGTAAAATACAATGTAAAAGGCTCTTATAAAATTACATGTGGTTATGCTACCTACTCTCTCTTCCGAGTTGTGTGACATTTAGAGCAATTAGTTGTTACTGTTTAACAGTTTTGATAACGAGTGCAGTAATAAAGCAAGTGTTCTGTGTATGTCTCTCCCTATTATCAAATTTACCGTGTAAAGTTAGACCTGGGTAAAAAGGCTTATTTTTTGTGAGCAGAATGAGGCTGTGTTAATGGGTTTGAGGAGGTGTTGTGTGTTTAACTGTGGTATATATATATCTACACTCTGTTTCACTAGTGAAGTTATTTTGGACTGTAGTCTAGTTTTGATTTGCTAACCCTGTAATTAGTACTATCTGTAGCTGACAGCATCAGTCCTATGTAGAAAATACCATCAACAAGCCTCCCACCACCAACACAACCCAAATGACAGCCCACAGACTCAATGTGCCACTCAACCACAGCCCATAAGGCAAAACAACAAACCCAACACATTAGTCATAGGTGACTCTATAGTCAGGCACACTGATGTTCCACTCACCAGGCTAAACAAGGAGAAGGTCACTGTCAGCTGCCTGTCAGGTGCCAGGATTCGCCACATAACCCACACACTTAAGTTACTCCACAACAAGTACAAATATGAGACTGTGATTGCCCATGTTGGTGTGAACGACCTGAGATGTACCTCCCTGGACTACATGAAAAGAGAAATGCAAGAACTCTCGATCTTGTAGCCAGGCAGGTATGACGCTAGCCCTGAGTAGCATCCTGCCATCACCCAGAATGATACCGCAGTACAAGGACAAAATGATTGACTTCAACAATTGGCTAAGCTTCTGGTGTCATTCTAAGGGGATCTAGTATCTGTCTGCCTGGGAAGACATGATCGACAGACCATGATGCTTTGCCAGAGATGACCTGCACCTGTCATCCCTGGGATTCTGGATACTGGCAAAGGCTCTTGCTGCCCCTATAGTGCCTTTTTTAGGCTAGGTTCAAATGACAAATTCACCACCATAACAGGAACAGGCAAGCAAAAACTGAGGGTAATGCTACTCAATGCTAGAAGTCTAAATCTCAAAATGCACTCACTCGAGGCACTCCTTAAAATGGAGAACATCGATGTCTGTGCAGTGACTGAGGCCTGGTTCAAGGCTCCAGAGAGCACCCCTGTATTACCAGGTATAACTCATACCACACTTTTCGGCCATCTAACCTGGACCGGAACACCAAAGGTGGACGTGTGTCCATATTCATTAAGGATATCCACACCTACAAGCTAGTTGCTTAGCATAATGCAGCCGAGGTTATCCAAGTGCAACTAACTCTGGGCAAAACTGCAATCCAAATTGTAGCTTGATACAGATTCCTCACCATGCCCCAGGATTCCAACTCCTCTTTTCTCAATATACTGGAAAATATTAGAGTTCAACCAAACACCCTAATATTGGGTGATTTCAACTACTCCACCATTAACTGGGGAAACTACTCATGTACCAACTCCTTCACTCAGCTCTTTCTGGAATTCATAAATTCCAATGCCCTGGATCATCGTATCCACACCCCCACTAGGGGCAACAATATCCTAGACCTAGTCATTACCAACATGAGCGACCGGTGTTCCACACCTGAAGTCAACTCCTCGTTGGTCAGATCCGACCATATGCTAATCACCCTAGATATCCACATCCCGCCCCCACCCCCCATTAAGTAAACCACGGTAAAACATTTCTCCAAAGCCAACTTCATGCTTCTTAAGACAGAAGTGGTGAACTTCATGACACCCATGTAGATGGACAATGCAGTTACGACTGCTGACTCCTACACAAATGCACTCTAGAAGCACTTACACGAGTGCATGGATCGTGCTATCCCAAACAGAACCAAGATGCTATCATCCAAAAATAGGAGGCCAATCTGGTGGTCCCCTCTCATAAACAAACTCTACAACAGAAGGAAGAAATTGTTGCAAAAGAGAGTAAAAGCCCATGAGTGGATGAGCTTCCTGGTCAGCCTCAGCAAGAAGCTTAGATCCCTTATAAGATCCTCCAAAGCTAGCTATGAAAACAAGATTGCCACTGATTCTATGGACAACCACAAAGCATTCTATAGCTATTTCAAGAATTTCAATGGCAACACCCAGATCTGCTCTGCGTTGCAGCACAATGGCACAAACATTACAGAACCAATTGATATTGCCAACATCCTGGCAGATAGGTTCACTGCTAACTTTACCCCCTCTCAACCCCTAAAGGGCCTATATATATACAGGAAGAATGCAGATTCCCTGTAATCACAACTTCACAGGTAAAAGCAGCACTCTCTAAAGCCAAAAACATAGCATCCATGGAACCGAACAACATCCCAGGCTGCGTTTTACACAAACTTCAGAACAAACTGGCTCCCCACCAAAGCACCATGTTCAATCATAGCTTCACATCAGGCTGAATGGCGCACAGCAGCAGTTATCCCACTCCACAAAGGGGGAGCCACCACTGATCCTGGGAACCATCGCCCTATTAGCCTAACGAGCCTGGTCTGCAAGGCCATGGAACGTATCATCATGGAATTCATAAACAGACATTGGTAACCTCCAAACTCTGGACCCCACCCATTTCGGGTATGTGAAAGGCAGATCTTGCCTCCTGTACCTGGTCGACTTCTTTGAGGCAGTCACCAAAGCCATAGACGAGGGTAAGGTGGTTCACACAGCCTATCATGACCTCACTAAGGCTTTCAACACCATCCCCCATTCTGGAATTATAGCTAAACTCACTAAACTAGGTATAAATCCCTATGTCACAAGATGGGTTGCCTATTGGCTGACTGACAGAACCCACACTGTAAAAGTTGCAGACTCCAAATCTGACTTCAAAGCAGTAACAAGTCGAGTACCACAGGGTTCAGTCCTGGGACCTCTCCCGTTTAGTGTCTACTTCTCTGAAGTACAGGCTAACACAGAAGGCCTCTAGCTAATGAAGTTCGCAGGTGACTGCAAACTAGGAGCTATGGTTGAGTCTCCAAATGATGTGGGCATCCTACAGGAGGGCCTGACTGAGACAGATGCCTGGTGTCAGAGCCATGGCCTCAAGCTCAATGCCAAAAAGTGCATTGTTATCCCCTTTGGTAAAAACTCTGTACCCATGAACTACTACATAGGTGGCAGTCTTCTTAACACCAAATGTGTGATAAGAGACCTTGGGACCCAGGTGGACAGTAGTCTCTCCTTTGATAATCACATTGCCACAGTTGTCAGGCAATCCTTCTACATGGCACACCTCATCACAAAAGGGTTCTCATTCAGGAAAAAGAGGTCATTGTTCCCCTCTACTCGACACTCATTAGACCCATTATAGAGTACAATGCCCCTTTTGGAATGCACCTCACAAGACATCTGCAGCAGCTGGAAAGGCCACAGAAGTACCTCACAAAGAGAATTACTGGCTTCAAACAGATGCCCTACACTTGTTGTGTCTTTCGGCTTTTCCCGGTTAGGGGTTGCCACAGCGAAACTCCGGTCTGCTAATGATTGGCAGTAGATTTTTATGTGCCGAGTTGCCGGCCCTGATGCACAACCTTCAACGAAGGTACACCCATTCACGCATGTCTCCACTCAGAAGACGCTCTAGCTGAGAATCGAACAGGACAACATCTTACTGTGAGGCGACAATGGTACCGCAGCACTACCACCGCAGTTAGATGCCCTACACTGATTGTCTCAAAAATCTCCAGCTTTACTCTGTAGCTTATTGCCTACTCCGAGGTGATCTCTGCCTAACATATAAAGCTATGTCAAACCCAGAGCTGTTGGACATGCTACACCTAAAGAAATCCCAGTCCCTCTGAGCTACATGCTCTAGGGACCTAAACCTTGTCACCACAATAAATAGGACTTGCTGGAGGGATAGATTCCTGTCCCAGAGACTTCCCATACTCTGGAACAGGCTACCCATCTATGTCAAGCAAAGTTCCTCATTAACACTCTTCAAGAATAATCTTGATGAGTGGATGGGAAATAGGAAATACACCCCAGGGATCACTTCTGTGGCTCTGCTCGACAGGGGCACAGGAAATTAACTTTCTTGGGTTGGCGTAAGCCAGGGAACTTTGTTGGCTAGGCTTACTTAGGCCCTTGGGCCAATAGCCTAGTGCCTACCTATGAACCTATGTCAAACACCTTCTCAGCATCCAAACTTATAAATAACTTGATTTATTTAGTTTTGTTGGCATCTTCTTTAAACTTGTTAATAAGTAATTGTGGATGGTTCTTGGTACAAAACCAGTCTGTTCCAAATCAGTCAATATGGGGAAGGTACAAGCTGGTCTTTTGGCTACCAATGTAATAGACAACATATATTCATAGTTATAGGATCATAAGAAGTTCAAGGCTTCTGGGTCTTACAACTAGTATGCTTTGCTAGTTCTCACCCCAGATTGTACCTTCCCTGTCAAGGAGGTGCCTTGCTAGTTCTCACCCTAGAATGTACCTCATCTCTTAAGGAAGGCTAGATCAGTCAAGCCCATAGTGAATTTATGAATATCCATACAACTAGGTTCCGTTTCAAAGAAGGTAGTGTATCACACTATTTTATCTGCAAGGGAAGTCTCTTCTATTCTAGAGATGGAGGAGAATCTGAATAATTAATCTGTCTTTCCACTTTGTTTTACTAATCTGCTGAAGCATTTTAGACCCCTTCTTCTGGTATTTGTGGGACTGTTTGATTTGTGAAGGTACAAGATATTCTGGACCAGTGGTTCCTTGATTACTCAAAAGGCAAGGCATAGGTGTCCTCTGACAATGCTGTATGACAAAGAAAAGATGGATAGTGTTTCTAGTCTTCTCTATTAGCTTAGAGACTTTAAGCCTGTGATTTTCTTTTTTTAGGAACCTCTTTGATCTTTCTGACTGTTGCAGATCTCAGTGATAGTCCCTTGGTGATCAGCTATGCTGAGTAAAAGGACTCCCTGACAACCACTGCTACATGGTGATCAAAGGAGAGGAAGTTATCAATTTAGGTACCCAGGTCTCTAACTGCATTTTCATTGTTGAAGCAGGGTGTTATTAATACTATAAATAGGGGGATAAGGAAATAATTAAGTATTGATATTGGTCTGCATGACCCAACTTGAGAAGAATCCTTACCTGGTTTATGAAAAATCATCTTGATTCCGTATATTCAGTATTACTCCACCTACTAACACATAATTAGCTCATTTAGTAAAGCCCTTAATAAATTTGTCTTTAAACATTACATATATTTTAATGGCAAACCATCCAGCCAAGGTGTTTTACTTGTCTTTTGATTCCTTGCTGTTGTTTACACCTTGTAGGTTTATAGGTGTTTACTAAGTTAGTGACCACAAAGGCCTTTTTGCACCTAGCCATGCTACCCAAATCTCTGACAAGTTGTGATACCTTCGATAAGTGTAAGCAGGGCTTGGGAGATGAAACATTTACAAGCTAGGGCCTGGGACGTAAACATTTTACAGATTGCCTTTGTCCATTAGAGACATACCTGCCAAACCAGGGATGAATTTCCTTTCCCCAGCCTATTGTCCAAGTTGCACTTGAATTGGGTTAGGGAGGAACTCTGCTCCACATGGATGGGAGGCCTGTTCCAGAGATGGGGTAATCTCTGGGATACATACCTGTCTGTCCAGCAGGCCCTATTTATATCACAGGCAAGGTTCAAGTCCCTAGAATGGATAATTCTGGTGCTGTTTGTTTTGCAGATATGCAGGAGTTCAATCAGAGTGGGGTTTGATGGCCATGTATGTCAGGAACAGATGTCCCCTCAAAAGCCTTTTGGAGGCAATACAGGGATAGAACCTTGAGGCAGTCTGTTTAGGACATTTTACTGAAGCCCTTTATTCTTTTAGTGAGAAACCTATGTGGACATTCCAATTGGATATGCCTGGTTAGTTACATACCAATGGGGGCATTATACTCAATGACAGGTCTGATGAATGCTGAATAAAGTGGAAAAATGACTTCCTTGGACTTAGATGCCATATCTTTGTTTATAAGTTATACAACATAGAATGATTTTGTCACTACTGTAGACATGTGATGGTCAAAGGCTAGATTAAATTTGCTTTTATTGAGCTGTAACTGCTGTTGTGTTTTATTTTGTAACCCTTCTACTGCTGCTGCATTTTTACTGTGCCGTAACTGCTTTTATATATATATATATATATATATATATATATATATAACCTGCACCTCAGTCTTTTATCTTAATCTTCTGCTATACCTCTCTGTCCTTTCCTCCTCTCTCCTTCTGAATTAATTTTCCTGTATGCACGCACTCTCATACTGTAATTATCCTCTGACCTCCCCTAGTACCTCTACTGAACTACCTAGCTGTATTCTTTTGTTCTCTTTCTTTTCTCACCTTTTACTAGCAAAGACACTATAATCAGTTTTATTTTTTCGCCATTACAGCTTGCTAGTGTTGCGTTCCCACCACCCCAGCCATTTCCCACTGTATTGCACATCACCCTGGCACACCACCATTGAAAGAACAACAAACGGGATTTCTACAGTAGTTTAAAACCATACTGCCTCCCCCCAAGACCAACAGCATGTATGTAACTCAAGTATTGTGGGGTTTTTTTTACTGTTTTTGCCAAAGTCATCTTAGTGAAGTGCTCTGTCATGCATTTGCTAGCAGCCTACTGCAGTCTGTATTCCTCCCACTGCCCCCTGATCTTCTCACTCCCATGCCCCCATGTCTGTTATACCCTAGTAGTTAATTGAACTTTCACCACTAGGTGACAGTGTTCACCCACTCCCTGTTCCTAAACTTAATGTACAGCAGCCCTAGTCTGTGTCACAACTTCACCCTAGTGAGTTATCTTCCTATTGAAAGGTTTACATTTCTGTACTCGACCCAGCGTTGCATCCCTGTGTCCTCTTACCACCGAGCTTGCTCTCTTGCTCATTGCCTTTCCTCCAGTTCTTTGAGTGTTCATGGTAAGTCACCCTCCTCCTTCTTTGCTGACAACAAAACTCATGATATTTACACCCTTAAAAAACACTACTATAGACAAGAGCTCATTCTCCATTACTAGCCTAAACACCTCTCTCGAGGTAGTATCCCATACCAAACTTCTAGGTGTCCTCATTGACAAACAGTTTAATTTGACACCCACCTACAAGCTAATGTGAAGAAAACCCAGCAGAAACTTAGTTTGCTTTACCACCACAACCGCTACATCACTCCCTCCACTGTTTGTTCGCGCTACAACATACCTCATTCCTTCCTTCTTATATGATGCCCCACTTCTTACTAACCTTCAATCTTCACTAAAGGCAAAACTCTCTTCCTGTTGCAACAAAATTTCTAAGTTTGCTACTGGCTCAATTCCTCCAACCACCAGTGTAACGCCCTACACAAACTAAGTTGGTTAGAACTGCCCAATCATCTTACCTATATTCAACCATTCATACTCACAAACTTATCTTCAGTCCCTCTCTCTGCCCCTCCCATGTCTCCTCTCTCAAAATGCATCTACCTGACAGATTCCTAAGATCCAATAACCAGAATCAAATTGAACTGCACAAGCCTGCCCGCCCACCAGGCAAACATCTACTATCCTCCTCTCTTGCACGCCTTTGGAACTCTGCCACCTCTTATTTGCACCACCCATAACCACACTACCTTTAAGACCTTGCTTCATTCCCATCTCACATCCCTCTGGGAATGTTCCCGCTCTCACCCCACATAACTCCCCTGTGCATTATACCCTGTTTTCTCAATCTCACTTTACTTCTAGACCTTGCTTCATTTCCATTTCATATACCTCTGGGAACATTCCTGCTCTCTCCCCTCTGCATTATACCGTTTTATCTCTCTTCCTCACTCTCTCTATTCATTCTTCATACTGCAGCTACACTGCCTCTTAGCCACCTTTCTCTCTACCTCTTTACTCTTACACTACTTCTCCTTACTATACCCTCCTTTCTTACTTCTACACTCAACTCCTCTTATCCCCTACCCTACTGTAACTCAGATACAATCTTTTACCCCTACTGTTATATTTCCATTGTTTAATCAAATGTATTTGTGAATATTTACTGTTTTTATTAATTTTCTTTTTTAAATTTCTACTGTAAACTGTAATTTTTTAGACTATGTTCATCATCTGTTTTACTGTACTACTTAATGGCAATGATTTGTTTACATTGTATAATGTTTTTATGGAGCTGTTTTGTTTTATGTTGTATAATGTTTTTATGGAGCTTTTGTCCCCATGACTACACTGAAAATGGGCTCTTCTCGGCCCAGTAGACTATCGCGGTAAACAAACTGCAACAAAATAAATACATAAATAAATAAATGTGTGTCCCTAAGTCCCTGACTACTGGGTAAACTGTAAGTGGTGTATTGTTAATATGATAGTTACCAGGAGTGAATGACTTCCTGAAGGTTGCTGTTATGCATTTCTTGGCATTTAGTTTTAGTCCATGTTTCTGACACCATTTGTTTGTCTGTGTCAGCCCCTCCTGGAGAACATTTGTGTCAGTGTGGGATTCAGTGACAGCTCCTAATTTGCAATCATCTGCAAATTTAGTCAGTCAGAGACCACTGACAATGGCCTTGACTTCAGAGAAGTAAATGCCAAAAAGGAGCGGTCCGAGGACTGATCCTGAGGGACTCCACTTGTGACTGGCATCTTTGTAGAGGTCAACTCCCCAATTCTAACTTCCTGGGTCCTGTCTATGAGCCAGTTGTCTATCCACCGGGTGATGTACGAGTTTGTACCTAACCTCTTGAGTTTGTCAGCAATACCCGAGTGGGGTATTGTGTCAAATGCCTTGGCCAGGTCAAGGTAGGCAATGTGAACATTTTGTCCTCATCCATTTTTTTGGTGACCTCCTTAAAGAAGCCCACCAGGCTGAGTAGGCATGATCTGCCCTTGACAAAACCAAACTGGGTTGGGTCCAGTGTCGGGAAATTTACTATATCACTATTGATCATTTCCATGATAATTCTTTCCATAGCTTTACATATAAGACTACTGAGACTTATGGATCTGTAGTTTACAGAATCTGTAGATGGCCCGCCTTTGTGCAGAGGGATGACTGTTGCTGTTCTCCATTCATGAGGCATGAAGCCTGTTTGGAAGCTGTAGTTAAATACCAATTCCAGAGGCCCTGATGGGACATGTTTCATGCTATTTAGAAGGCATCCTGCGATATTGTCTGGGTACATTGATGCAGTGTTCTTGGCCTTGGAGGAAACATTAAGGACTTGTTCTGTAGTGATAGCAGAGGGAATTGTATTTGATGGTATTTCCTGAGGGAAGGTTGAGGGGGAGAGATGGGTAAAGTTGGAGCTAAATGTATCTGCCAGTAGGTTTGCTATATGTTTTGGCTCAGAATAGTTGGCTGCATTTACAGTGAGCGCTGCACACAATCGTGTATTGCCTTTGAGGATGCGGACATAGTTTAAGAATGCCTAGTGGTTGTCCTTGTCCTGGGAGGCCAAATTCACCTAAAATTTGGCTTTAGTACACTTTATTTGTCCTCTGAGATGTTTGTTTAGTTTGATGTGAATGCTTTTATTCTGCCGGGTGCTGCACCTCCTAATTTTTGCCTTGATTTTCTCCCTTCTCTTAAACATCTTATACAGCCTATTGATTTTGTGATTTCACCAGGGTGGCTTGTTTTTTTGAGTTAGTTCTATATTTCTTCCTGGTAGGTACAGCTGCCTCTATGCAGCTATTAACATGCTTGCACAGGGTTTCTGTGAACAGTTCTGCATAGGTAGCAGTATTCTCAGTTTTTATGGGGGCTTGAAATTTTGCCAGGTTATCACTTAATAGCAGGAGGTTAGCCTTAGAGTACCTGAATATTGCAGGTTTAGCTGGGGGGAGGGGTCTAGGTTTTATCTTTACTTCAGAGGTGACCAATTTGTGGTCTGACCTTACCGGGGGGGGGTGCAGTACACTCTCTTATTAGTGAGGACCAGATCCAGTATGGCTGCACCCCTGGTTGGTGTATTAACTGTCTCGTTCAGGGAGTTTGTGTTTATAAAATCAAGGAAACTCTGTGCCTATACATTTGGTACATACATATATACATATAGGATTCCCAGTTAATAGTGGGGTAATTAAAGTTGCCCATGAATATGGTATTGGGTCGGATGGCTAGTGTTTCTAATAAGTTTAAATACACGGTGTGGGTTTCCTAGGTCATAAAGGGGGACCTATAGCTGGCAAAGAAGTGATATTGAATTTTGCCTATGGTGATCTGAACATGGATCAGCTCAAGTGCATTGTCCTGTTTGACCAGCCTTGAGGTATATTTATTTTTGATGTAAGCAAAGACACCTCCACCTTTAGTCCCTGTCTGTGTAGTCTAGTCTAAATGTGTGGAAGGCATTATAACTTTGCACTGTTGGTATGCTCTCCGTGGCTTTAAACCATGTCTCAGTGACTACACAGACATCAGAATTCTCTAGGGTGAAGAGAGCTTTTAGGAAGTGGAGTTTTTGTTTAGACTTCTAGCATCGAGTAGCAATACCTGTAGATTTTCTTAGCTTTGATTTGCAATGTTGGACGTACTTTCAGTTTGGCATTGCCTAAAAAAGGCACTAGGGGGTAAGACAATGTTTTAGCTAACTTTCAAAAGCTAGAGGGGAGACGTGCAGGCCATCCCTAGCAAAGTCCATCTCCTTCCACACTGACAAATATTGCACCTCTTAGAATGACACCAGAAACTAAGTCGATTATTAAAGTCAGTCATTTTTTGTTCATATTGTGGCATCATCTGTGGAAAAGGTAAAATGCTGCTCAGTGCTAGCCTCATACCAACCTGAGACATATTCTGAGATATTGTGTCTCTTCATATAGTCTAGGGAGGGTGCATCTCAGGTCATTTACTCCCACATGGATTATGACTGAGTCATACTGGTACTTGTGGTCCAATGACTTGAGTGCATGGGTAATGTGGTGGATCCTAGCCCCTGATAAGCAACGGGGGCTGTAACTTTCTCCTTACTCAGCCTGGTGAGAGTGACATCAGTGTGTCTCATGATGGAGTCTCTAATGACCAGAATGTTGGATTGTGTGGTGGCTTGCCTTATGGGCTTAGATGTAGTGGTTCCATGAGATGTGGATCTATTTGTTGATGTAGGGGTTGTTTTGAAAGAGTGGATTTGTCGCTGCTGAGGGTATTTGTTATATGTACTTCATCTAGGAAGTCTTTGTGGTTTAGGAAGGCTACATTTAAGTGCCTCAGCATGTGTGAGTCTATGTGTCTAGTTTGAATTGTGTGTGATGGGTGCAGCATGTTTACTACTGACAACCTTATTGACATTAGGAGTACTTTTATGAGAGAGCTTTGCCTCCAGTGACATTGTGTAAATACATCTCTCACATACCAAATCAGTTTGTTTGAGAATTAACTCTTTGTCAGTAAACATGAGGCAATGTCTGCATTGCCGCAGGATGCCCATATCCACAAAGCTGGTAACGGAGATAGTCGGAAAGTTCATATCCATGGCAACAGACCCTTTTTTATTGATTTGATAGCTGGAGTGAGAATATAAAGCAGTGTTAAGAATATTCAGTTTCCAACTTTGAGGACAGTGCTTGTCACTGCACACTAGTTGTCTTGTATGGTACTAGGTACTGGAAAAATTTCAGTCTTGCTTTTACAGGAAAAATGTCACTTAAGGTGTCTTAGTCTGTGCAGGGTACAGCCAAACACTTGAGGGGCAACTAATACGTAGACCCTGAAAATTTGAGGATGAAGTATTTAGGCAGATATTCTGAAGTTAGAAGCAAATCAAGCAGTACTTACTGAAAACAAAGTAGTAGTTCATCAACAATGATGAAAAGAGGGGAGTCACATGAATGGCTGGTGCTTGGCTACTACTAGTGCTGGTCTCACCAGAGCTTCACTCTGCTGGGATGCAGTGCTCCTTTGCTTCTTCTCTCACCAGAAACAAAGTGTTAGCACCAATCCCAAGATGAGAAGCAGACCACAGTCTGATTAGTGATCCACAGTATTGTCCCAGATGATGCAAGGGTTGTGTAGGCTAGTTGTAGCTTTTTCCTGGTAGATGCCTTGAATAGCAACCAGGCCAGTCAGAAATGTTAACAGCCAACAACCGGAGTTTACAAAAAACACAAGGACAAGGATAGGCATCCGAGGTCCAAAACTGACGATGAAGCCTCTTCTAGGCCAGTCGCTGGTTCGCCAGTTCTCAGTGAGGTGCTTTTGCAGCCCCTGGCGCCCGCTACCTCAGAGCCACAGGCCGCTACCGACTCCCACGTGGAGCCAACTGGGCCTCTGGAAACTCAAGGTATTGGACACTGGGAAATCACTCCCTCAGATGGGTCCAGAGCCGCTGAGCAGGCATCGGCTTCTGAGGGTGTCTTCAGACGTACACAACTATATGTTAAGCCATCTTCAGCTTCAAAGACAAAGACTAAAGCAGCTCTAAAGACAAAGAAACAAGTACAGCATTCTCCTATTCAGACTTCCATGCCTAAAAAACAGATGCTCAAAATGGCCGAAGACCTAATTACTTTGATCAGGGGCTCCCATCCCCCTCCTGATAAGAGGCCTAAGCAAGAGACAGAGTATGATTCTTCTGATCAGGTATCTATTTCCTCTGATTCCTCTTCTGAACAGGATTACTCCATGCTTCCCTATGAGGATTCTGATGCTGAAGAATCCTTTCCTTCAGCCTCTCCTCCTGAGGACTATTCTTCTGGGGAAACACTGCATACTATGAGGGAGCATTTCCACTGGGAGAGCCAAGATTATTCTGAATCTAAGAAAAGGCTCAGAGACTTTCTGCTTTTTCCTCAGCACAGACCCCTTGCTATTACACCTGTTCTAGACATTGTAGATGATGTATTTTCAGAGTCCGGCCTGTCCCCAGACTCTTTACCCCCTGCACCTGCTAAGCTAGACAGATACTACAGGGTCCCGGATTCTCATAAATTCCTATATAAAAACCCCACTGCTGACCCAGAAACTATATCTCATGGTCCCAAGGGGGTTAAAGCTTCCACTGCAAAAAACCCTGTCCCCTCTGATAGGGATTCTAGGGCTCTAGACAGATGGGGGAAAAAGTTTACACTTCTGCCACCCTGGCTGTAAGGGCTTTAAATTGTCAATTTCATATGCTTAAATATCAGCAATATTTAATGTCACTACTTAAACAGAAAATGTTGACAAATACTGAATGATCAGAGAACAAGGAATTGCAGGATTTATTCCATGCAACTGAACAAGTGGGAAAGCATACTTTGCAATGTGGTTATGATTCACTGGAGGCCTCTTGCAGGGCCGCTGTTACAGGTTCTGTTATTAGAAGGCATGCTTGGTTAAAGGAACAGAATCTGCCTGATCATGTTAAAGCAAAATTATTAGATGCACCATTACAGCATGATACTTTGTTTGGTACTAAAGCAGAAGAGGTGTTGAAAAAAATGGAGGATAAAGCAAAATCCATGCAGACAGTCAAGGATTTCTTACAGGTACAGCCACCCAGGTTTAGCAGGAACTGGCCTTCTAAAAATTGATCCTTTCCAGTCTCAGACAGACCACAAAGAGGCAGATACAGGCATCCCACAGGCAGATCTCAGCCCCAAGGCTCATACAGGCCTAAACAATGGGGTGCTCCTACCTCCAAAACCGGAGAAGACAAATCACAACCTTACAGGAAACAATCCCAATGACTTTCCTCTACCAGTTCCAAGCAGTTTTCTTTTGACAGCCCCCTTAGGGGGAAAACTGGCACTTTTTTCATCAAACTGGCAAATGGTTACCCAAGACAAATGGGTCCTGAACATAGTGTCCCAAGGCTACAGGTTCCATGTTCACACTCTACCAAGGTCAAAGGGCATGCCAGACCTGCCACACAATCAATGGGCAGAGGCACAAAAACAAATTACAGCCCTCATGGACATGAGGGCCATTCAGCAAGTACCACAACAAGAGCAGGGGCAAGGATTTTACTCCAGACCTTTCCTAGTACCCAGGAAGGACAAAACCTGGAGACCAATTCTGGACCCATCTATACTAAATACGTTTCTGGAAGTTCCAAAATTCAAGATGTTGACTGTACAGCAGCTACTGTCCATGCTGGGCAAGAGGGCTTGGCTCGTAACTTTGGACCTAAAAGAGGCATACCTGCATGTCCCAATCAGACAATCTTGCAGAAGATACCTGGCTCAATGCATTACCGATTCTCTGCACTGCCCTTTGGCTTATCTACTGCACCCAGGGTCTTTACAAAATGCCTGGCACCAGTAATTGCATTTTGCAGACAAAAAGGAATTCAAGTATATCCCTACTTGGACGACTGCCTACTTCAAGCAGAGAACAAAGACACTCTTCTAAAGCATCTGGCGTTTGTAAAAAGATTACTAATTGGCCTAGGGTACACCGTAAACGAAAATAAATCAAAACTAGTGCCCTGTCAAGCGATAATATTCCTGGGTGCAAGCTTAAATACAACTGCCCAGATGGCTTATCTCACGCCAGACAAGCAAAAACAACTGACTACTTACTTCAGGAAATTGGAAACAAAAACCCACTTATCTGCAAGGAAAATCCTGCAGGCCTTGGGTTTCATGGCATCCTGCATTCTACTAATTCCATATGCCAGACTGCATATGAGGAAACTACAATGGTATCTAAAAAGTGTTTGGACTCAGCATTACCACAGCCTGAAGACAGTAATTGCACTCATTCCCTGCCTACAACAGGAGTTTTGATGGTGGGCAGAAGCCTGTCACCACAACAAGGCTCTGCCATTCAGTTTACCCACAGCCAGACAGACGCTGACAATGGATGCATCAGATTATGCCTGGGGGGCCCATATGGCAGGAAAATGTATTCAGGGCACATGGCCTGCAAACCAGATGCATCTTCACATCAATCAAAAAGAGATGCTAGCTGTTCAAAATGCCCTGACAGCTTTCAAGGACCTGCTTCATCCAGGGCAGTTACTGATAAAGACAGACAACACTACGGTCATGTGGTACATAAACAAGCAGGGAGGTACACATTCCTACCCCCTCTGCAGACAAGCAATGACGTTATGGGACAAAGCATTGGCTTTTCAAGTTCACCTGCAAGCACAATTCCTTTCAGGAAAAACAAATACTCTGGCAGACGAACTAAGCAGAAACCTCATGGATCCCCATGAATGGAAACTGGATCCACAAGTCTTCAGCATGATAATAAGAAAATGGGGATGCCCAGACATAGATCTATTTGCTTCCCTTCACAACTGTCAATTGCAGAGATTTTGCACAAGGATTTACCACAAGCAAGCATGGAAAGTAGATGCCCTATCATTCAGCTGGAAAAATCTAACAGTATATGCTCCCCCCCCCCCCGCCTCTCCTTCCCAGAGTACTTCTAAAGGTCAGACAAGAGAAGCCAAAAATGATTCTGATTGCACCAGACTGGCCACGCCAGCATTGGTACCCAATCCTAAAGAGCTTGTCTCAAGGTCCAGCATGGATATTGCCTCAAACTTCTCACTTGCTGACCCAACAAAACAATCAGATCCTGCACAGCCAACTCAGGACCTTAAATCTGGCAGCATGGCGGATAATGTAGCCATTCAGAACACTCCTCTTTCAAAAGCTGTTATGGATGTTATCTTGAAGGCCAGGAGGCCCAGTACCAGAAAATCTTATGCAGAAAAATGGAAGAGATTCTGTGCTTGGAACCAGGAACAAGGCATTGACACGTCTGTACCAAATATTCCTCAGATTTTACAATACCTAACTGAGATGCTGAACAAAGGCCTTTCTTTCTCATCAATTAAGATTCATGCCTCTGCCATTTCTGCACATTACAATACGGAACCGCCTATATTTTCTCATCCTTTAATAAGGCAGTACCTCCGAGGGGCCAAAAACATTAGGCCTCCAAGGAGAGCACCAGTTCTGGCCTGGGACCTCAATTATGTTTTGGAAAAACTCACACTGCCTCCTTTTGAGCCAGCATCAACAGCAGATATAAAATTCTTATCCTGGAAAACAGCTCTGCTCCTAGCCATAACCTCTGCAAGGCGAGTCTCTGAGTTACAAGCACTTATGGCTGTGGAACCTTTCATCATTTTTCATCCAGACAGGGTTTCTCTGAGGACAAACCCTACATTTATGCCTAAGGTGGTGTCCAGTGTGGCCCTCAACCAAACCATTCACTTGCCTACCTTTTACCCAAATCCACAGAACAAGGGTGAGAAAATTCTGCATTCTTTGGACATACACAGGCAGTTGCACTTCTACTTGGACAGAACTAAAGCTTTCAGAAAGACTGAGCAACTTTTAGTGTCATATGCTGCAGGATCACAAGAAAAGGCTATCTCAAAACAAACTATTTCTAAATAGATAGGCCATTGCATCCATTTCTGCTATCTTCAACATGGCAAATCAGTGCCTAAAGGCATTAGGCCTCATTCCACCAGAGCAGCAGCCACTTCAGCAGCCTTCCTCAGAGGAGTACCAACCAAAGAAATCTTAGAGGCTGCAACTTGGAGTTCAGTGCACACCTTTACAAAACACTACCACTTGCCTCTCTACTCTAAGTCCAGAGCAGGCTTCACCACTGCAGTTCTGCAGGGCCTCATAGCCTCTCCTAATCCTATTTAGCCCAGCCACCCATCCTCAGCTTTGGGATTCTACCCAAGAGTAATGACTGCAACAGTGAAACACGATGAACATAGTACAGTTGTGTACCTACCATAAATGTAGAATGTATTCACTGTTGCAGTCCAGGTTACCCACCATCCCCCTTCTCTTTGCTGGGACTTATCTGCACTTCTCTATCTTATACAACCTTTTTGGTATATTTGCTTGTAGATGAAGGAAATGTTATTTTTGTGCATGCATTTCTTATTGGTATATTTTTCAGCCTACCTTTTTGGGGTACCTGACATCTGGGGCAAGAAAAACTGAAGAAAATGGCATCGGCTGCATCTTTTATACCCCTGGTGCACTGACGTCAGGGAAGAGGCAACAGCAACTGACACCGGACCTAGACTTTGTAATTCTGGCCAACTGAGGGTAGCCTGCCAGCAGGATAACCCAAGAGTAATGACTGCAACAGTGAATACACTCGAACATCTACATTTATGGTAGGTACACAACTGTACTTTACTGACCCAGGATAGTAGGGGCGTCACATTTTATAGTCAGCAGTCCGGTAGGTATTGGCTGGAAGTCACATTAATTGGTGGCAGTCTGGTGGGATATAGCCGGATGTCACATTTGTTGGTGAGCAGCGATGTGGGATTTTTAATTGGATTCCAGTAGCCTGTGGGTAGTTGTCATTAAGGTGTGCACTCTTGACAGCCACAAGGTAAACATTCAGAATTTCAGTCCACCACAGTTTTATTTATTTTTAATTAGATAGTCAGGGATAGCAGGAAAGGATGTCATCAGAATATTTTAGCAAGATGACAAAGATCCATTTGGCTAACAAGTGTGAAGCCATAGGATTGGTGCATGCCAGCCTGACCAAGGAAGCAACGATTTCAGGTTTGGTTGCAGCCACAGCTCAGACTAGCCATTCAGAGGATATCCAGTTTGGTGTTGGTGATGTGCAGCCTGCCGAGACCAGACAGTCCACATTTTCTTCAGAGGACCTGAGAATCCTTCTGGAGATAAGGAGATTGGAATTGGAGACTGATGAAAGGGAGACACAGTGTCAGTATCAAGTGGAGGCCAAATGTCTTGAACTGAAATCAGCAGAGAAACTGTACCTGGAAGCACAATGACTGGTGCTGAGGAGAAACAGAGTCAACATGAATTGGAAACCAAATGTTTTGAACTGGAATCAGCAGAGAGGCTGAGGCCTTTAGAAACTGAGGACAATGAGAGACAGTGCCAGAGTAAAATGGAGCTTCAATCCCTTCAAGAGAGTCATGGAGGTAATGGGCAAGGGAATAACTGGACCCCAGCAGCTGTAAATGTCAGTAAATTGTTTCCTCAGTACAGGGATGGGGATGACGTTGATAGTTTTATTCATATTTTTGAGAGGGTATGTAGACAATATGATGTTGATGATGAACTCTGGGTTCAGCTCCTGACTGCTTTACTCCATGTTAAAGCTATTCAGGCCATGTCAAAATTATCTGATGTAGATTGTTTGAATTATGTTAAAGTTAAGAACTGTCTTCTAGATTGTTTTAAACTAACATCTGAAGCTTATAGAGAAAAGTTTTGTGAACATAGATGCAAGGCAGATGAAAGTGTATGTGATTATATTGCTGAGTTAAGTACTTACTTTCACAGATTGGTGAGTGGGTGTCAGGTCATCACTTTTGAGGGACTGCAGACCTTTGGGTGATGGAACAACCCCACCGTACTTTGATGACATGAGAGTCTGGTTAGCAGACTGTGAGTGCAACTCTGCAGAGGAGATGGGGAAAAAGTTGATCTCTACTTGATAAGCAGAGCACAACTGCATAGGAAAGGGATATCCAGTGCTGTACATGGACATAAGGGAACCCACGGGGGCAGTCTAAACCACTCCAACAGAGTACAACAGTAACAGGGGAAACTAATAATCAAAATGCACAGTTAAGGATTAGATGTTTCAAGTGTAACCAGGGGGGACACACAGCAGCCAAATGTCCATTGAGGCAAGGTGAGAAACAGAAGGTGAGGGAACCAGTAAGTGTGGATGACAAACTGCCAGTGGTAAGTTGTTTAGAAACAATTGGGGTGCCAAATTATCACCAAAATGTATACCCAATCTTAATAGATGGTAAACAGGTAACTGCTAAGAGGGACACAGCTTCTGATATAAGCATTGTGAGACCTGCACTGGTTAGAGAAGAGCAATGCTTGCTTGGGCAGTCCACTCCAGTCAGAGTGCTGGGAGGGACTCCTTTCCATATACCTTTGGCTAAGGTTCATCTTGACTAGGAGGATGGAAGAGGAAGCAAGCAAGTAGGTGTGCTTGAGGATATTCCTGCAGATGTCATGATAGGGAATGACTTTGATGATGCAGTACCTTGTGTATATGCAGTGACACAAAGTCAGGCTTGGAGAAAGGCATATAGGCCTGGTAGTCTGGGAGAGATCCAGAAAGATCTCATACTTAAAGCTGGGACTGGCATGGTAGCTGTTTCAGAGAAGGTACTGTCTGGTAGCTGTAAGTCTGAATGTGAACCATAGCTGCTGGGGGTACTGATGTTCCCTTGGACACAGTAACTGCAAGAATGGAGGTGAGTGGTGATACCTAGAGTGACAGAGTGGTGCAGCTGTCAGAAGTGACTAGGCTTCCTGTGGAAGGGGAGTTTGTGTCTGAGAATATTCTTGCAGAAGATCTATTAGAGAATGACTGTGATGATGCACTGCTTTGTGTGCATGCAGTGATATATAGTCAGGCTGGGAGACAGGCATGTAGGTTCAGTAGTCTGGGAGAGAACCAGACAGATCTCATACCTGAAGCTGGGACTAGTGTGGTGGCTGTTTCAGAGAAAGAGCTATTAGCAGTAAGTCTGAAAGTGAGCCACAGCTGCTGTGAGGTACTGATGTTCCCTTGGACACAGTAACTGCAAAGATGGAGGGCAGTGATGATACCCAAACTGACAGTGAGGTACAACTGTTGGAAGACACTAGGCTTTCTGTGGAAGGGGAGCTTGGGAGGGTCACAGATGTACAGTTGAGACAGACTCATCTTATGCACCCTATGGTACAAAGCTTGAGGGAGATGGCTAAGGAAGCACCTAAGGTTCAAGCAAGAGGGGAGTCTGTATATGAGAACAAAGGTTTCTTGTATAAAGAGTGGACTCCTAAAGGAGGGCTGGAAGGTGAGTTAGTATGACAGTTGGTAGAGCCCAGAGCCTACCGTCTGCCACTTCCAGCTGTAGTCTCTAATATTCCTTGTGCAGGGGATATTGAGGCAGAAAAGGAAGGTTTGCTGTATAAAGAGTGGACTCTTAATGAGGGCTGGAAGGTGAGGTACTGCAGCAGTTGGTAGAGCCTACCATCTGCCACTACTACGTATCGTCCCTAATATTCTTTGGGAATGGGATATTAAGGCAAAGAAGGAAGGTTTGTTGTGTAGAAAGTGGACTCCTGTGGGAGGGCTGGAAGGTATGTAATGCAGCAGTTGGTAGAGCCTAGAGCCTACCATCTGCCACTTCTAGCTAAAGTACCTAATATTCCTTTTGCAGGTGATATTGATGAAGAAAAGGCGGAAAGTGCTTTGCTAGGAATATTCAGCAGAGTAGGTTTTCCACAGGAAATACTGACTGACCAAGGTGCCAACTTCATGTCAAATCTAATGACTTGTCTGTGGAAGTGTTGTGGGTGAAACATTTAAAGAACACCTTCTACTATCCCCTGACTAATGGTCTAGTGGAGAGGTTAAACTCTACGTTGAAGACTATGATATGGGCATTTGCAGACCAACATCTTAGGGAGGTCTTGGATAGATTAAGTATGGCAGGATTAACCATTAAACCCAGTAAGTGTCAAGTGGGTATGGCAGAGGTCACTTAGGACACTGTGGGAAGTGGTAAAATTAGGCAAGAACCTGTCAAGGTGGAAGCCATTCAAGCGTGGTCAGTTTCTGTTGCTAAGAAACAAGTGAGACCATTTCTATGGACAGCAGGGTACTATCGGAAATTTTTGCCCATTTACAGTACCATAGCTGCACCCCTTACTAACCTAACTAGGAAGAATAAACTGGATATGGTAGGGTGGACTACAGATTGTGAACAAGCATTCTGAAAACTAAAAGAGATTTTGAGAGGACCCCTATATTAGGCAGCCCAGATTACAATAAATAATTTATTGTACAGGTAGATGCTTTGGATTGTGAGGTGGGGGCTGTGCTCAGCCAAGTTTCCACAGAAGAAGAGCACCCAGTGGTATATGTGATCCATAGACTCCAACCTAGAGAAGAGTGTTATGCAGCCATGGAGAAAGAGTGTTTGGCCATAGTGTATTGCAAAAGCTGCAGCCCTATCTTTATGGGAGAAAATTCACTGTACTCACAGATCATAACCCTTTAACATGGCTTAATAGAGTCAGTAAGCAAAACGCCAAGTAACTGAGGTGGAGTGTTGGATTGCAAGCATATATGACCGGCTCTATATTAGAAGAACGAAAAGATGAAAGAGTGAATGCTGTTTCATCAACATATAAAACCCGACGTCTGGAAACAGCGAAGTTACAGAACAGTGATTTATTTTTTTCCCAGGGAAAAAAATCGTTGTTTCCAAAAAAAAATAAAAAAATGATAAAGACAAAATAAAGTGGAGGGCTTCGCCCCCTACACCCCACCTACTCAAATATACCAATTCTGAGATCACACCACAGTGGAGAAAACAGCAAAGTTCTGAGAACGGCCCAGTGATTTTTTTCCATGGGAAAAAATCTCTGTTCCGTAACTTCTCTGTTTTCAGACTTCGGGTTTTATGTGTCGATGAGAGCATTCACTCTTTCATTGCTTCGCTGTTCTAATGTAGACCCAATATGACCATACAGCATTGCATTGGGGGTTAATAATGCCAGTGTGGATATATTGTCCAGGAGAGAAGTGGGTTGATATTTCCAAGTAGACCCATTGTTCTCAAGTGCCTGTTTTCAAGGGTCACATGAAGATTGTGCGTGAGTTAAAGGGGGGGGGGGTTGAAGAAAATGAAAATACTGTCATCTGTTAGCATGTCTGGCAGGAGATTTGTGTATATTCTCAGATTAACACGTATTGTATACCAGCATATCTAATTGTGAAAATGCAAATATATATATTTTTTTTAATTTTGAGTATCTCCCTGATTATACAGAATGTTTAAAGAATCTGTCAGTGTTTTGATCCATTTCTAATAGCACTTGTTTGTGACGGAGATTATAAAGTATTGTGGAGAATCAATTGAACAGTAGGTGATGTCATTAGAATGTTTCTGATTGCTAGGTGATTATTTGAACAGCTGATTGACAGGAGAAAGAACTTTTTCAAACAGCTGTAATTAGTTGAGACTGTTAAGCTGTGCAGTTTGTGAAGAGTTGCAGTCAGTTACAGTGATGTGCAGTGATACCCGAAGAAAAGAGAACTCACCAAAAACTGTAAGCCTGCCTTTGCCTTGCTGCTATGTTATAGATTAAATCAGGGACAGTATTCTCCAGTTAGATTAGGAAAGTTTAGTTATTTAGATAGCTTTTATAGAATGATGGAGTTCTATCCTACAGTTTAATTTTACATTTCTGGTGATTGAATTCTGGTGTTTATTGAAAGTTATTGATTCACATTCTTGAAATAATTTTACTTATGATTAAATGTTTTTCATTACTTTACATTGTGGGTGGAAATCAGTGTGTTCTTTAAAGATTAGAGAGTGCTTTTACCTGTTTGATACTCCCCAGGTCCCCTCAAAAGCCTGGTTGCTCTGATCATAGCTATCATTTATTTTGATATTTAATTTTCATAATTAGACACCCCTTTAGAAGGGCATGAAGACACTGTGCTTGGTGGCAGCATTACCATATTATTTTGGGGAAGGAGCACAGCTGGAAATCTGTTTCAGGGTTTCCCAGAATTGTTTGGATGTGAGAGATTTAAATTTATTTTGAGTGTTAGTGTATTAGAGGTCTTAAACTGGGACACATTGCTCTGAAGTGCGTAATAAGGAGTTAACATTAGGGGTGGACAGAAGTATACAGTCCAGTCCCAGATTATAGAGCATGTTCCTGTTGTGTTCTTAGGGGAGAATTGTGAAATATTACTCCTGTTTAAGTGATAGTCTTACACTGGAGTCAGTGGTGAGGATTGAGGCTCCTTATTTACTGACCTAGGATAGTAGGGAATGTCACATTTTATTGTTGGCAATCTGGTGGGGTATTGGCTGGAAGCCACATTAATTGGTGGCAATCCAGTGGGATATAGCCGGATGTCGCAGCTAGTATTGGTGGATTTGAATTCATCCTCAAGTCATGGTCAGGTAGGCCCTGTTTTTGCAAAATCTCACCAAGATGACTCTGATATGTAAACTCTCATTTATAGCATATATCATGGACGGAAGTAGGGTAAAACACAAAAAAAAGACAGTTGAGTGCACAAGTCCCAGAATAGAAAAGAGCCCAATCTTGTGCTGGTGCCGGGACTGGAAAAAATGACAGTGGAGAAATATATGAAAACATAACTACAATGGGCTTAGGCCAGACTCAGCAAGAGGATGGCCCCCTGTTGTAGAAGGTAGTAGCCCACAAAAACTGACAGGGTGAAAAAGAGCCATAAAGATGATAAAGTGGACTATTTCGGATAAGAAAAAAAATATGCATTGTTACTATTATGCAATAAGCACAGAATGTTCAGATAGAAGATATTCATAAAGACTGAGAGAAATTAGATGAAAGAAAATGGTCAAAAGCGTGTAATGCACATTTGTGTTCATTAAAACAACAGATTAAAAAAAAACATTATATAGACCAAGACATTTTGGGCCATTTGGAAAAAAGAAGTGACTGAGGAAGTGTGAAAATATGAAGAACAAAACCTAGAGAGTGTTGAATGATATAAAAAAGAAACATGGACATGGGAAAAATAGGTGCACTATTTATGTAAAAGAGAAAATCAAAGTAATCAATACCTGTGATGATGTAAGATATTGCCAGCCATGCTAGGAGAAGTGAGACAGTGCATGTGTGGCATATGCCAGCATAGCGGGCTAAAGTTTTGTAAATAATTTCATGTCATTTGACAGTTACATTGATTTGTGCAGATGTTTGTATTAAAAATGTATTTGTAAACTTTGCTTATGTTGAAAATACTGCAACAGAATCTTAGAGTTCTGGGTCTGTATTGTGCCAGAGTCAGGTGACTAGATATGATGTCATTCTATAACCAGCTGAAGGACTGAACTCTGGCAACAACAGTTTGTTCATGTTTCTTTTTCTTTGAACCTGATATAAAAGATCTATGTCAGTTATCACAGTTCAGTAGTTTAGTTGCTGTTGAGTCGGTTCAGTTAGTGTGTAGTATGTCATCTTGCCTTGTGAAAGTGAGCATCTCAGCAGTACATCTTACCTTGCGATACTAAGTGAGTTGACTAAGGACAGTTTCTCTTTAGTTTAGTTAGGAAAATTACAGTGAGATTAGTATTATTTCTTTTTTTTTTTTACATCTGTGAAATTCTGTCCAACTGTATTATTTTTATATTTCCTGTGACTGAAAACTCTGTTGTTTATTGTAACTAAATATTAAGTATTTTCCTGTTTTCTATTTTATTATCCATTATTAAATATTTTTATACTTTTCATTGTGGCTGGTCTTTTAGAGAATACTTTAACATCTTGAGAGTGCTTATTTTAGTGACACTGTGGCCAGTCCGAAAAGCCTTACTGCTTTGGTCAAACTGTACCATTTATATCAGTATTAATTTGACACAGTACAATTGGTTACACTTTGTAAGAGTCTCTGCGTATTTGACTGGTGGCAGCAATCTACCTTGTAGTCTGGAGAGAGAGGACATAGCTGGTGAATCTGTGTCAGCCTTTCCTAGTGTTGTGTGTGTGTGTGTGTGTGTGTGTGTGTGTGTCTAACATCAGATATGCAAGTGTATTTGTCAGGTACTTGGAACTAGGACACAATGCTCCAAAGTGGGTCTTGTTTGGGATCTGGAGAGACAGTTTCCAGTCCCAGTGGAGCATGTTCCCTGTGTGCTGTTGGGGGAAATTGTGCTTGATGCAGAGAGCTACATTTGAAATACTGTGTAAATCCTTTCATGTTTTTAGTGACTTCCTCTCACCGGTGCCAGTGGTGAGGATTGAGGCTCCTTGATTACTGGCACGGGGTAAAGAGGGCCCATCGCAATACCAAAAAAAGCATCTCCAAAGATATTTGAAGAGAAATACAGGCAAAGGCACCCAGGTATGAAAAATTTTGTAATATAAAAAATAAGAACACAAAGGAGGAACGTAGAAGAAAAGATTAGTAAAGTAGAAGTTAAACATATAGAAGCTGAAGTTACGGAATACCTGCAAAGTGAAGGATTTAGTGTAGAAAGTCAAACACAGGTTATATCACAGCATGATGGAACAATGAGCCCCCAAAGTAGGGAGAAACAGGTGGGAGACATCTGAAAAAAGAAATATGGACATGGAAAGAAAAAAGATTTAATATGGTGCAATATTTATGCAAACGGGAAAGCAAAACTAATCAGTACAAAAAAACAGCACCAAAGATATTTGAAGAGAAAGATGGACAAAGGCATCCGGAAATGGAAAATTTCATAATACAAAAAATAAAACAAAGGGGCAAAGCAGAAGCATCTGATCATTTGCCACATGAAGATACTCTGGAGCCTTCAGTAGGAAACCAGTATTAAAGTTTGGTTGGAGTTACACATCAAGGGAAGAAATGGAAAACAGTGGCAACTCTGACACAGTCAATGTTGTGGAGTGATAGGCCAGTGAGTTCCCTTATGAAATAGTACTGGATGATGCAGGATGCAGCTAAGGAGAATGTGTCACAGGAAGATGTTCTGGAAACTTCTGTACAATGCCCATAGGAAAAAGAGAACAAAGAATGTGCCTTCAGTTTAGAAGAAAATGATCTAAGAGAAGAGACACTTGATCTAACAGAGATGGATAGCTATATTAAGATCGATGAAAGAAATAGATTACGGAAAGTCACTGGGACCCAAAATGTTAGAAGTCTGATAGAAATTAACACAGTAATCAAGACTATTAGCAGAAATTCATGTGATTGTAACAGAAGTAAATAGGATATATTACTGTGCGGCTAAATTAATAGCAGACAAAGTCTTACCACAGAAGCACAGGGCAATAAGGGAAGGGAAGAAATCAAATTCCATCATGAAAGTATTGAATAGAGAAAACTATAAAGCAATTAAGACAAGGTGTCGTTGTTAGAAGAGTATATAAGAAGAAACCTATCAACAAAAATACTTAGCTAGAAGTGATAAAAGCAATGTGCAGTATCAGAACAGACCAGGCTCATACACTGTTGCAAATAAACTAAAGATATCAGCACAGGTGGAAAAACTTAGAAGATATGCAGATAAATATACAAGAAAATTACAAATATAATCAAGTTATTGATGACTCAAAAAAGATTTGTAGAGAATTGGAAAACAAAGCAAAAGGGACAGATGCACCACTAAAAAAGAAGAAATAGACACATTTTGGAGAAATATCTATGAAGACCCTGTGGATCATAACAAAGATGCTGAATGGATAGACAAAGTAAAAGAAACAGTAAGAAGTTCAAATGTACAGGATGTGAAATGGGATAAATTAACAGCCAGAGAAATTGAAACAAAATTAAGAAAAGCTCATATTTGGAAAACAACAGGCCCAGATGCAGAACTTAACTTCTGGCTAAAAGTATTAGCATCTTTACATGAAGATTTATCCCCGAGTAAGAATTACTTGTGCGCATCCTGAACAGACACCAACCTGGTTAACAACAGGAAAAATGATATTCCTCCTTAAGAATGAACCCGCAAGATACCCTAAAACCTGCAGACCAATAACTTGTTTTCTGATGATGTATAAAGTATCTACCATGAATTTATGCCAATAGAGTATATAATCATTTAGAAGAAGACTCAATCATGGCAGTAGAAGGGAACTTGAAAGTCATATGGAAAAAAGGTTAATTTGTTGTTAAATAAAGTCATAAGGGAGAATTGTGTCATAGAGAGATTACAAAAAAAATTTGACAGCATCTCACAGTAATGGATAAAGGAGTGCCTACAGATGTGTAAGATGCATTCTGCACTGATCAGTTACATAGCTGTGATCTTGAAACAGTGGCGCAAACCACTTTACAGTTAAGCCATGATAAAGGACAAATTATCCTAGGGATAAAAATTCAAAGGGGGATGTTCCAGGATTACTCTGTCACCTTTGCTCTTTTGTCTTGCCCTTAATACATTAAACTGTCTACTTAACAGATTAGGTCATGGTTGCAGTTTGACTCCTCATATTCTTTTTATGTATGATTTAAAACTGTGTATTCATCAGCTGAGGAGCTGAAAGCACAACTGCAAGTGGTTAAAACTTTCTCAAATGATGTAAGAATGTCATTTGGTCTTGATAAATGTGCAACATTTAAAGCAGGAAACCTGCATCACCAAGAAAATAGTCTGGAACAGGAATGTGATATATAGGAACCTGAGCAGGAGGGAGTGTATAAATATTTGGGATTGGTGAAGGATCGACAATAAAACATAAACAAATGAGAAGAAAACTCAGTAAGGAATATTTTGGAAGACTAACATTAATATAGGGACAAAATCCAAGCTATAAACTAATTTGTTTTTCCTGTTCTAATTTACAGTTTTAAGGTGGTTACCCCCAAAAGGTATTGGACAGGAAAAAAAGAAAATGCTTCCCACTTAGTAAATAATATATAAACAATAGTGTATACCAAGATTATATATTCTTCTTTCTAAAGGAGGTTTGGGCCTCCTTGAAATTAATTACATGTATAGATCTCCAGTCATAGGACTGTATACAAATCTACTAACTTCACCAGATCAAAAGATAGTGAAAGTTTTAAAACTTATAAAGACTTCCCTGCTTCGTATTGCAAAAGCATACCAATGTAAAGCAGGAATGGAAATCAAACCAGAAGACAAAAATCAGACAGCAACTGAATGCGAGGATCAGATGAGAAGGCAACAAATGTGGAAAAAGCATAAATATAGGTGCAAGTGCAGAAAACTTCTGCAACAGCCTCATGATGATCAGGATCAGATGCAGGAATTGTTAAGAAGAGCTGAATTTAAATTAAAAGATGAAAGTGTAATATTGTCATCCCAGGATAGTGGACTACATACTTGTTTGTTTACGAAGTCCATTAAACATGTGGGAGAAACAGACAAATGCAGGTTTTGTAAAACAGAATTGGTGAAAGTTGCCCATCTTGTTGCTGGGTCTGATACATTAATGGCAGAGTGCCTGTATACTGAAAGATATATGATGTGGCAAGACTGTTGCATTGGGGATTGTGCAAACATTACAATACTGAAGTAGCTGAGATGCATTGGAGACATGAGCCAGAAAGTATTATAGAGGAGGAGGATGTTTAAATCACATGGGATCACCCATTGATGATTGAAATTGCTACATTCAGTGATTACAATGTCTTATGTACAGACAGACACAAAATCATAAAATACCAGGATTTGCAAGCAGAAATAGGACAATGTGGAAGAAGGATACCCAGACACTTACAATAGTAGGATCAGTGGGTCTTGTAAAAAAGAATTTGCAGTCGTATTTAGATATGCTACCAATACATGTAACTCCATATGAACTGCAAAAGGAGTCATTTGTGGGCACATTTTGGGTGCTGCAAAGAGCACTTTTGTGTAACAACAAAGATTGAAACAGTACTAATTTCATGAATGTATCATAATTTGACTTAGGAATGGGGTCCCTTCCCATTATGGAATTAGCAACCCAAAAAACTTGGAGAAATTAAACCGACATAAACATCGAAGATTGAAACAGTACTAATTTCATGAACGTTAATCATACCTTGATTCAGGAATAGAATTGATTCCTGCCATGGTACTAGAAAACCAAAAGACTTGGAAAAATTAAACTGAGAGATACCTCATAAACACCACCACATAACATTACAAAAACAAAATGTCTCCCAGGCATACAAAGGTTTGATCTGATGTTATGCTTTCGAATTTTCAGGCTCTTACACACCCACACAATTTCTTCTCCAGCAGCCAAACTAATAAGGGAACCCTCTTACTATGACTTCAGAAATCAATGCCTTCTAGATCCTACATAACAGTCTCCTTATAACTAAATTGCAATGCACATTTCACTGCTTCTCCTTACTAGGCCCTAATGTGTGGGAATCTGTCCCTGCCAAACTCAAAGAAATTTCTTACCTAAAAATTCCATGCACACCTTGAACATTATCTTCATGATGATGTTTCTTGTAAATGACATCACTCTGGACACATTACTTAAAAGAATCTTGCTCATCTCCAGCAGTCTGTGTTCTCTTAAAGTTTGTATGATATCATGTGGCAGATCTAATTAATTCAAGTCACAATGATTGCACTATGCATAACTGTGTGTTTGTATACGAGTGTGTGTGTGTGTGTGTGTGTGTGTGTGTGTGTGTGTGTGTGTGTGTGTGTGTGTGTGTGTATATATATATATATATATATATAAAAAATAATTATTCAATGACTGGCCATTAACATTCAAAAACGAGCATGCTGATTGGTCAGCCCACCCAGCATGCGCATTGTAAATCGAGCATATACCAATGGGAAAAAGACAGGTCATCTGGTCTTCCTTTTATTAATATATGCTATAACTTTTTAAGTTTTCTTTACCATAAAATAAATAAATAAATAAATAAATACATAAATAAATAAATAATAAAATTGGAAATCCAGACAGTCTGGACATACAAGAGAGACAGGATGGAGAAAATGCTAGGAAAATCAGGTACGTTATTCAAAACTAAAGAAACATACCTGATTGTCCTTTTATTTTCTCCATCCTGCCTCTCTAGTACCTCTAAAGTGTCTGAATTTCATCCTTTAAAAAAAAAGGAGCAACAGAGATCTTCCTTTCTCCATTGGTTCCTTTCCAAAGCACTGTACTGCATAAGTGTGGGAATGTAAGTCCTATATACATGTGCAGTACAACAGAAAAAGGCAGCAGGATATCTAACAAAAGCAGAAGAACACCATGGAGCCATTATACAAAGACATTATTTAAGAAAAGTAAGTAACCTTTTTCCTTAAATAATGTCATTGTACAACGGCAGTAACAAATGACTGGGTGTGGTATATTGAAGATTTACCCATGGTTGCCTTTATTTAATTACGAGGATGAAGCCTTCGTGATTAAACCACACCAACCATGGGTAAATCTTCAATATACCACACCCAGTCTTTGGTTATTGCTATAAAGTATATATCTGTATCTATGTCTATCTATATCTACATATATATATATATATATATATATATATATATATATATATATATATATAAACACACACACACACACTTTTGTATATTCTTACACATATGTGGCTGCTCCTCTCCATATTGTCTGTAGTGATTGTTTCTGAATGTACTGTATGCTTGTCATAATTGTCTTACTATACTGTAATGTATATGCATGCTTTTATTTCTTTTACTTATCTTAGGGCCGAGACGTCAGTTTTTCTTTTGTAATCAATGCTCTACCCTAGTGATCACATGTGAATAAATAAATAAAAGCAATTGTCTACCAGGAAGCCTAACCCTCTCACTACTTAAAGCTAAATGTGTATACTGTACCTTTTTCATCCTTGTATGACATCATGAAGCAAAAATTGATCAGCTGGAGAAGCAGGATGGGGATAAGCAGTCCTCTGCTTATTTTGGATGCCTCTTTTCCAAAACCCAAGAAAAGGTGGTCTGTGTTCCCCCAAGTTTTCCTAAGATCAAGTCCCTCTCCTCTCTCCACCTACTGATTATGAAAAACAGACAGACAAAATTGTTAAATACGAGATAGGATGTCTGCTTCAGTTTCTTCATTCCCAACAGTACAGGGGTTGCTGGGAGAGTTTTTTGAAATTACATTGTTTGTCTTTTTTAATCAGAGCCAGTGTTATCTATAGCCCATTCACCAGTGGTTTTCTGCACAGTGACACCAATCTTGAGATTGCAAGTGTCAAAGTTGTCTGTGGTGCTGTGATAATCAATGCCTCAACATTGCCCTTCTGAAGTCTTACAAAGTGATTCTGATGCCACTTTTGAGGAAGTATGTAGTTCTGTTTTTTTCTAGCATTCTATTCTGTGCCAGCATTGCAACCATCACCATATTTCAACAACCATCGTATTGACATTGATTGCACAAGCTTATCAGGCACCAGCACTAAAGTGACAGGCCAATGCTGGGAGCCTCAGTACCAGGTGAAACATTTTCTGTATGCATCCCTGTTTAGCAGTGTAGTAAGTCGACCAGACACAGATCCAAGTTCTTAAAGCACTGACGCAAGCATTGTTTGCTGCAATACAGTACCTTTTGGCTCCAAGACAAGCACAGACAACACCAGTACTATGTCAGCTGGTCTTAGAAACTGACTGTGGGTCCTTTTGGGCCACAGAGTAGAAACCAACAGAGTATATAGCTACACAAGCAAGCCTACTGCAGCCTTAGATTGAGAACTCCAAGGCACTCTTCCTCCTTGGACTCGCAGAACCCCTCCCCAAATGACCAAGGAAGGTACTGAAAAAAAAGAAAACATGCAAAGTCACATTTAGAATTTCAAGTAATAAGGAGAAGCGGAAGGTTAAATCAGGAATCAGATATTAAATTTTCAATGATGTAAATGTTTTTGTCTGTATTTATTAAAACAAGCTTGTACAGACAAGAGCAAAGTTAAAAAAGCACAGTTAAAATAAGCTTCCATTGAATCATGTGACCCAAAAGGAAATTACATCACTAAAACAAATCTTTAGAAACAACACTATCTTATGGTTCAAAGATTGGACTACAGCTAAATCAATTCATTCATTTAAAGTAGTTGGCTACCATATACTATGACAGAACAGAAAACACATTAAATTGAAATACAGCCATTACAACCATCACATATAAAAACTTAAGACCAAGCATATTATCTGTCCAGTGCCTTCAATTTTTAATAAGCACTGTATAGAGCATGTAACATTCAACCCAGGAAAGCTATAAGCATTTAGTGAAACTTGCCACTTAAGTTCACAACGTTCTAGTTTGAGTCCAAGGACCACCTCTTTCATCAGATGAAGCTTGCTCAATTATTTTGAATTTAAAATGATGTTCTGGGAAGGTCATAATATGTCTGGCTAGGGCATTATGAACATGCAATTTATTAATACTATAAATATAGAGTCATTCCCTAAATCTAGTTCTGTTTTACCTATATAAACCCCCCTCGCAGAACAGGCACTTAGCCAGATAAACTACACCTTTAGAGTTACAGTTAAACCTACCCTTGATCTCATAATTGGTATTACAGTCTGTAAAATTATTGCCAATATCAACATATTTATAATAAGGGCAAGCTTCACACTTATACATTCCAGGGCATCTAGTTAAAGGAAATTTCTTAGAATCAGATGAATTTTTAGAATCAAATACATTTTTAAAATTGGTACCTTTCTTAAAAACAACCCTAAGATGATCTCCCAATTTCTGTTTTAAATTAATATTTTATAATCCTTACATTAGAACGGTGTAAAGAACAAATCAAATCTTGTTCATCCTTATTTAAATTATACATATCATCACATTTATATAATTTGCACAGTAGTGACCTCATGTCCATTTCACAAATATGCTCAGAGGTAACTAATAAAGGGTGGAGTGGTGGACTAAATGAATGGCTAACTCTAAATTGCCCATCAGAACAAGTATCAGAACCAAACAATAATGTTAAGTTCATTTTACGTGTCAACAGTTTTAAGTCCAAAATAGTACTAGCAAGGTCTGCTCTCCTTGATGAAACAAAAGTTAAACCTTTAGCCAAAATATCGGCTAAAGAAATTTCATCATCAACATCAGCATCGTTGAAAATTTTAAAGTCACCTTGTGTATTAGTAACAACCAGTACTCATTCTCTATTGACTTCAAGTCCAAAATGGTCACTCATGTTGCCAGAATTCATCTCAGGCTACGATTGTTCAACCTCCAGGGCTGCAGGTTCTGCCATTGGCCCCCTTTTCTCCATGTATTGGTTTGATGTCTCCTTGATGACGTATGAAAATCCTGATTGTTAGACTGGTTGTTAATGGTACTAGATGTAGACCCTGGCTGTTGACCTCTTTGCTCTCTTTAGCGTTCACTATGTCTAAGTTGTTGTTCCAATATGACATCATGCAAGGTAAGAATGTAACTTAATATTTTAAGGTGTAAAGCATGCTTTTATGAAACTACTGGAAGCTTTGCTTCAGATCTATTGATATTTGCAGTAGAAACTAAGGAGAACAGGATGAAACTATATTTATCAAGTACTTATTAAGTCTTGACATGGGTATTAACTTTACTGACATACAAGGATTCTTAGTGATTCTGACTATAGTATCAAACAGCAGTTCTAGTTTAAGTTTACTGATGCTACATTGTGGTTGGAAGTAAGAACTAAAGTGGGACATATGATTGGTTGGTCTTGGCTTTAGCACCAAATAGCAGTTTCAATCTATGCAAATAAGCTTACTAAGGCTGTATTGTGATTGGAAATAACAACCAATGTGAAGTATATGATTGTGTGTCAACAGAACAATAATTCTGAACCCTTAGTAGAACATAGAAGCATCTTGATTGGATCTAATACCATTAGTTAGACAAATGATTGGCTAATATCAAAGCACCAGTTACAAGATCTTGTTCTCCTTAGCTCATGCAAATAAGTTCACTGATGCTACATTGTGATTGGAAGTAAAAACCAAAGGAAAATGGAAGTGATTAAAGCCTCATCATGATTGGTTTTTCAATGTTATTTAAACCATTGCTGGTCTTTACATTACACGATCTGAAGAAGGCAATTTATGCCAAAAGCGCTCATCGTATTTTATTTATTTTATCAATAAAAGCTAATTTTTTTCCTAATCAAGTGGAACTTGCTCATTCTCTGCTGTGGTGACGTCTGCAGGATTTTGCTTCTTCTGATGGTCCTCATAGGTATTTATACTAATGTCCTCACTAACATTAGTATCAGAAATTCTTAGTTCATTGTTACCGCCCGAATTACCCTAAGTTTGTGAAGATGGAGATTGGGGGTAGGCTACCTTCTCATAATCTCATTTGTCCCTTTTAATTTTTTTTTTACTTTATTTTTTCTCATTTCATTCAAATACTGATCAGTGTTTTCAAATAGTCTACCATATTCATTTTTATACCTTAGGAAATCAACATCAGTTCTAATTAACTTATTGAGGACATCCAAATCCCCTGCAAGTGAGTCCAACAGTCTAGAATAATGTTTGATTAGTATTTCTATAAAGTGACAGCCTTATTTATCAAACAATTTCAACAGCTCAAAATAAAAGGGAGAATTGGGCTCAAGGCCGTTAGGAAAACGCCACTGTCTCAAGTCTTTAGGGATTTTCTGCCTGCGTAAACATTTTTTAAATAAATGATTTCCAGCTGTATTTTCTTATATTTAACTAACTTATAGTCAAACATTTTCAAATTCTTATTAATGTCACTTCCATTGGTTGATGCTCCTAATTTTAAATCATCAAAACTGTTCGTACATTCTGGATGCTTATTCAGCCACTCCTGTAATACTGGAAAACCGATAAGCCCTATGGAAAACTGTGATAGTGTGGAAGAGTCACCTGGTTTACTAGTGCCTTCATTGATATCATTGGCAGTATTCAGATGAATGTTTGATCGCACATTATTCATTTGGGCACATGAGAGGCAGTAGAACCAAAATGCTAGTTTCCATCATCACCAAAAGTATCCTGCTTCATATTCCACGAATTAACAACAGTTCCTGAAGCTGGTAATAAAGAAGGGGAAATTCTGCGTGATAAATCATCCACTCATTGTGACAATTGCTGCACAAGTAAAGTAAGATTGCCAACCGCTGTATTTAAACTTGGCCCTTCTTGTGAAAACAGCAAAGGAGTGCCTTGTTCTATCCCCGCCGCCAACTCCATGACAAACCAACAAAAAGCAAAAGCCAAAAAAAGCCACAAAAACTAGTAATACAAGTAA
The DNA here is from genome assembly GCF_019279795.1 of Protopterus annectens. NCBI lineage: Eukaryota > Metazoa > Chordata > Ceratodontiformes > Protopteridae > Protopterus > Protopterus annectens. The sequence continues at coordinate 379,104,518 of NC_056729.1, read as the reverse complement.
TAAGGAGAAGCAGAAGAGTAAATCAAGAATCAAACACTAAATTTTAAATGACATAAGCACTTTTGTCCGTATTTATTGAAACAAATTCTTCAGATAACAAGACCAAAGTAAAAAAGTACAGTTTAAATAACCCTCCATTAAATCATGTTATCCGAAAGGAAATTACATCACTAAAACAAATCTTTAGAAACACCGCCATCTTATGGTTCAAAAAATGAACTTCAACTAAATAAACCATTCATTTAAAGTAGTTGGCTACCTTATAGTATGATAGAACAGAAAACACATTAAATTGAAATACAACCATAACAACCATCACATATAAAACTTAAGACCAAGCATATTACCTATCCAGTGCCTTCTGTTTTTAATAAGCACTGTATTGAGCATGTATTATTCAACCCAGGAAAGCTATAAGCATTTAGTTGAACTTGCTACATAAGTTCACAGTGAGTCCAAAGACCCCACCCCCTTTCATAAGGTGAAACTTGCTCAATTATTGTGAATTTAAAGTGATGTTCTGGGAAAGTCATAATATGTCTGGCATGGGCATTATGAACATGCAATTTATTAATACTATAAATATGCTTTTATAGTCCTCTAAATCTGCATTCTGTTTTACCTCTATAAGACCCTCACAGAACAAGCACTTAGCCAGATAAACTATGCTTTTAGAGTTACAGTTAAACCTACCCTTGATCTTATAATTGGTATTACTGACCATAAAATTATTGTCAGTATCAACATATTTACAATAAGGGTAAGCTTCACACTTATACATTCCAGGGCATCTAATTAAAGGACATTTCTTAAAATCAAATGAATTTTTAGAATCAAATACATTTTTAAAATTGGTACCCTTCTTTAAAACAGCCCTAGGTTGATCACCCAGTTTCTAGTTTAAATTAATATCCAAGAATAGTTTCCAATTTTTATATAAGATTTCCTTAAGGTAAATAGCATCAATACTAAAAGGGGTAATAAAACTCAGACTGAAGGCAGAAGTCAACAAATTATTCTTTTGAAGACTATGGTCACCAGATCTTCCAGGGCCTTTCAACCAGCCCTCATGGTTTAAAATTGGTTTAAAGAACCCAGTATATCTCTTACTTTGTACTTCATTAATTAATTGGTTTACTAAAGAAGATAGATATCCTCGTTTAAGAAACATATCCCTTAAATTATCACACTCAGTAAAAAAATCTTGTTCTAAACTGACCATCCTAGCCACTCTGACCAGTTGGCCTTTCACAACAGAGCATTTTTGGTGAAAAAGATGGGAGCTAGAAAAATGCAGAAAAGAATTGGAATATGTACCTTTTCTAACAATCTTTGAGGCATATCTAAAATTTGTCATGTCTTTTCCTTAATTCAATGTCTAAAAATGAAATAATGTCAGAATTATAATCAGAAGTAAATTTCAGAAAATCAGTAAACTTATTAAAACATTTGAGTAATTCTAAACCTGTATCAGCATTACTCTTTATGATGATAAAAATATCATCCAGGGAACAGGTGTAAAAAATATCTTCTCTCTAATAATGGGGTTCGTAAATAAAAACTCCTGTTCCCACATGGCCATGACAACGTAAGCAAACCTGGCCCCACCTAATCTCGCTTATACTGACACTTTGTGGAAGATACCAAGGTGACATTTTTGGACTCCCTGTTAATTTGGATCTTATCTGTATGGTTAAGATGTGAAAAGATATCGCAAAGACATGGCAAAGCGGGTTGAAAAGCGTCATGACTGTGGGAGTGAAATTTCATCCTCTACAACATGTGTAAAAAGAATACAGAGTAATCAGTGCTGAATGTTTTTCTGACACAGTGTACAGCAGAGCCAGCAAAGAGACTTGCTTGAAGGGGCAAATCACAAAAGAATAGTTTTCAGTAAGGTTATTCCCAAAGGCTGTAATAATCACCTGTCTCTCTCTCTCTGTCTTACTTACTCTCTCTCTGTCTCTCTAGTAAGCTACATTCAGGCCCAGGGCAGAGAGTGACAGAATTCTTGAGTGTTTCATTGACTACTGCTGTCTACAGGCAGTCAGAGGATACTTGTCCATTCATTTGTCACAGTGGTTGAAGACCATATAAGATTGGTGAATGAGGGAAATGTTATCTACATGTTAAAGAAATCCATTCCTAAGTCCTGCACCACAAATGCCAGGGCTCTTGTCAGATGTTACACTCCACCAAATATCATAGGCTCATAGGTAGGTACTAGGCTATTGGCCCAAGGGCCTAAGTAAGCCTAGCCAACAAGGTTCCCTGGCTTACGCCACACAAGAAAGTTATTTTCCTGTGCCCCTGTTGAGCAGAGCCACAGAAGTGATGCCCAGGGTGTATTTCCTATTTCCCATCCACTTATCAAGACTTTTCTTGAAGAGTGCTAAGGAGGAACTTTGCTTGGCATAGATGGGTAGCTTGTTTCAGAGTATGGGAAGTCAGACAGGAATCTATCCCTCCAGCATGTCCTATTTATTGTGGTGACAAGGTTTAGGTTCCTAGAGCGTGTAGCTTGGAGGGATTGGGATTTCTTTAGGTGTAGCATGTCCAACAGCTCTGGGTTTGACATAGCTTTATATGTTAGGCAGAGATCACCTTGGAGTAGGTGATATGCTACAGAGTAAAGCTGGAGTTTTTTGAGATGGTCAGTGTAGGGCATCTGTTTGAGGCCAGTAATCCTCTTTGTGAGGTACTTCTGTGGCCTTTCCAGCTGCTGCAGATGTCTTGTAAGGTACATTCCAAAAGGGGCATTGTGCTCTATAATGGGTCTAATGAGTGTCGAGTAGAGGGGAACAGTGACCTCTTTTTTCCTGGATGAGAACCTTTTTGTGATGAGATGTGCCATGTAGAAGGATTTCCTGACTACTGTGGCGATGTGATTATCAAAGGAGAGACTACTGTCCACCTGGGTCCCCAGGTCTCTTATCACACATTTGGTGTTAAGTAGACTGCCGCCTATGTGATAGTTCATGGGTACAGAGTTTTTACCAAAGGGGATGACAATGCACTTTTTGGCATTGAGCTTGAGGCCATGGCTCTGACACCAGGAATCTGTCTGAGGCCCTTCTGTAGGATGTCCACATCATTTGGGGACTCAACTGTGGCTCCTAGTTTGCAGTCATCTGCGAACTTCATTAGCCAAAAGCCTTCTGTGTTAGCCTGTACTTCAGAGAAGTAGATACCAAACAGGAGAGGTCCCAGGACTGAACCCTGTTGTACTCCACTTGTCACTGGTTTGAAGTCAGATTTGGAGTCTGCAACTTTTACAGTGTGGGCTCTGTCAAGGAGCCAGTTGGCAAACCATCTTGTGACATAGGGATTTATACCTAGTTTAGTCAGTATAGCTATAATTCCAGAATGGGGGATGGTGTTGAAAGCCTTGGCTTGGTCAAGATAGGCCGTGTGAACCACCTTACCCTTATCTACAGCTTTGGTGACTGCCTCAAAGAAGTCGATCAGGTTCGGGAGGCATGATCTGCCTTTCACAAACCCAAACTGGGTGGGGTCCAGAGTTTGGAGGTTACCAATGTCTTTGTTTATGAGTTCCATGATGATACGTACAATGGCCTTACAGACCAAGCTCGTCAGGCTAATAGGGCGATAGTTCCTGGGATCAGTGGTGGCTCCCCCTTTTTGGAGTGGGATAACTGATGCTGTGTGCCATTCACTGGGCACAAAGCCTGATGTGAGACTATGATTGAACATGGTACTTAGGTGGGGAGCCAGTTTGTTCTGAAGTTCGTGTAAAACGCAGCCTGGGATGTTGTCCAATCCCATGGATGCTGTGTTTTTGGCTTTATGGAGTGCAGCTTTTACCTGCGTAGTTGTGATTACAGGGACTCTGCATTCTTCCTGTATAGTTATGGGCCCTTTAGGGGGTGAGAGGGAGATAAAGTTAGCACTGAACCTATCTGCCGGGACGTTGGCAATATCAGGTGGTTCTGTAATTTTCATGCCGTTGTGCTGTAACTCAGAGCAGATCTGGGTGTTGCCATTGAGATTCTTGACATAGCTATAGAATGCTTTGTGGTTGTCCCTAGAATCAGTGGCAATTTTGTTTTCATAGCTAGCTTTGGATGATCTTATAAGGGATCTCAGCTTCTTACTGAGGCTGACCAGGAAACTCCTCCACTCATGGGATTTTACTCTCTTTTGCAGCGGTTTCTTCCTTCTGTTGTAGAGTTTGTTTATGGCAGGGGACCACCAGATTGGCTTCCTTTTTTTGGAGGATAGTGTCTTGGTTCTGTTTGGGATAGCACGATCTGTGCACTCGTGTAAGTGCTTATAGAATGCATCTGTGTAGGATTCAGCAGTCATAACTGTATTGTCCATCTGCATGGGTGCCAGGAAGTTCACCACTTCTTTCTTAAGAAGCATGAAGTTGGCTTTGGAGAATTTTTTTACCGTGATTTCCTTAATGGAGGTGGGGGCAGGATGTGGATATCTAGGGTGATTAGCTTATGGTCAGATCTGACCAACGAGGAGTTGACTTCAGGTATGGAACACCAGTCACTCATGTTGGTAATGACTAGATCTAGGATATTGTTGACCCTGGTGGGGTCTGGATAAGTTGATCCAGGGCATAGGAATTTATGAATTCCAGAAAGTGTTGAGTGAAGGAGTTGGTACATGAGTAGTTTTCCCAGTTAATGGTGGGGTAGTTGAAATCACCTATTATTAGGGTGTTTGGTTGAACCCTAATATTTTCCAGTATATCAAGAAAAGAGGAGTGGGAATCCTGGGACATGGTGGGGGATCTGTAGCAAGCTACAGTTTGGATTGCAGTTTTGCCCAGAGTTAGTTGCACTTGGATAACCTCGGATACATTATACTGAGCAACTAGCCTGGAGGTGTGGATATCCTTAATGAATTTGGACACACCTCCGCCTTTGGTGTTCCGGTCCAGGTTAGGTAGCCGAAAAGTGTGGTATGAGTTATAGCCTGGTAATGCAGGGGTGCTCTCTGGAGCCTTGAGCCAGGTCTCAGTCACTGCACAGATATCGATGTTCTTCATTTTAAGGAGTGCCTCGAGGGAGTGCATTTTGAGATTTAGACTTCTAGCATTGAGTAGCATTACCCTCAGTTTTTGCTTGCCTGTTCCTGTTACGATAGTGAATTTGTCATTTGAATCTTGCCTAAAAAAGGCACTATAGGGGCAGCAAGAGCCTTAGTCAGTATCCAGAATCCCAGGGGTGACAGGTGCAGGCCATCTCTGGCAAAGCATCATGGTCTGTCGACCATGTCGCCCCAGGCAGGCAGATACTGGATCCCCTTAGAATGACACCAGAAGCTTAGCCAATTGTTGAAGTCAATCATTTTGTCTTTGTACTGCGGTATTATTCTGGGCAATGGCAGGATGCTACTCAGGGCTAGGGTCATACCTGCCTGGGCTGCAAGACTGGCGAGCTCTTCCATGTCTCTCTTCATGTAGTCCAGGGAGGTACGTCTCAGGTCATTCACACCAACATGGACAATAACAGAGTCATATTTGTACTTGTGGAGTGACCTGAGTGCGTGGGTTATGTGGTGGATCCTGGCACCTGACAGGCAGCTGACAGTAACCTTCTCCTTGTTTAGCCTGGTGAGTGGGACATCATTGTGCCTGACTATAGAGTCACCTATGACTAGTGTGTTGAGTACATTGTTTTGCCTTATGGGCTGTGGTTGAGTGGCACACTGATTCTGTGGGCTATGTGTCATTTGGGTTGTGTTGCGGGGTGGAGGTTGCTTGCGTTTCTGCTTTGGTGGTCTCTATTGCTTGAGCAGGTTATTGTTGAGAGCCTCTGTGAATGTTTTTGTGTTTCTATGTGTGAATTTTGGTGGTGTAGGTTTAGTGGGACTATGTGATGAGTGTGGTGTGGTGCAACGTTTTACCTTTTCCTCTTGACTGTCAAGTTTCAGTCTTGGTTGGAGAGAGCTTTTCCTCCAATTTGGCTAGATAAGTGCATCTTTCACAGGTTGTGGTGTTGGGTGGTAGGAGGAGAGGGTTGTTTGTGTACATGAGGCAATTTCTACATTGCCCCAAGATGCCCAGATTCATCAGATAGATTGGAGAAAACACTGGGAGCTGACCCTTGGACATGCCTGAATAAAAAACTACTTTCTTCTAGACAAGTGAGAAAAGTGAGTATAAGAGCTGTTTTTCTCTAAGCAAGTGAGGAAAGTAAGTACAATAACTTTTTTTCTCTAGGTAAAGAGGAAGGTTGAGTACTATAATAATTTGTAGCTTTTTTAGTGCTAACAACAAGTTTTGACAAGTGCTGCGCATGAATAAGCAAATTCAAGTGCTAAAACTAAGAATCTGTACCTGTATCTTGTGTTAGATAGGCTACCTAGTGCTTATCACTCCCACTGATAAGCTAGAATGCTTCCCTCCAACACAGAAAGGCTGGGGGGGGGGATCAGAAGCTTACAAGCAGTCCTGGATACAGCAAATTTATATCTGGACTAAACTAGTTACAGGAAAGATGGGAAACAAGCACAAACTCAGGCCTTTAAACCAGTAAGTTGAAAGATATGGAAAAACTGCCAAATGACCAATAAACTACAATTTATGGGCCAGAAACCATTCTTATGGTAAATAGGCTACCTAGTGCTTACCACTCCCACTGATATGCTAGAAGGCTTCCCTCCAAAACAGAAAGGCTTGGGGGGCTCAGAAGCTTACAGACAGTCCTGGATACAGCAAATCTATATCTGGACTAGACTAATTACAGGAAAGGTGGGAAACAAGTACAAACACAGGTTTTTAAACTAGAAAGTTGAAAGAGATGGAAAAACTGCCCAAACAGCCAATAAACTACAATTTCTGGACCAGAAACCACTCTTGTGGTAGATAAGCTACCTAATGCTTACCACTCCCACTGATAAGCTAGAAGGCTTCCCTCCAACACAGAAAGGCTTTGGGGCTCAGAAGCGTACATGCAGTCCTGGTTACAGCAGATCTGTATCTGGACTAGAGTAGTTACAAGAAAGAGGAAACAAGCTTAGAATTATTTTTTGGAAAGTAGAAAGGGAGAAAGAGAAACAAGATAATTCAAAATTAAGGACCTAAGTGGCTTGCCCTTCACAAATGTTCTCTCTGTATTAGAGTGAGCTAGTGACACTAGACTGGAATAGACCTGGGATAGAGTTGAACAGATGAGACTGGTAGGAGTGTCTGAAGTCAAAATATGATCTCACTATATACAGTTGAGTGAGCAAATGAGATAGACCCACAAATTTACAGGAGGTGCGGGCAATTCCAAAGCCACCAAGATTAATACCATAACAAGAACAGGGAGGGCAGGTGGGAAACTAACTGCAGAGACTGAAAGAGACCACAGTATTCTATGAAACAATTAAATAGAAAAATAAATAACTACAGAGACACAGACACAATATTCAATGAAACAGTTAAATAGACAGAAAAATGAAATGCAGTACAATCTTTAACACTACAAGTTTGTACTTAAATCAGTAATGCAGTTGATTGTAGGTATGTAGCAGAAACCAAACAGCACAGGTATTGAGCAGTAATAAATTCAAAGATATGTGACTCACTTATACAGAGAAACCCTCTAGGCTAAGAGTTTAACACTGAATATCAATGAAGTGAAACACAATAGCCCCCACTACTGCAGAGACAGAAAGAGACCACAGTATTCTATGAAACAATTAAATAGAAAAATAAATAACTACAGAGAGACACCGACACAGTATTCAATGAAACAAGTAATCAAAACATGAAATGCAGTGCAATCTTTAAAACTGCAAGTTTGTACTTAACTCAGCTAGTAATGAAGTTGATTGTAGGTGTGTAGCAGAAGCCAAACAACACAGGTATTGAGCAGTAATAAATTCAAAGATATGTGACTCACTTATAAATACAGAGAAACCCTCTAGGCTAGGAGTTTAACACTGAATATCAGTGAAGTGAAACACAATAGCCCCCACTACTGCAGAGACAGAGAGAGACCAGAGTATTCTGTGAAACAATTAAATAGGAAAATAAATAACTACAGAGAGACACAGACACAATATTCAATGAGACAATTAAATAGATAGAAAAATGAAATGCAGTACAATCTTTAACACTGCAAGTTTGTACTTAAATCAGTTAGTAATGCAGTTGATTGTAGGTATGTAGCAGAAGGCAAACAACACAGGTATTGAGCAGTAATAAATTCAAAGATATGTGACTTACTTATAAATACAGAGAAACCCTCTAGGCTAAGAGTTCACCACTGAATATGAATGAAGTGAAACAGAATAGCCCCCACTACTACAGAGACAGAGAGAGATAACAGTATTCTATGAAACAATTAAATAGAAAGATAAATAACTACAGAGAGAAACATACACAATATTCAATGAAACAATTAAATAGAAAAATGAAATGCAGTACAATCTTTAACACCAAGTTTGTACTTAACTCAGCTAGTAATGCAGCTGATTGTAGGTATATAGCAGAAGCCAAACAACACACGTATTGAGCAGTCATAAATTCAAAGATATGTGACTCACGTATATATACAGAGAAACCCTTTAGGCTAAGAGTTTAACACTGAATATAAATTAAGTGAAACACAATCGACCCCACTACTGCAGAGAGAGAGAGATACCACAGTATTCTACGAAACAATTAAATAGAAAAATAAATAACTACAGAGAGACACATACACAATATTCAATGAAACAATTAAATAGACAGAAAAATGAAATGCAGTACAATCTTTAACACTACAAGTATTGAGCAGTCATAAATTCAAAGATATGTGACTCACGTATATATACAGAGAAACCCTTTAGGCTAAGAGTTTAACACTGAATATAAATTAAGTGAAACACAATCGACCCCACTACTGCAGAGAGAGAGAGATACCACAGTATTCTACGAAACAATTAAATAGAAAAATAAATAACTACAGAGAGACACATACACAATATTCAATGAAACAATTAAATAGACAGAAAAATGAAATGCAGTACAATCTTTAACACTACAAGTTTGTACTTAACTCAGCTAGTAATGCAGTTGATTGTAGGCATGTAGCAGAAGCCAAACAACACAGTCATCCAAGTAGTCTCACCAGATAAGACCATAAAGGGCAAGCTTATTTTTCCTATTCCTATTTCTTTTTGCTGCCAAAGAAACTGAAGGACCTCAGGCAGCAGCCTGAACTAAGACATTTCCAAAGAAACATTTCAAATGGTCTTAGTGCAAAGTATTCTATCCTGTCTATTACAAGAAGGCTGAATGTGCTCTTAAAACCTCTGAAATGCCTACCTCCATGTAAAAATCATCAAGGAGTCCCAAAAGCTCCTGCACACTTTCTACCAGGTACACATAATTATGCTGTTACAGTGACAATAGATATTGAAGATGGGTCTGCTTCTTACATTGATACTTTCCATCCCATCCTTTCATTGGCCTAAGGTGAGCAGGCTTCTATTTTCCTGTCACTTCCCTGTCTCCTCCACTGACACAATGTAGTGAATTTTAGTGTTTATCCTCTTTCTAAAGCAAGAGACAACACTGCAAGGCAGAAACATACATGATGGAAATAGGAAGGAGAGTGGGGGAAGGGCAAGCAGCCGGAGAAAATGGAGAAACTTTATGTGCTGAGTGATCCTAATGCCCACGGCATACAGTCCTGCTGGTTACTGAAGATGAGGCCTTATTCTTAGAGATCTGTTATAGTAAGTACACAGCTTTCATTTCTGTGTACTAAGAGAGATAAGTAGGGAAGTATCCCTGATCCTGACTCTGTCACAACCTTCTTTCCCAAATCTAAATAAGTTGGTAAACTCAGATTTAGTACCTGATCCCTGATTTACACCCTGGACTCTCTTTCCACCAGAGGTCTTGTTTATTTCTAAAGGGTCTAGGAAGCCAAGTGCCCAGACCTTAATCCAGTCAAGTGGACCAGACTTATTTTTAATGCACACAACATGCTATATGGTCCAAGTTAACTTCTGCACAATAAGCTCTGCTTTATCTACCAGCTTTGCTTGACAAGATCCCTTTAGAAGCCTCAGACAAGCTACAAATCTTTCTTGGCTTGTTTACCTCATAAGCCTCTTGTGATATCTATCCCTGCTGTCAAATAGTTCCTGAAAAAGAATCCCACATCTGTGGTCACCAAGAAAACAATTGCTGTTTCCATCGGGATCAGGTGGGAGCTCATTTTAGCATGTGATAAGCAGAGTGCCGTATAAAGTCTTCGACAAAGGCAGTGATCCTAAGGCTTGACCCCTATTTCATGGTCATAGTGGTTTCAGAGCTGGCTTTGAACCAAAACAGTCAACTTTCTGTTTTCTTTACCAGATCCCCAGAAGTAGAGAAACTGTTACAACTCATGAATATACATACACAAATGAAATGTTTTACTGACAGAACAAAAGATTTCAGGCAAAGATAGCAGCTCTTTCAAGTCAAGTAAACAGGGAAAGTCAGTATCCAAACAGAGCCCATGTGGCCAGCTGTCTGCTTTAATTTTTTTCATTTTCAGCATAGGAAAAATCTACAAGACTGGTGGAGGTGCATTCAGCAAAGGCAACATTTATTACAACCATCTTTTTTGTGGAATGCTTCACATCAAGTAACTGTGAAGCATCTCACTCTCTTTCATTCTGATTTTTTGTAAGCATTACAGACTGGATATTCTTTCCAAGAACATAGAGGTTTTGCTATTGCAGTTCTTCAGGGTATGTGTGCCCCCCACCCCCAGATATGTGTCCAGCCCTCTTACTGCTTTTGTCTTGTTACCAAACATTTTGAATGATACTGTAGCAGAGAATCATAGAATTAACATAGCACAATTGCATGAATGTGTCTTTCATAACTCTAGATGCTTGAGTAACAGGATCAATGCAGCATTTTTGGCTTCCTCCCTCTAATCTTGTTTATTTTCTTCCGACTCCAGTGTTATGTTTTGGGAGACTGACATACCAAAGAGGCACCCTCTCATTTCCTGTTATATCACCTGTTTCTTGGGCAGGACAGATTGCCATCTCACATTTTAAGCTGTAGAAACATAATTGTGGGTTACCTCAGTCACACAAATAAAAAGTGTCTATGGCTCAGACACATTTTCCTTTATACAATATGTGCTGTTAAGGTCAGTGGTAGGAAGGCTTACCATGCATGACAGACACTGAAGTTAGGTTGGATTTTCAGACATCTTGCAGTGCAATTCCCACAGGTAATGAATCATACTCCAGCACTGATCTTATTACTCAATCACCTATCGTTATGGTGAGTAGTGTCATATAGCTGCATTTTCTTTTCATAACATTTTTATTAACTCATCACATTTAACTTGCAACATGAATTCACACAAATTAACAGAAAATAAAAACTTTAATAAATCTCCACAATCTTTATGCAGCAAACATAAGCTTTCTTTTCAGCAATTTTCTTTCACTCCAGTATTGTATAAATTGCTCATTTCCTGCCTTCCCTTAAACCTCACTCTTCTTCTGAGTTCTGGGTATTATTTTGTGTGTTTTATTATCCCATATTCCACTTATTTTTAGGCATTTCCTCTTTCCCTTTTCTAAAGATCCCAGCTCTAGTTCTTTTGATCTCCTTCACAATATTTAATACAACCATTATAGCTGATTAAGGTTTTGATTTCCATTTTCCTAATCATTCCTTTTTTGGCCACCAAAAACATTAAACTTTAGTAAAGCTGTACTGTGTCTAGGTAATTCAGATCCTATATTTCATCTCAATAGAATCATTCCTTTACTTAGTTCTACTACATTTTGCCCACAAAACATTCTGTAGAGAATTTATGAAATTTGACGATCTGAAGTTCCTAATTTTTTCTCTCTTCCCCATCATATGTCTGACATTTGCTTTCTTCCTGAGGAAAAATCCTCTGAAGTCTATTTGGGGTATTAACATAGCTATGCATACACTTCCATGCAAAAAATCCTAAACACTTTGGGCTTTGTTGCATACTTGGGTGCCCTACTGATTTCTTTCCATTGTTCCTTTGTTATTGGCCTTTCTTTTCTCTTTTACAAGTCCTTTCTAAACTGCACTGATTGATTATTATAATTAGTGTGAAGTATTTTATATGCCTCATGAGTTATGCCTTTTTAACAGCAGCTTCTGTTATAGACTCAACTACGAACTTTTTCAGAGATGGCCTTTCAATTAGCACTCCTCCTATACTTTTCTCATTGCCCTATACTCTATCATTCCCTGATAGGGAAGATGGCTTCTGACTTGCAGTCCAAACTCCTCCTTAGTCACATCTCACAATATTATCACTCTTTCTTGAGTTATTTACTCTTAATCCCTTGGTTCCTTTGCTAATTTTCTCAAGTATATTTTAGCCCCCTCTTGCCTATTTCCCATACCCCTACTGGTTGAAAAAAACTTTTTGTAAACTTTCCTTTCTTCATTTCTATGCTAGCATAGTTCTGGGAATATTTTCTGCTGCTTTATGAATGTAATATTTTGCATGGACTTATCTACTTTCTTTGCCTAAGTCATTATTCTAAAAGATGTTGTGCTGCGAAGATAGCAAAAATAGTTGCGTAACTGTAACCTTTCTAAACTTGCTCATATCATCCTGATACTCTTATTTGCCCTTTAATACTGCAATTGTTGGATCTCATGTTCTTTGCAATTCTGCTTTCCTCTACTCTAAGTAATTCCTATTATTTCTTTTCAATATCTGTCCTTTATAAACCCTCCTCCTGTCAATCTCTCTCTGGCTTAGTCTCTATCTACACTCCATCCCAAACCCTCCGTACTTCTAATCAACAACTGCTTGACATTTACCACCCAACAAAGTCCGTAGGCAAACTACTTTATAAACACTCTGTCCCCCATGCCTGGAACAGACTTCCCCTTGACTTACGTATAATTCCACACACCTCCCACTTTAAAACTAAACTAAAAACATATTTTCTCAATTCCAGGACCTGTCCTTGTAATGACCCCACTTAATCTCTTCCCCACACTCTCCCTTATTAAGGACCCCACCCAGTCCTCCCTTTCACTTCTCATAAGGTATTTACACACTCTCCCTTATCAAGGACCCTACTTAGTCCCCCCTTTCACTTCTCATAAGGTATTTACATAATTCCACACAAACTGAAGAATTATATATTTACTTTGTTTTACTGCTCTATCCAATGCATTATCTCACTGAAAAATTATGTTTCTTAATGTCTTTTTTGACTACTTATCCATACTTGGAACTTTAACTTGTTTGTATGTACCTAACAAATGTTAAACCTTTTGCTCTGTATAATTGTTTCGCACCACATTATTTTTTGTATTAATATGTTACTCTGTAATAGAAATGTATTGTTGGAGTTTTTCTCCTCAGGTCTCCACTGAAAATGGGCCACAAGCCCAGTTGGACTAACCCGGTTAACAAACGTCAATAAATAAATAATAAATAAATAAATATTTTTCTCTGTTTTTTTACTGTCTTGTTTTAAACTCTTTTTTTATGTTATGCTATTCACTAGCTGTCTCTTCTGATGTAATTTCTAACTTCCCTAAAATCTTCTGAATCACACCCACAGCCCATTCCTTAAAGTCTTGTCTTTTTAGCAGATAAGTAGGAAATTGCCACTGTCTGATTTTTGCATCATTAGTCTGTAGCTTTATCTTGGGGGTTAGTTCGTCCGTTATCTGATGTAGTTATTCTATGAGGCTCAAAACTTTCAGTGTAATATGCATGCTTCTATAAAATATCATTTCTATCCAGTCTTGCCCAGTTATTGTATTTTGGGGAGTAATATGTCAATTCTGTCTGAGTTCTTGCTAATTAATTCAAATCATCCATGCTAAATATTCCATATATTTGTTCAGAAATCTACCATCTTTGTTTCTATTTTCCCTTCTAGGTCCATCGGATACATCCTCACAATTGCAAATCAATACCCAAAATATTATTCCTTGCTGAAAGCATATTATTTATTCCAAAATCCTCCTAAGCTCCATAATAGTACTTTTAGGCAGAACTTACATACATAGCAGTTCATTCTTCCTCTCCTGCCAGTAGTACTTTACTATCACATATCTACCATTATTATTATCTTTATAGCCCCTCTTCTATTACTATTGAAACCCTTCTCTTAATCATTATCATCATTCCCTTTTCCTTACTCCTGATATTCTGCTTTATATCCACTCTGAAATCCTTTCTTTGTGAAATTCACACGCTCATTTCTATTCATACGTCTAGCTTCTGCAACATTGCTATTTGCACCCTACACGTCTTAATATAATTTAATACTATTTTTGTTTGTTTCTTTTTGTAAGATCATTTATATTCCCTGTTAATACTGATACCGTAGCCATTCCTTTTTTAAACACTTTTATTAAATTATCACTTAAGACAGAGGAAACATATATTAACAGAAAAGAAAACAAACCACGTTAACATTTTCCCCATTTACATACATTATACCTCACATATCTTTCTTTCTGTATAACTTAGTCCATTACTCATAAATTGCTGAATTCCCGCCTTCCCTTAAACCTCACTCCTGCCCCTCCTCCTAAACATTATTCTACATGTGTCGTTCCTGCAATTTCCATTTATCTCTATCTAATTTGTTCCTTCCCTTTCCCAAAGATACCTTGCTGAGTGCTTTTATCTATTTTGTAATATTCAGTATTTCAAATGCAGTTGGTTTACACTTTGATTTCCATTTTCTAGTAATTGTTTTTTTGACACCCAACAGAATTAAGCTTAATAAGACCTTACTATGTCCACACAGTTCAGATCCAGTGTCCTAGCTCAAAAGAATAATTTCCATATTTACAGCCATTTACTCCCCCAATAATTCTAACAGAGTACTATGTAAGGGAATTCTAAAAAAACTGCCAATTCATTACACTCCCAGAACATCATCTCTATTACAGCTCCAATAAGAAAATATCACTGAAATCTGATTAGTTTATAAAAATACCAATGCAAATGCTTCCAAGCAAGGATCCCAAACCTTTTGGACTTTGTGGCATGTCCGGGAGCATTACATATATTGTCCAGTTGTTCAATTGTAAATTACCTTTCAAGTCTCTCTTCCCAATCCCTTCTAACCTCCTCTGACTGAGTCTTATAATTTAGTATGTGATATTTTATATGCCCTTTTAAGTATCCTACTTTAACAGCAGCTTCTGTTCTAGATTGAACTGTAAACTCTACTAGAACAGATGTTTCACTTAAGAGCCCCCTGTCTTTCTCTTTACCTGTAATCTGATATCAGTACATGGTAGGGAAGACCATCGCTAGCCTGCAGTCTAAATGTCTTCTTGGCCTTATATCACTCTTAAAACTTTCCCTCTTTGTTTCTATATCACGAAATTGAACTTCCAAAATGTCGAACACCATAAGTTTGAATTTGGAAGATCGAATTCGGATAACATTGACACTTCAAAACAGCGAATTTTTTCCCATGGAAAAAAAATTCGCTGTTCTGAAAAACACACACATAACACAATCACACCAAACACCTTTAAAACCTACATTAAACCTAACATACACCACTATCTATGCACTAGCCTTAACCCAGCCCTAACCCTAAAGTCCGTCACTACCACACACTTAACTGACCTGTGCCCAAACCCTAAAGTCAGTCACTACTGCACACTTCCCTGACCCGTGCCCTAACCCTAAATTCCGTCACTGTCACACACTTACCTGACCTGCGCCCTAACCCTAAAGTCCGTCACTACCCATTCGTACACTTACCTTGACCCGGTCCAAAAATGTCAAAGCCGCAGAAATGGCCAACTGAATTCTTTCCCTGGGAAAGAATTAGGGTTTCCACGGCTTCGACATTCTCAACTTTCGAACTACCAAGTTCGGCCTTCTGGTATTCGGCGTTCACAACATTCAATTTCATGATATAGACCCCCCCCTCTTTTGTTATTTGCTCCCAACACCTTGATTGCTTTGCCAGTTTTCTCCAGTAAATTCCAGCCCACTCTTACCTAGTTTCTATACCCCTACTTGTAGTCACCCCATTGGCAAAATCTCCTTTTTCCGTTTTTGTGTTTGCATAGTTCTTAGATTGCTTTCTTTCTGTTACTTTATCAATATAATATTCTATGTGGTTGTTATTATTCTCCTTAAGGATCTGCATACAAAATCCCACTGTCTCTTTTTTGTTGAACACCTCCATCCCCACTTTATCATCATCCCTTTCCATTTTAAATTATAACCTTATTCTTGTGTTATGTATGTGAAATTTAACTGCGTAGCTATTCCCTTCAAATCAAATAATCGTAAACCACCATGTTTTATTGGAAGGATTAACTTATCTGACTTAGCTCGTGCTCCCTTCACTTCCAAGATAAATTCCTTCAACACTTTATTAATTATTCACAACTTCTCCTTTGGTTGACAAAAATATGCCTGGCCCATATGTAAAACTAAACAGACTAAAAACATTTTCACTGCTTATATTTCACTATCCATATCTATAAACAACAGCTTCCAGTTTTTAATTTTTTTATTTTCCTCTGTTTAGTCTCTCCCAAATATCCTTGGCTGCCATAGCAGAAATCTTTTTAATCCATACTCCCAAATTTTTAATCTTATAATCTAACAATCTAACCATAAATATTGGTACTACTGAACTAATTAATGTATGGATACATAATTTACACTAGTAGTCTTTGTTTTATCTTCATAAATTTTATATCTTGAAAAGACTTAACTTTCTTTAATCCAGAAATGGACATCTCAGTGTTGAAGATTTTATCAGGTACAAAATAATATCTACAACTCAACATTTTTTTAATTACCATACCTATTATATCCTTGCATTTCTGAGTACCTTATTTTTTTTCCCATTGGTTCTGAATCTAAAGCAAATAAATGAGGTAGAGGACACCCCTTCCTAGTTCCTCAGTTCAAACACAACTTATCACAGAGGAACTCTCCCACTTTGTCTTGCCTCTGAGCCTTCATATATCCTCCCAGTTAATCTTATTAATGTATCAGGGAATACAGATGTTTCCATTGCCCTATTCATAAACTCCCAGCTTACTCTATCAAACACTTTCTCTGCAACAAGATCTAATAATAACTGTATTGTCTTATATTCTGCTTCCGTTTGCACCATCATTGTTTATTAATGCTGTCAAATGCTTGCCTCTCCTCTGCAAAATCACATTGCTTCATACCTATCAATGACACCTTTGTCATTTATTTTAGGTATAATAGATGGCAAGACTTTATAATCATGGTTTGAAGTTGAAATGAGTCTGTCTGAGGCTGGGTATAATGGGCCTTTACCAACTTTAGGCAATACAGCCACAACAGCTTTCTTCTGAGGTTGTGGTACTTCCCCTCCTTTTAAAATACAGTTAAATAAAATCTTCCAGATTCTTATCATTTTCATTTCTCCTAACTTCCACAAGTATATTGTCAGTTCATGGAGACTTTCCTGAAGATTGATTTTACATCACCAATTTTATCTCATCTCTTCCTATCCTAACTGTTAGTTGTTGAGCCTAATACAATTCTAACCTTGCCATAATTAACACTTGTATAAACATTCCATTTCTGCTCTTTCCTTATTTCCACATTACTCTGCTGTATAGAAATGTTCATAACATTTCTAAAATATTTCTAATACCTCTTCAGGATCCTTGGCTATTTGTCTTGTTATAGGCTCCATAAGTTTGGCAAAAAGCCTTTCTGTGTTTTGTTGCTGAAGCTGTAGTGCTAAAAGTTTCCAAACACAAACATATTGTTCATATATTCCATTATTTTCTCTTTAGCACTCTGCATTTGTGCTTGTTCTTGTTCTGAGAGATTCTCATAATTTTGCAATGCTTTAACCTTCACCGGCCCCTCTAAAGAATTCAATAACTTAACCATATATTTTTCTCTTATATTTCTACTGTCTTTAAATTCCATTTTCATTTTATCCAACTCACTAGCTATAATTTCTGAAGAGACAGCCACCTTTCCTAATAACTCTCATATAATTTGCACTACCCATTTGGGAAAGCACCAGTGTCTCATTTTTCTTCTTTACTGTGCATTTTTATTTTTATTGGTTCATAATCTGAAATAGTTATTGGATGTATGTCAAAACTTTCAATTAAATACACATGTTCCTGTGGACTATAATTTCTATCTGGTCTAGCCTAGTTATCATACTTCGGAGTGCTATGTAAATTCTGTTAGAGTTGCTACTACTGAATTCACATCTTCCATACCAAATATTTTCATATACCTTCTTTTGTTATATTTACAATTCTAGGACCCCAATAGATCCTTACAATTACCGCAAATTAAGTTCCAGCCCCTGCTTATAATCAATATTCCCTTATGAAGGCTGATTATTTCTCCCAAATGTTTCTTAAGCTCCATAATAGCAGGTTTTGGTGGAATAGAAATACATGCCAGCTTAATCCTCCTCCCTTGACAGTAGCCACTTACTACCACAACTTTACCATTATTGTCTTTTTCCTTCTACTATCACTAGTGGGGCCCCTCATGCAGTTAATTACACCCCTTTTCCTTTGTCCCTGATATTCTGTTGAATATCCATCCTGAAATTATTTCTTTGTAAAATTCACATGCTGATTTCTTTCCAAATGTCTCTCCTGCGGCATTGCTGTTTTCAGTCTGCATTTCTTAATATAATTCAGTACTTTTTCATTTTTGTACATACCTGTGATGCCATTTACATTCCTAGATATTATGGATAATATAGTCATTATGATGAGATGTTGTTCCCACCTATTATACGTAATTTTTTAAAATGTATATTTAAAGCTTTTGTGTTACATGCGCACACTGTTTGGCAGGCTGGTCTGTTATATAATTTTATTCTCATCTCCATTAGAACCCATGTCACATTTTTTAAGACTTTTTGTTTTAATGAAAACCATCAAAACAACTAGATATATTCTAAAACACCTCCATCCCATATTAATTTAGAACAAATGCACAAAACTGTGTATTCAAAAAAATGAAGTTTAACCCTTGCAATAGGAACAATTGTACCACATCAGCAGCTGTATCCACAGGCATTACCTAATCTAAAATTAAGGTTACCTGTGCACATGTGTGTATGTTCTCACTTACACATGTTGCTGTCTGTTCTTTTTTTACCTCCGTTCACCTCCCAGATGTGAAAAATAATGTGCATGCTTTCAGAAAACATTAACTTTTAGATCAAAGAAAAAGTCCAATGGCTATCTTTAAATAAAACCAAATTGTACTTCTGTTAAATGCTTTAAAGTATTAAGGTTGCTAGAGAGGCTGCTATCTCACTTTACATAATTTCAAACTTATTTTTCACAAGTCTGTTTGCCATCATACCTTTATATTTTGCATTTCTCCTTAGCAAAGTATACTCAGAACTTTCAAGATTAATTGCTCGCACCTGCAGACAGTTCATCTCCATGTAAAAGTAGCTAATATTGAATCTTTTTTAAATTTCACTCAGAACAAAGTGTATAGCTGCCCTTAGCTGCAGACTTCTTGACTCCCACTCCACATTTTCTTATGAAAAAAAAACAAGCTAATATTTCTATTTCTGCAGATGTAAGAATATTTTTTGGGAGTACTTGCTTACAAAAAAATGTTTATACCTTAAATCAGGGGCATTCATCTAGACATTCATCCTTGTAAATTAAGAGAAAATATCTCAATTCAATGTTTAATATAATCAGTGCATGTTTACACCCCACCCTCACCTGAGCAGCACAAGATCAGAGCATATTAACATTAAACATGCTTTTGCCCAGACTTTTTTTCTTTTTATACTGTAATGCCTATTTTCTTACAAATAAACAGTGTTTGTTTACTTTAATGTCTTTTAGCACATACAACAGCCACTGAAGAGACTCCCTCACATTCATTTAAATTACCCGAGTGCACACTACACAAAACTGCTTAACTTTATATAACATGCAGTTTCTATCATGAAATGTTTTATTCAAATGCAAATAAGAACAAAAAGTGTTTTACTTAGTTACTATTTTCCCCTTACATCTAAACATTAATGACATAAAGTGGGGTAAATGCTTTACAGTCCTCCTACAAGTTTGATAAAGTCAACAAAAGTCAAGTCTTTCTCAGCCATTTTTTCTTGCAAAGTTATATTTCACAAATGTGATTGATGATTTGTAGTCTGCCATTTATTCATTAATTTCACTGTAGCTGTTGGTCTTCCTGTTCATCTCCATCTCCCAACACCAGATTCTGGTTCAAGTCCAAGGCACTGCTGATTCTTCTAGTCAATTCTTGTGCTTTTTTCTGTATTTTGAGCATTTTTCTTTGGGATGGTGGAAAAGGTTTCACTGGCAACATGATGTTTATTATCATAAGAATGAGAAACAGAGTGATGATCCAGGTATACCTCTAAACTACCTATCAACCTTTTAGCAAAGAAATCTGGACAAAGCCAAAAGTAATGGGATGACAAAGGCCCAAAATAGGGGCAGATTTTAAATATATCTGGTGACTTCTCATACCTCTCAGTTGTACAGATTTTCGCAGAATGTCCAGATTTTGAACTCATATTTTGGTCCATTTTTCATATGCTTGTGTTTTTTTTGGCAAATTAGTGGTAAATCATTACAAATTGAAGTTAGAAAATAATGATAGTCATCTGAGTTTCAGACTTTATATCTTTCAGAAAATTTGTGCCAATGCAAAATCTGTTATTCTATCAACTTTATACATTTGTAAGAGCAATATTTAAAGAGTGTGCCTATTTTTGGGCCTTTGTCCCACTTTTATTTATGGCTTTGTCTAGATTCTTGATCTCAGAGTTTGAGAGGTATGACTTTAATCCTCAGTGATTTGCCAGAACACCACAAATTTTATGAGGAACAGAAGAAAAATATGAGTCAAAAATCTAGATATTCTGCAAACATCTGGACAGTTGAGAGGTATGCCTCTAGGAAAAAAATATTCTTAAGACAGCTGGATTCAGAAGCTTGAATCTCACACTTGTCTCTCGACATTCCCTGATTGATGGGATAATGTTGCTCCTGTTCAGCCTGGTATACAGTGAAGAATCATTTTTCACAAACACTCTGGTGTTTCCTTTTTTAATACTTTCCCTTCTACCATAGGTTTGTCAGGATCATCTCTTTCTGTTGCTATGAATGCATCTTTACTAATTCTGGACTTGACTGCTTTCTCATGGCGAGGTTTGGAGCATGCACTTGATATGCCCTTTCAATTAACAAATACTATTCGAGTTGATTATTTCTGCTTTCATAAATTTAGTACAGTCTGTTCCTTCTATTTTCCCTGGTACAGCAGAAAATCTTAGGTTTTGTCTGCACTCTCTGGCTTCTAACTCTACCATTTTTTGAAACTGCTCTTCTTGAGAAGTCTCATACCTAGCCAGCCTCTTCTTTAGTTCAGCCTCTTGATTTTTGCAGTTTTATCAGTTCATCTGAATAGCTAGTTAAAACTTCTATTGCTTCCAGACTTTATTTGAGTTAATATACCCCTTCAGTGTTACATTTATTTTAATCACCTGTGAGTACATTTGATTTATTTTCCCCTACATTCATTGAAGCCATCTCTTCAAAGCCGAAGCTTGCACTGTTTTTTGCTGAACAGCTCTGTGATTCTTCCCAGCCAGTGTTTTCTCTTCACTTTTCTGGTTGATTTTGAATTTTCTTTTTTTTTTTCTTTGCTGGCATTCAGGCAGTGTACATACCTGCCTGTAACTGAATTTTAATTAAGATGACAATATTACTGGCTCTTGTTTCTCATTTTTATTTATTGACACTGGGAGAGCTGAAATTAAGCTATTGATCAGTGTGCACCCATCTTGGAAGTCCAGCAAAGCAGCCATACAGATGAAAATACATTACTGCTACATATTGTACATGAAAGGTGTTTTGAGTATGTGCCCATCTTGCAGCTTACATGTGCACACTAATGACTGTCAGGCTGATCTTGTATGTCGGGTGTCTCTTCATCTCTCATTGAATCTGTGTCATATTTCTCCCGACTTTTACTTCAAAATAAATACTCAAGATAACAAACAAAAACTGAAAATTTCGGATCCCCTCCAACATCTTTTAACTCACAGCAAACACACAAAGCAATGTATGCTTTCTGCAAAGATCATCTACCTGTCCAAATATGAGCAGCTGCTCCAAACTGATAGCTACAGCAAGAGGTATTACATATACTATATAGGGCTATAATTGACTCTCCGGCTGACACAGACATCCTCCAAAAGGGTCTCACTGAGACAGATACCTGGTGTCAAAACCAAGGCCTCAAGCTAAATGCCAAAAAGTGCATAGTCATCCCCTTTGGAAAAAACAAAGTACCCACAAACTACCACATAGGTGGTAGCCCCCTAAATACAGAAGACGTAATAAGGGATCTGGGGGCCCAAGTAGATAGTAACCTCTCCTTTGATAATCACATTGCCATAGTGGTTAGAAAATCCTTCTATGTGGCCCACCTAATCACAAAAGGATTTGCATCCAGATCGAAATAGGTCATTGGGCCCCTCTACACATCACTCATCAGACCCATCATAGAGTACAATGCCCCATTTGGGATGTACCTTACAAGACATCTGCAACAACTGGAAAGACCACAGAAGTTGCTCAGTAAGAGGATCACTGGCCTCAAGCAGATGCCCTATGCAGCTAGACTGAAGAAACTCTAGCTGTACTCAGTTGCATACCGCCTACTCAGAGGTGATCTCTGCCTGACATACAAGGCCATGTCCAACCCAGAATTGATGGACATGCTCCACCTAAAGAAAATATATCCCCTCGAGCCACATGCTCCAGGGATCTAAACCTCACCACAACAATAAATAGAAAGTGCTGGTGGGATAGATTCCTGTCCCAGAGACTTCCCATGCTCTGGAACAAGATTCCAATCTACATTAGGCAGAGCTCTTCGCTAACCTTCTTCAAGAGAAACCTTGACGAGTGGATGGGAAACAAAGTTTACCCCAGGGATCACTTCAATGGCTCTGCTGGACAGAGGCACAGGGAACTAATCTAATGGGGTGGCGAAAGCCAACACATTCTGGCTAGGCTTATAAATGCCTTCGGGCAGATAGCCTAGTACCTACCTATGAACCTATATTCTAAAGTTAAGTCAACCGTGCTAATGCACATGTTACAGCATGTATTCCTACTTACAAAAATTCTTGTCTTATCTCTTTTCCTTTCCCATATGTGAAAAACGGGTCTGTGTTATGGTGCTGGGAGTCTATAGAAAAAAACTCCACTCCCTCAAAGCTCTCTTTACTCTAGAGAATACTGACATTTGTGCGGTCACCTAGACATGGTTTAAAGCCATGGAGAGCACTCTGATAGTGCAAGGTTATAATGCCTTCCACACATTTAGACCAGCTACTACACAGAGACTAAAGGTGGAGGTGTCTTGATTTACAGCAAAAATAAATATACCTCAAGGCTGGTCAAACAGGACAATCCACTTGAGCTGCTCCATGTTCAAGTCACTACAGGCAAAATTCAGTACCACTTCCTTGCAAGCTATAGGTCCCCCTCTGTGACCCAGGAAACCCATACCATGTATCTAAACGTATTGGAAACACTTACCATCCAACCTAATATCATATTCATGGGTGACTTTAATTACCCCAATATTAATTGGGAATCCTGTATGACACCAAATGTACAGGCACAGAGATTTCTGGATTTTGTAAACACAAACTCCCTGGTCCAGATTGTCAGTACAACACCCAGGGGTGCAACAATACTGGATATGGTCCTCACTAATATGGAAGAGTGCTGCACACCCCCTAGTGTAATGTTTTCCCTGGTAAGGTCAAACCACAAAATGATCTCCTTTGAAGTAAAAATAAGACCTGGACCCCCAACTAAACCTAGAATATTCAGGAACTACTCTAAGGCTAACTACCTGCTGTTAAGTGATAACCTGGCAAAATTTCAAGCCACTCTAAACCCTCAGAATGCTGCTGCCTATGTAGAACTGTTCACAGAAACCCTATGCAAGCATGTTAATGGCTGCATATAGGCAGTTGTACCCAGCAGGAAGTAGTACAGAACTAACTCAAAACACAAGCCACCCTGGTGGAATCACAAAATTAATAGGCTATATAACAGAAGGAAGAAAATCATGGCAAAAATTAGGAGGCTCAGCACCCAGCCAGATAAAAGCACTCTCATCAAACTAAACAAGCAGCTCAAGAGGACTGATAGTTTCCCAAAACCAAATTTTGTGTGTATTTGGCCTCCCAGACCAAGGGCAACCACAAGGCATTCTTTAGCTATGTCCACAACCTTAAAGGCAATACACAGTTCTGTGCAGAGCTCATTGTAAATGGAGCCACCTATACTGAGCCAGAAAATATAGCAAACCTACTGGCTTATAAATTCTGCTCCAACTTTACCACATTCTCCCAACCTTCAACCTTCCCTCGGGAAGTACCATCAAATAGAACTCCCCCTGCTATCTCTAGGGAACAGGTCCTTAATGCTGTCTAAGCCCAAGAACACTACATCAGTTGGCCCAGATAATATCCCAGGATGCCTTCTAAGTAGCATGAAACCTGACCTATCAGGCCAAAAACCAGCACCTGAAAGAACTGCAGACAATTTTTTTAAAACACCTGAAGCGCCTTGGCAAAATGTCTTCAAATGAGTTAAAATCACACCAGAAGATTCAAACCTTTTATATATTTTTCATAAACACATGATTGCACCTATTAAATAATTATTCATTATCTAATTAAATTAAATGCTTCCAGTTACACTCCAAATTTATACCAGCAGGGATCAAGTACCATACTTAAGAATAATTAGTCTCTTTATACAAAAGTTTTTTCTTAACTTCTGTATTATTATTTCGTTGAACAATTTTTTTCTAAAATTGTACCCTGAAGTCCTCTGGCTCCCTATTATGGTACTGTTTAAAGTGCATTGCAAGAGGGCTTTCAAGTTTCCCATTTTTTGTATCTCTCACATGCTCTTGCAGTCTCAACTTGAAAGCCCTCTTGCTTTCCCCAACATAAAACATATTACAGGGGCATTGCAAAGCATACACAGATACATTCTATTCCACAACAAAATGTACTATTCATCCTAAAATACAGCCCATTAATTCTATTAGAGACCCTAACTATAAATTTATAAATGCAGAAAAGTACTCGGACAGCCGTTTACGCCCAGAGCACCTTTAATAGCACAGCACAGAAAGGAAGTAACGCTGAACACCTCACAGTACGTTTTCGTCCAAGACTTTATCAGAATAATTACATACATCACTTCCCCCCATTTTAACAACTGGCAATTCATTAATAAAGCAGTACATTAAACAATTAAGCATAATTAATTCATTAAACACAAAAACAAATAAAACGAATAACTTATGTTGTTGTGTCTTTCGGCTTTTCCCGGTTAGGGGTCGCCACAGCGGAACTCCGGTCCGCTAATGATTGGCAGTAGATTTTTTTCCTGCTGGCTTGCTGGGTCTAACGCACAACCTTCAATGAAGGAATGCCCATTCACGCATGTCGCCACACAGAAGACGCTCTAACTGAGAATCGAACGGGCAACGTCTAACTGTGAGGCAACAACGCTACCGCAGCACCACCACCGCAGTACTACTGAATTAAAATGCTGTAGATAATAGATCCAAACTGGAGTCACCACATGGAAGAGCCAGATGAATAAAACGTCTTTTATTGTTCCATAAAAACACAAGCGCTTTCACGTAGATAAACTACGCTTCTTCAGGTGTGAATTAAAATGCTGTTAGACGCACTACTCATCCTACAAGTATATGCCTATTAAAAAGCCTAATAACCCCTGTTTCCTAAAACAATAAATGATGAATATTATATTAACTAAACAATTAATAACTTGGTAAAATACCTAGTATATTTAAAAAGGTGGACAAATGCTAAAAGACAATGCTTTGCTGCCATCTAGTTTCCAAAACGTTTATTACATTAAATAATTCAAAGTGTACCAAGTCAATAAATGAACTCAAACAGTCTGAAAACATGGAATAGTCAAACACAAATATACTTCTTCTTCTTCTTCTTTCGGCTTTTTCCCGGTTAGGGGTCGCCACAGCGGATCGCCTTGTCCGCACATTGAATGGCAGTGGAGTTTTACGGTGTCGAGTTGCCAGCCCGGCGCCCAACCTTCCACAGAAGGCACACTCACACGCACACCTAGGGCCAATTTAGAGTGTCCAATCCACCTGCAGCATGTCTTTGGGATGTGGGAGGAAACCGGAGCACCCAGAGGAAACCCACGCGACCACAGGGAGGACATGCAGACTCCGCACAGAAGGCACCCCAGCCGAGGATCGAACCGGAGAACCTCTTGCTGTGAGGCAGCAATGCTAACCACTGCACCACCGTGGCCGCCCTCAAACACAAATATACTAAAATGTTAAAATCATTTGTTATTTATTTAAAACCATTTGTTTATGAGGGACAATTCTGTTAAAAATGGACATATATGTAAAAAACTTTTCATTCACAATTAATCAAGGAAATTACTTAAAAAACCTATAATTTGTCCGCTCTTAATTTCAATACGGGTACAAGGAAGACAATCTCATTAAGCCCTGGCCATTTGTTCGCCTCCAGGACAAACTGCCAATATACTTCTTGATATTCTATTTGGGTGTGCCTAGGTCCCCCTCTGACATCCATTTGAACTTCTTCTAGCACAAAAAATGAAAATGTAGCCTCCTTACATGTTTGTTTGTACTTATACAAAGCATTCCTTTTGTTGCCCTTTTTAATATTGTAACCATGCTCATATATTCTCCTTTTTAAGCACCTTTCCATCTTCCCTACATAAAAACCCTTACATCTTCCACATAGGCCAAATATACTAGCCCCTTGGAGGTAAGGTGTTCAGCGTTATTTCCTTTCTGTGCTGTGCTGTGCTATTAAAGGTGTTCTGGGCATAAACGGCTGTCCGAGTGCTTTTCTGCTTTAATAGTAACTGTATTTGCACTCTGTCAGTGTTTTTTTATTTTATAAATTTATAAATAATACATTTACCACAATGGAATGTGCCCACTATTTATTTTAGTAATAGGGGTTAAAAATTTACTATGCACTATCCTATCTCTTATACACCTTTCTCTATGGAAAGAGAACATAGAGATCCTACGCAAATTATTAACACATTTTATATTCCTTTCTCTGTTGAAAGAGAACATATAGGGATCCTGTGCAAATTATTAACAAATTCCTTAAATTTAAATAGAAAGCCCCAATAATACTTTATAACGTTCACAATCTTCTCACTTAACAAATTGTAAGTGGTGACTACATAAATGTTTCATTTTTTCGCAAATCCTTCTTTATCCTTTCATGTTTTATAGTGGTTTACATAGTGACTAATCAGGCCCTCTGGAATTGCTATTTAACTGTAGTCTCCAAGCAGTCTTTGTGCCTCATGAATGGAGACCAGCAACAGTCATCCCTCTGCACAAAGGTGGACCATCTACAGACCCTGGAAACTACAAACCAGTAAGTTTGACTAGTCATATATGCAAATCCATGGAAAGAATTATCATGGAAATTATCAGTAATGATGTAGTAAACCTCTAGTCACTGCACCCAAACCAGTTTAGTTTCGTCAAGGGCTGGTCATGCCTACTCAACCTGGTGGACTTCTTTGAGAAGGTCACCAAAGCAATAGATGGGGGGGGGGGTTCACATTGCCTGTCTTGACCTGGCCAAGGCATTTGACACAATACCCCACTCTGGCATTGTAGATAACTCAAGATATTAGGGGCAATCTATATGTCACCCAGTGGATAGCCAACTAGCTCACAGACAGGACCCAGGAACTCAAAATTGGTGATTCCACCTCTACAAAGAGGTAAGTCATAAGTTGAGTCCTTTAGGGATTGGTCCTTGGACTGCTCCTTTTTGGCATTTACTTCTTTGAAGTCAAGGCCAATATCAGTGGTCTCTGGCTGACTAAATTTGCAGATGATTGCAAATTAGGAGCTGTTATTGAATCCCACACTGACACAAATGTTCTCCAGGAAGAGCTGACACAGACAAACTGGTGTCAGAGCCATGAATAAAACTAAATGCCAAGAAATGCATAATAGTATCCTTTGGGAAGCCATCCACCCCTGCTAACTATCATATTGATAACGTACCCATTAGAGCTGGCTATGTAGTCAGGGACTTAAGGACACACACAGACAGTAATCTTTTAACCATCATTTGTCTACAGTAGTGAGGACATCATTTTATGTTGCACAACTTATAAACAAAGGTATGGCATCTAGGTCGAAGGAAGTCATTGTTACACTGTATCGAGCATTCATCAGACCTAGCACTGAGTACAATGTCCCTTTTAGTATACAGGGCATTGTCAGACCCCACTATGATGGAACTCCTGTATATCCACAAAACAAATAGCACAATAATTACCCATTCTAAAGACTTAAACCTTGGCTGTGATATAAATAGGACCTGCTGGAGAGACAGGCATGTATTCCAGAGACTACCTCGTTTCTGGAACAGGCTTTCCATCCATGTGAAGCAGAGTTTCTCCCTAGCCCAATTCAATTGCACCTTGGACAACTAGATGGACAACAGGAAATTCATCCCTGGTTTAACACTTGTGTCTCTAATAGACAGAGGCAGCCTATAAAT
This sequence comes from Protopterus annectens, assembly GCF_019279795.1. Lineage (NCBI taxonomy): Eukaryota > Metazoa > Chordata > Ceratodontiformes > Protopteridae > Protopterus > Protopterus annectens. The sequence goes on along the minus strand of NC_056729.1, from coordinate 379,075,889 downwards.
GGTTCATCTTCCAGGCCCTTGCTTGTAGAAATTTCATCTCCAAAGCCCCTGCTTACACTTATTAAGGTTACCAGAACATAGCAGAGACTTGGGATGCATGGCTAGGCTTAAAAAGGCCCTTGTGGTTTTTAGCCTAGTAAACACCTATGAATCAGTCCTTGGAAGATGCTATGATTCAATTTTCATTCATAACAATCTGTCCTGGTCCTGCTAAGCGTGTTGGCTGCACAGTTTTGCTCTGATGGTATGCAAGATGCCTGTAGAGTTGAATGGTGTGAAAAAGCTATACCCCAGGCTACTATGGCTAGTCCACAAAGGGACATTCAACCTGGTTCCCCCTTGCTTCTTGATGTACCAATGTGATATTATCTGTAACAACTTGAAGAGGTCCGGGGGGACCAAAGATGATTCAAAGAGTGGAGTCCCTTGATCAGGGCAATCATCTCTTTCATATTTATGTGCTTGCATCTGACCTTGGTGTCCCACACACTTTGTACTTTTATTCCCTCCTAAATATGCTCCCCAAATAAATCTGAGGCATTTGTGGAGAGTGACTGGTTTTCAACTAGGGCAGGCGAGAGACCTGAATTTAAGGATATTTGCTGTCTCCATCTAGTGATTTCTCTTTGGACAAACCCAGTACTGGGATTTTAAAAGACAAAGGATGTTGGTGCTGGGACCAAAGAGACTTCAGATAGCATTACTTCTTTCTTATGTGAAGTCTTGCCAAGGGTTATCATAAGAATCATAGATGCCATTAGACAAAATCCTGAGGTATTACCTCTCAGCAACTGAAGTCTGAGTGGAAAACCATAGAAACTGATCCACGATAAAGACCTAGTTTTCCTGTGGAAGAAAAGCTCTTTGAAGTGAGGCATCTAGCGGACAACTCAGGAACACAATCCTATGTGAAAGAGTCAAAGAAAACTTGTGAATATTCCCTTGTAATCTCAGTTTGTGTAAGAGATCTCTCATTCAAGTGAGAGGTTCCTGACACTTTGAAAAAGACTCTTCAAAGATAAGCAAGTCATCTAAATATGGAAAAATGTGAATACCCTGCAGCCTGCAATGAGCTGTTACTGGAGCTAGATGTTTTGTGAACACTGTTGGTGCAGTGGGTATTCCAAATGGTAAGGCAGAGAACTGATAATATATTCCAGACACACAAAACCTTAAGAAACTTCTGAAGTCTGGATGAATGTGGATATGATGATAAGCATTTTTTAAATCTACTGTTACCAAGAAACTTGAATGAGAAGAGGTACTAGGTTTTTAATTTGGGCACTATGTTGTGAAGTGACATAATTTTTAATGTGGGCGCTATCACAAACAGGTTTAGGGAAGAAGAATCCAAAACTGGTCTCCAAGCATTTTCTTTTTTTGACACTAAAATATCCCTGAATGAAAACCTTTCACAAACTGGGAAAGAGGAACTGGTTGTATCTCACCCTGGGACAGCACGTGATGAAGGACAGGTGGAAATAAGAGTCTGATCTGGTGGATGAGAGATTATCCCTGGAAAGGAGGAATTTCCTCCCACTGCCATCTATAATCTTGATAAATGATCTTCAGAACCCATTTGTCTGAAACTGTCAGCTGACATAAAGAAAAGTGGAGATTCAGACTTTCTGGAAGGACAATGGGGCTGCCAGGGTGGGAAGGGGGAAATAAGGTCTCTTAAATAGTCTTTCTGACTTGCAGGACTGTCCATGATTTTGGGAGGTTCCAGAATTATTTTTGGAACCCCAAACAGAGTCTGTTTACTTGCATTATGTTGAGAATTTTTATTTTATTTTATTTATTTTGCCAGAATTGGATGAGGGGGTTACAGAATCCCTTAGAAAAGTTGGAAAAGGAGATCTGAAAAATCTTAGAGATTCCCTGTATCAGCTTATCCCTTTAACCACCTTTCCATCAGAGGGACCAAAAACTAAATTTCCAACCATAGGAAATTTTAAAATATCATTTTTGATGTCATCTGGAAGTTTCTGAGAAACACAGCCAGGCAAACCTCCTCAACCTGGCTGAAACCTCACATAGCTGATAATGAAATTATCCAACCAGGTTACACCATGCTTCGTAATGACAGACTCCATAAAAAAGGTGGTGACGTAGCACTGATATGCAGTAACTGTTTTACAATTAACCCTTTAAAAAAATTCTCTCTTTTCGCAACTTAGAACTACTAACAAACATCCTTTCACATAAATATAAATAAGAAAATATGTATCATTGTACTCTGTATTCCCCCTGGACACAATATACCAATTGTAGAAGACTTTCTATCTTGGGTAAAACACAATATCTCCTATGAAAGTACAATTCTCGGTGACACCAATATATACTGGCAGAGCTTAACCTCCGATACCCCACCTGCACAGCTTTACACAGCTAATTACAAGTCCTACTTGCTCCCCTACCCTCCAAACAGAATCTACCATAGACTGGATCTTTGTAACTTATTCAGTCAGTTTCTGCAGTAGTGGAACCCTCCTCAACACATTAAGTGATCACTGGCCAGATTTTACTCATTGAAGCCACTTGCATATTTCTAAAGATCACTCTTTTGGAACATCAATAAATCTTAGTCATTTCATCCTTGATACTTTCTTAAATTCCCTAAAATCCCCACAACTGGTCCCCCTTGAAAACAGTTCCTTTAGATGATCCTGTGAACAACTTCAATAAAGTCTTCCTTGATGCACTCAATAGCCTAGCCCCTATACATACAAAATGAATAAAAAATAACCATGTTCCTTGGCTAACTAAAGGAACCAGATAATCCCTCCTATTTACAGAGAGAGTCTGGAAATAACGGCAAATAAATAAGGACCCAATACATGAACTTAACTACAAACCACTCCGTAACAAAACAAAAAAATGGTTATAAATGATAAGAAAAACTATTTCTCAATACAGTTATCCAATCAAAGTAACAATCCAAAAAAGTTCTGGAAACCTGTCTCAACCCTAACTAAACCTGGAACCTTGCAAAACCCATCTCCTTCACCAGATAATGACCCACAGCAAGTTGCCCAAATGTTCAGCTCGCACTTTATCAATACCATTCAAAACCTACTCAAAAACTCCTCTTCAACAGCTAACCCCAACTACAATACTTCCCAAGCCGCTATAAACCCCACCCAGGAAAACATCAGCTCTCCCCCAAGTAACCCAACAGATAAACTCAACAGTGTTCCTTCTGTGCCATCATTTTCTCTCCAACCAGTGCAAACCTCACTAGCACTTAAACTCATAAAAAAACTAAGACCCTGCTCCCTCTCTACATATAATCTACCTCCAGAATTTCTATAACTCAGAGCCACCATAGTTGCCTATCCTGTTAGTATACTTATAAATTGCTCCATCACAGAGTCATATGCCCCCAACTGTGGAAAAAAATCCATTATCACTGTACTACATAAAGATGGCAACCTTTGATCTCTCAAACTATCAACCTATTTCTATTCTCTCATCATTATCTAAAATCCTAGAGAAATGTATACATGCCCAATTTTTAAAGCATCTCTTAAACCACAACCTACTTGCAGATACCCAACATGGATTTTGGCCAGCACACAGCACCACTACAACCCTACTATCATTCACAGATACTGTTTTTAAAGCCCTGGATGCGGGCCTTTTTACCTCTTTGATCCAATTGGATCTATCCATGACTTTTGATACAGTATCACACACCAAATTATTGCAAAAACTAGAAACTATAGGCTGCTCCCCAGATACATTAACTTGGTTTTCTAACTACCTGAAAACAAGGAAACAAGCTGTCAAATGGCAAAATAAATTCTCAAACCACCTTGAAAACAATACAGGAGTTCCCCAAGGTTCAATTTTAGGACCACTTCTGTTTAATATATTCATAAATGATCTCTGCAAAGCATCCCGACAAAGTACCCTTGTCCAGTATGCCGATGACGCCACCATAATCTCCACCTCCAGTAACTTATCCAACCTACAAAAGATTACACAAACAGCCTCCACATCCATAGAAGCATGGCTAACTAGTGCCCAGTTATTACTGAACCCCAAAAAATCTAAGCTCCTATTATTTTCATCAAAAGTTCTATGCACTGACTTCAAAATTCTTTCTCAAAACAACGCAGTAATTTAACAAGTTAAAACAGCAGAACTACTAGGAATAACAATCGTCAACAAACTCACCATTAAACACCATGTTTTGACTACAATAAAAAAAAAACACTTTAAACTAGATAAACTCTACCATCACAAACTTTACTTAGACAAACCTATCGAACTAAAGCTTGCCAGCTTGCCAACACTCAACTTATTCCTTCCTCCTCTAAGGAAGTCCCATCTTCACAAATCTTTATACATCACTGAACAATAAACTAGAATCTTGCTACTACAAAATAGCAAAGGTTGCCTCAGAAATGACTAGCAGATAACATCACTGTCAAGCCATCTCTGAATTAAACTGGCTTGATTTCCCTCACTACGTACACTACACACAACTTACTGTTGCCCATAAACTCATTTACAAACCTAATAACTGCCCATCACTCCAACCTATCCTACAAACTTATATCCCAACCTGCAACCTACGCTTCACAAACAAGCACCTTTTAAGTATGTCCAAAACCAACAAGAGAGCCGTCAGAGCCTATATTCTTATAAGATTACTAAGCTCTGGAGCAATCTACCTTCCTTCATCACTCAGCTAGACTCCATAAATACCTTCAAAGCTAAACTGAAGTCCCACTACCTTAACAGCTGTATCTGTACCTGTTTAAATAATTCAAAACCACCATCATTTCATGTAAATCCAGTGTCCCGAACTCCATCAGTGTTTCCTTTCTGTTGCTAGTGTAAACTAATTGCATGTGTTCGCACTCAAGCACTCAATGCTGCTATTTCTATCACTGTACTTCTCTCGGTCTTAATTTCTCCAAATCTTTTGGGTTTCCAGTACCATGATGGGAATGGGCCCCATTCCTAAGTCAAAGTACAGTTAAAGTTCATGAAATTAGTTTTATTTCAATCTTTGATGTCAGCCAAAAGTGCTCTTCGCAGCACCCGCTGTGTGCCCAGTAATAATTCTTTCTGCAGTTGGTATGGAGTTACATGTATTGGTAGCATATCTAAATACAAGTGCAGATTCTTTTTATAAGACCCATTGCTCTTACTACTATGTGTGGGTATCTTTCTTCCACAATGCTCTCATTTCTGCCTGCAGATTCTTATATTTTATGACCTTGTGTCTCTGTACGCAAGACACTGTAGTCACTGGGTGTGGTGATTTCAATGATCAGTACTACTTTTGTCTTCTTTTCTTAGACCCCTACTTCCAGTAGAGGTTCACTTAATGGTCAAGATATTTGCCTATGAGCTTAAGTCTTTGTGTCTTAATAGCCACAGTCTACTTGTCTTTGTGTTAACACACATGCTTATTGTCTAATTCTACGTCTTCTTTTTCTACCTCTTTGTAATCGTAAGTAAATCGGACTGTCAATCCTCATATTGTACTTGACTGTACACCATATATTTTGACCTTTTTGAATTGATCTCTGTCAATGTGCTAGGCATTAATTGTGTCATTGTTTAACTTCTTATTGTACAAATTGTCTCTGTTTTTTTAAATGTATATGTAGATTTATTTTTCTAAACTTGAAATGTTATGTGGTGCTTTTCCCCCCAGGCCTCCAATGACAATGAATCTCTGACCCAGTGGACTTTCCCAGTCAACAAATGTCAAATAAATAAATAAAATAAAACAGCATCAGTGGCCATAACCCTGGAAGAAATATGTAAGATTGAAGAACTTTATACATCATATCTGCCTTTTTAGGAAAGGCTTGCTATCAAGAAAATTGCAGGCAGCAACGCACACATCCTCCAAAATTACAGGAATGGGTGAAGGTTATGGAAATTCCTTCTGTAGCAGCTCATAGTATTTTCTGAGGGATTGAGAAACCTCATTGTTCTCCCAGTGAAAACACTGGCACATTCTGGAAAGAGTCTCAGAGAAAGACACCCCCCACACACACATCAAGATTCAGAAACAGCTCTCCTCTGAGTCTGAATCAGTAATTTGAGGAGAAAACTTTGTATCTGTCCCTTCATCTTCCTGCCCAGATTCAGAATCTTCAGTTTCTTCAGGAAAAGAGTTATCACTTTTTCTTTTACCAGAAACTACTTTATAAGAAGGATCAGTAGCCTGAATTTAAACCGTGAGCCAGACTAAGTCAACTACTCCTGTCAAAGGAAATTTGAGGATGTGGAGACGCATGTTTAATTTTCTGTTTTTTTTTTTTTGCATGAAAAATGGGGCTAACAGTGTTATTAATGGCTCTCAACAGGTTCCCCACCGATGGGCAGAATATTCTGACAAAACAGGGAAGCCTGTTCTCTGTCCTAGGACTGACAAGAGTCTCTCTCCCTTGCCCATTGAGGGGACCCCAGCTGCTGCAGAGGATATTGCTAACCCCCAGTCCATAGTGGCTGTAGGTGCTATACCAAAGGGATCCATGGTTCTTCTTTTGGCTTTTCCCAGTTAGGGGTCGCCACTGCAGAACTCTGGTCCGCTAATGATTGGCAGTAGATTTTTACAAGGTGCCAGCCTGACACCCAACCTTCAACCCTTTACAAATGAGCTTTGCTGGAGTTTTCATTTTGTTTTTACTGATTGGTTTTTCAGTGACCTTCTCATTTATTGTTTTAGTTTGTTGTTTGGGATATTTTTGCAGTGACCCTAATGATAATGGACATCAGCTGGGTATAACAGCCCCATGTTTCTTATGCTTAGTCAAACGCTCTGCTTGTGCTGTGCTGTGCTGTGCTGATGAGGTCATAATAAGGCCGAAATGTGCATATCCACAGCTAGTGGGGGTTGACTTTATTGGCCTGAAATTGTCTATTAAAACAATAAAACAAGTCATGGGCATTCAGAATCACCAATTACCTGAAACACCTGATGTTCATAAGGGTCATTTGCATATATCCCATATGCCTCTGATACAAGAGGTTTGGGAGGTCACTCAGTGGAAGATCTAGCTTTGCTGGGAGTTTTCATTTTGTTTTTACTGATTGGTTTTTCAGTGACCTTCTCACTTATTGTTTTAGTTTGCTGTTTGGGATATTTTTGCAGTGACCCTAATGATAATAGACATCAGCTGGGTATAACAGCCCTGTGTTTCTAATGCTTAGTCAAATACTCTGCTTGTGCTGTGCTGACGAGGTCATAACAAGGCCGAAATATGCATATCCACAGCTAGTGGGGTTTGGCTTTATTGGCCTGAAATTGTCCATTAAAACGACGAAAAAGTCATGGCATTCAGAATCGCCAATTAGCTGAAACACCTGATGTTCATAAGGGTTATTTGCATATAATACCCATGTGCCTCTGATACAAGAGATTTGGGAGGTCACTCAGTGGAAGATCTAGCTTTGCTGGAGTTTTCATTTGTTTTTACTGATTAGTCTAGATAATGTCAGCTCCTACTAGCGGCTCCATTTTTTTTTACCTCATCCTCTAATAGAATACCTGTGTTCTCCTCATTTAATATCTCCCCTTCCATGCTTAAATCAGACAACTAGGCCATTACATTTCCCCGAGAACCCAACACAGTACTACGACCACCAGTCCTATTGTATTCAGAGATTTCTGTAAGACTTATCTAGTACTTTCAGGTAACCTAATGAAATTTAAAAGATCTTTATCTTGCAGGACACCCAGCACCTGAAGCATCTGCTTACACTAAAGATTTTTACCGCAGTCTGAATTCCTGCATTGAGGCATTTGTGTCTCTGCATTAGAAGTACTTTATGGTTAATTTAAAAATAAACCTGTATTGTGGAATCCTACTATCAACAAAATCTGCAGTAAAAGAAAAAGAAACACTCCTCTTCCTAAGAATAATCTGAAAAAGATCTTCAGAGGACTCAAGAAAAATCAAATCCTACAAAGCCAGATATGAACAGAATGCTGCCATTTCCTCCACGGATAATCATACCTCCACAGATAATCATAAGGACTTTAACTGTGTTAAGAATTTTGGAAGTGATACCCAATGCTTCACTGAACTGTTCTGTAATGGCACTACATTTTGTGATCCATATGACTTCACCAATATTCTCATAGAAAAATGTATTTCCATATTCACCTTACTCTCACCTCTGGTTACCTCCATTTCAAACTTGTCCCTATGTTTTACAAAATGTTCTCACAATTTCTAAAATTCCCTACAAAATCAAAAACATTAGCTCCATGAGGCCTAATAACACACCGGGTTGTTTCCTTTTCAGTACCAAGCACACACATTGGTCCTGTCATAATCTTTTTAACTTCATCTTTTCCAGTGGATGCATGTCCCAGGCTTCGAGAATAGCTGTAGTAGGACCCCTACACAAAGGTGATCCTGTCACTGACGTAGGAAACTATAAACCTATTAGCTTTACAAATATATGTAAAGTAATAAAACATGTTGTAATGGACTCATAAAATGACACAGACAGCCTGCAATACCTTTACACAATCAGTTCTGCTTTGTGAAGGGCAGGCCCTGTTTGCTGAGCCTGTTGGACATCTGTGAGACAGGAACTAAAGCACTGGGTAATGTTCAGTCAATGCTCACCTCATATCTTGATGCAGCAAAGGCCTTTCTCACTGTCTCACATGCTGGTATTATAAATAAGATCATTTGCACAAGTAACCCTTATATGGCCCACAGACAGACCCCATACAGTGATGGCTGTTGACTCACTTTCTTCTAAAAGACTTGCCACCAGTGGCATTCCACAAGGTCCTATGTTGGGAACACCTATATACTCCCCTAGTGGCCAGGTTGACGTCAGCATTAACTATCTCTGGCTTACAACGATTACTTATGACTTCAAACTTTATGCTATCATAAACTCCACAACTGATATCCATATCCTGAAAGGAGGTCTAAACTATACTTGTTCCTGGCATCAGTACCACAATCAAAAGTTTTATGGAAAAAGAAAAGTAATAATAACACTGTCTGGGAAATATGATCACTCCTGCACCTACATTGATAATATCCCCTAAAAGTTAATTTCATTATCAGATACTAAGGCAGATTTGTGGACCAGAGCTCTCATTTGAGCTCCATGTATCAAATATTGTTAAGAAATAGAATAGCAGAAATAATTATTAAAGGCATATTGTCCAGATCAACAAATTTATTGTCCCCCTCTGCTCCTTCCTAATCAGGACCATAATAGACTATAATGTCCCCTTTAGCATGTACCTCTCTGAGCATATTGCCCAACTTAAATCCCCCCGGAATAATTTCTAAGAAAGAAAATCTCAGGAATGTCCTCCTTAAGTTACTTTGAGTAACTGATTCTTCCATCTCTTACTAGACTTCTGCGTGGGGCCCATTACTTACCCTTTAATACTACAAAGGACCAAATCTTGCTTCACTTTTTATATATCCTAAAACCAGAAATACCAGCAACACCCACTCATAGGAACTTAATCTACATTGAAACATTAACAAAACCTATTGTTGAGATAGATATCTCTCAACTGATCCCATAACTGTGAAGTTAAATGAAAACGCCAGCCAAGCTAGAACTTCCACTGAGTGACCTCTCAAACCTCTTGTATCAGAGGGAGATGGGATATATGCAAATGACCCTTATGAACATCAGGTGTTTCAGTCACCATATAGCTTAAACACCTGATGTTCATAAGGGTCATTTACATATATCCCATGTGCCTCTGATACAACCTGATGTTCATAACGGTCATTTTCATATATCCCATGTCCCTCTGATACAAGAGGTTTGAGAGGTCTCTCAGTGGAAGTTCTAGTTTGGCTGGAGTTTTCATTTAGTTTTTACTGATTGGTTTTTCTGTGTGATATTCTCACTCTTTGTTTTAGTAACTATGGAATTAGTTTCCAATTCATGTCAAACAATATACCAACTCATCTTTCTTTAAAACAAATCTTGAGTGGTTTTGGATCATGAAAGTTACACTGGGCTGTCTCCTTTTTGCCCCTATTGATAGAAGGAGCAAATAATGAGACTTGCAGTGGCTAGGCTATTAATGGTCTACGGGACTGATTATTTGAACCGATAAACTTAAAACAAGTAAATGTGTGTGTGTGTTTATATACATACAACTATAACACACACTTCACTCTGTTAAATCATTAGTTCACCTTCAGTCAAGTGCTCAAAAAATTCATTGCGTGGTGAAGAGGAAAGAAGGAAGATTTGTTTGCATGTGTGGCTGTGGGTAAGATAAGTGTGGGTTTGTGGTTTTACTGCCAAAACTTTTGAGTATACCAAAAGTTTCAGCATTAGGAATAGGAGGTTGTCTGTGAATGTTTATGGGTTAGGCTTACAGTAAGCACTAGGGAAGAGGATAGATTAGTGTTGTGCATGTGTACTGCTGTATGTAGAGTGTCTAAGTGTCTTCTGTAATGGTAGTGTTATGGAAAGGGCTTTTTCTAAGGTAAGGTGTAGGGTTAGATTTAACATGCATTATTAGGGTAGTGCAGGGGACAAAATATGTCAGAATTTAGTGGTAATGTTTTGTATAAGCAATCACAAAAGGGAACTTGTCTTACTTTTGTGATATATTTTTTCCTACAAAGTTTTGGGTTTTTCAATAAGTTAAATTATAAAATGCCAGTGTCGATCACATGTTTTCATGCTTATACATCTCAATAAGTCAACATGCACACACACATATATTATTTTGTAACACAGTAAACCACATATGAAGTTTTCATATCATGTCTCTTTTTTCAGACTTTCTGTTCAAGGAAGTATGTTGCATTACAATATAATATATTTTGTTCTTACAATCTTCTTGCTACTCTTGAAGGAACAGCCTTTTGCTGAAACAACATGTTGGACTACCCTCTTTATAAAGGAAGCTTGACTGTGCAATTTGAGTATTTTTGACAATAAAGCTGCTTCAAAGTAGAAAGGAAGATATAGTTTGTTATTAGCTAATGATGTGGACCATCATTGATTTTTTTTTAAGTTAGTAGGTATTGTTTCAATTTTTTTTTCTGATTATTTTTCTTTTATGATTGTAGAATGCGGTGGCAGACTGAAAGCTGAAGCAAAACCTCAGGATTTATACTCCCATGCTCAGTTTGGAGACAACAACTACCCTGGGCAAGTGGACTGCCAGTGGCTGATAGTTGCAGATAAAGGTTATTCTGTAGAGCTAATCTTTCAGACATTTGAGTTGGAAGAAGAAGCAGACTGCAGTTATGACTTCATTGAGCTTTTCAATGGCCTTGATTCTTCAGGCCCTCGACGTGGGCGATACTGTGGATCTGGGGTAAGAGCTAATATGCCTTACAAACTTTCATTATTCTGTAAAATCTTCTAGAATAATTCTTTTTTTTTTTTTTTTTTTTTTTTTTTTTTAGCCATTACCTGCTGAAATTGTCTGTTAGGATTGGGAAAGAAAAATGTTGCAGTTTATAATAAAGAATTCCTTAACTATCAACTTATTTTGTAATTAGTTATGCAAGACAGTGAAGTATTTAATGTCAACCTGTAACTGTTTGTGATGGGCAAATATAGGATGCATTTTATGCTAAATTTTACATTATTTACAAGTGATGGTGAGATTTATTTCGACCGCATTAAACAAAACATTGTTCAGAATGATCTGGCAGAAAACAGTAGATTTTAAATCCAGAAATTTGATAATATATGTGACATTGTCCATTGGCTTACTTGTCTTGTCCACTTAAAGGGAAATGTAAGCAAGAAGATGCATAAAAACAAATGTTAAACCAGTAAGTAGTCTAGGTTCATAGGTAGGTACTAGGCTATCAGCCCTGGGGCCTATATAAGCCTAGCCAAAAAGGTTCCCTGGCTTTCGCCACCCAAGAAAGTTATTTTCCTGTGTCCTTGTCGAGCAGTGCCACAGAAGTGATCTCCGGGGTGAATTTTCTATTTCCCATCCAGTTGCCAAGATTTTTCTTAGAGGGCCAATGAGGAGCTTTGCTTGACATGAATGGCTAGTTTGTTCCAGAGTATGGGAAGTCTCTGGGATAGGAATCTATTCCTCCAGCATGTTCTGTTTATTGTGGTGATAAGGTTTAGGTCCCTGGAGTGTGTGGTTCGGAGAGATTGGGATTTCGTTGTGTAGCATGTCCAACAGCTCTGGTTTTGACATAGCTTTGTATGTCAGGCAGAGATCGCCTCTGAGTAGGCAATATGTGATGGAGTACAGCTGGAGTTTTTTGAGACAGTCTGCGTATGGCATCTGTTTGAAGCTGGTAATCCTCTTAGTGAGGTATTTCTGTGGCCTTTCCAATTGTTATAGGTGTCTTGTGAGATACATGCCAAACAGGGCATTGTATTCTATAATGAGTCTGATGAGGGATGAGTAGAGAGGAACAATGACCCCCTTTTTTCTAGAGGAGAACCCTTTTGTGATGAGGTGTACCACGTAGAAGGATTTCCTGACTACTGTGGCGATGTGGTCATCGAAGGAAAGACTACTGTCCACCTGTGTCCCAAGGTATCTTATCACACTTTCAGTGTTTAGTGAGCTGTCACCTATATGGTAGCTCATGGATACTGAGTTTTTCCCCAAGTGGATGATAATGCACTTCTTGGCATTGAGCTTGAGGCCATGACTTCGACACCAACCATCTGTCTCTGTGAGGCCCTTTTGTAGAATGTCTACATCAATAGGTGATTCTATTATGGCTCCCAGTTTGCAGTCAGCTGCAAATTTTGTTAGCCAAAGACCTTCTGTGTTGGCCTACACTTCAGAGAAGTAGATGCGAACAGGAGAGGACTCAGGATCGAACCCTGTGGTACTCCACTTGTCACTGGTCTGAAGTCGGACTTGGAGTCGGCTACTTTTACTGTGTGGGTTCTGTCAGTTGGCCACCCATCTTGTGACATAGGGATTTATGCCTAGTATAGTGAGTTTATCTATAATTCCAGAGTTGGGGATGGTATCAAAAGCCTTGTCGAGGTCAAGATAGGCTGTGTGCACTACTTTGCCCTCGTCTACTGCTCTGGTGACTGCTTCAAAGAAGTCAGTCAGATTTAGTAGATATGATCTACCTTTTACAAACCCAAACTGAGTGGGTCCAGGGTTTGGAGGTTACCTATGTCTTTGTTTATAAGCTCCAAGATTATATGTTTCATGGCCTTGCAGGCCAGGCTCGTCAGGCTAATGGGGCGGTAGTTTATGGGGTCCGTGGTGGCACCCCCTTTGTGGAGTGGGATAACTGTCACTGTGTGCCATTCAGTAGGCACATAGCCTGAGGTGAGGCTATGATTGAACATGGTACTTAGGTGGGGTGCTAGTTTGTTCGGTAGTTTGTGCAGTACGCAGCCTGGGATGTTGTCTGGTCCCATGGATGCTGTGTTCTTGGCTTTTGAGAGTGCGGTCTTTACTTGCTCATCCGTGATTACAGGGGCTTTGCATTTTTCCAGTATTAAGATGGGTCCTTTGGAGGGTGAGAGGGGGGAAAAAGTAGCAACTACAGAACTCCTAAACATGGTACAGCTTGGAGGTTAGATGGCTTCTCAGTTGTTCCTCGAGGCTTGGAAAAAGGAATGGTACAGAAAAGGGAAAGAAAATTATGTGTAGGTAATATACATTCTTCTGTTTCATATTAACATAATACAAGATCTGTACAGGAAATCTGTAACATATGAGGACAGCATTTGTTAGTTTATGTTCACAAATTTTAAACCGTTAGACTGAAAAAAAACAAACAAATTTAAGATATTTTATTTTCTCTGTTGAGGAATAATTACCTATTAGAATAATATGATATTCTAACATTTCAAGTATACAACAGAAACAAAAGAAACAGTTTGGTATTTTTTTACTCCTAATAATTTTAAAAGCAATGTAGGTATGTTAGTACTCTGGAGACTGTATCATTGTGGAATACAAAGTTGTTAAATAAAATCAAGAATTCAATACACAGGAGGTTCAGATTCAAAAGTTTACTAGTGTACACCAGGAGGCAAAAAACGTACAAGTACAGAATTTTGTCTGACATGAAACAGGAAGCACACAATTTTATATAGGTTTAACATTTAAGCTATGCCCACCTTACTGACGTGATATGTCACAGGGCATCTACATCACTTTAGCTTACAGTCTTCTATTCATAAAGCTGTTGATGCTGTATATTTAAAAAAACTTTTCCTCTAGATACAATACGGCCTTGCTATCCAGCTGGTCAGACATAATGTCTTTCTGTAAAGTTACTTCTTCAAGGTTTCATATCAGTTCGAATACAATAGCAGATTCAGTCTTTTAATAATCTTCTTTGTTCTCTGTTATACTTTCCTACCAGCTGCGTGCTTATCTCAATAACACATATACAAGGCCAAATCATTCCAACAGGAAAGAGCAGAATATTTCATTATTTCACACATTTAATTTCCTGACCCAGCAGATAATCACTTGTGAAAAGCATAAACATTAAAACTTGATAAGCTAGCATTCTGCCAGGGTCGAAGGTCAGCTTTGCTTCAAGCCACACTGCAGTTTCAAAACTACTTACATTTACACATGAATTAATCCTTACTGTTATATGATTAATAGAATAAAATGCATTATATACTACTTTGCTTTTAAACTAGCATTTCTCATATATTCAAATACACATTTTTCTAACATTTTCCCCCCTATTAATACTTTTTATTCTATTTTGAAGTATGCATAGTGTCATTTCATCTCCTAACCTTTTCCACTTAGGATTTTCAGCTAGGTGAGTCATTCAATCTATACTTCAGAAAAATGTCATCTGAGATCAATTTTTCAATTTCAATATCTTGGTACAAAGTTTCAGTAACAGATACATCAATAAAATCTTTGATTAATCTTTTCATGCAGGGAATTCCACAGCAAACACATGCTCCTATTAGGAGTATACCCACACAAATGGCAATCAGAATATTCATTAGGATGGGACCCCACCCCCCAAATAGATTCTGGAAAAAGTCCATCAGTGGGTTTGGGCCTGGTTCAGTCATGGCTGATACTTGCTGAATTACCTCTAGGTGATTATTGATTTCATGCCTGTTATCTGGTATGTACGCACAGCATTCTTCTTTGATAAGTGCGCACGTACCACCTCTCGCCGCTAGGGTGAAGTCAAGAGCCATTCGATTTTGTAGCACAACAGTTCTCATTGCATTCAGTTCATCAGTCACCAGTTCTAGGGCAGAAAAAGTTGCATTACTCATTACTTCGAGAAGTTTCAACAACTTCCTCAGCTCCCAAATCAATTTGACTGCTCCGTAGGCTGAGAATATTCCTGCCCAGGATATAACACTGTCACTCAAGTCCATATGAGTCAATTTGCTTTTGTCTTTTACTGAATTGTGGTCTTTCCAGCCAGCTTCGATCTTTCCAACTGGATTCACAGGTTTTTCAACTGGACCTTCAGGTTTTCGAGCTGCTTCTCTCATGTTTCGTATCTTACCCAAAGGTAATTCTGCAGTATGTCTTATTGCCGGAACCAAATAACCCAAAAAACAACTGCCGGACCAATTCTCAGGTAACCATTTATATGCCTTTTTCCCACAAATAAAATAACAGTTTTCTACTTTAGTACTAATACGCATCAGCCCTGCATGAAACATTTTCTGATCTATAACTGACAATTGTTTAAACAAAACTGGATTCTTGCAAATATCATTCATGGTTGTTTTCAATGAGTTCAAATACGAGTCATAATTAGTATTGCAAAAAGTATTGCCATTACCATTCTTAATATAACATCGGTAAGATATGGTTATATTACAATTGCTCCAGCTCACCTGGAGGGTATCATTTTTATAAAAACATACAATTCCTTTTTGTGTGACAGGTAAAAATAAAGCTATTTTGTCCTGTGATCTCACAGTTCCTGTATCGAAAAGTAAATTCTCCCAAGTCTCATTTATCCCCAAAGGGACAGCGGACATTATCAGTCCTCCATATGCTGTTGGTATAGCTGTACAAACCCAGCAATTTGAAATGTTCATAGTCTCTGCATATACACGTTTCATGGCTAGAGGTATGTGTTAAAATTTGGATGCCAGTCTATAGACGTTTCATCACGCCTTCCCACTTTCACTTGTGTGGTTGTGTGTAGGATAAACCACAACAAGAGGAAAATTGTCACAATTACAGTCAATAAATGTACAGTCAACAAAATGATTATGCAACATCTCTGGGGTTGTTCTAAATTTCTATTCGCTTTGTTTTTGGCCATCTCGGTCTGGTTGTGTATCAGTCACAAAGTTTTTATCAAGTTGAAAGTTCTTTACCAGTTTACAATGTGTCAAATGAACCCAGGACGTCCTCTCGGCCACTCTAACTGCAGTAGGCATTGCCAACAGAACCTGGTACGGTCCCTCCCACCTTGGACTCACCCAATTCTTCCTTTTCGTCACTTTCAGCCAAACGCATGTCCCAGGGGCCAAGACTGCTTCCACCGGTCTGGTCTGTTCCTTATCTGAAAAAGAGTTAAACTGCAAAACAGATTTATTTGTTAACAGTTTCCTCATATAACTAGCTAATGAACTGTCAGCCTCTTGCTCTGCAGGCATGAGAGCTTTCCACTGAGGCACATAATATGCTCTCCCAAAAACCATTTCAAAGGGAGTCAAACCCTTTACATTTGGAACCGTTCTCATACTCAGCAGTGCTAAAGGCAGACAGTGTATCCAATTCTTTTGGGTCTCCTCAACTAGCTTCCTAAGCTTACTTTTGAGGGTACCATTGTACCTTTCCACCAGTCCTGCTGACTGTGGGTGGTAAGCACAATGGTTCTTTAAGGAGATACCAAAAAATCTCCCAAGTTGGTGGATTGTCTGGTTTACGAAATGTGTGCTGTTGTCACTATAAATCCTTTCCGGAATGCCAAATCTAGGGATTACTTCTTTTATCAGGGCTTTCGCCACTGTTGCTGCATCCGGGTTTTTGGTTGGAAAAGCTTCTACCCATTTGGAAAACATGTCTACAATAACTAAACAAAACTTTTTCCCTTCACATTTATTCAATTCTATGAAATCCATACAAATAATATGGTACGGATACGGTGGTATAGGAAAACTTCCTTGCTTGGTTTTAAATGCTCCTTGTGCATGATGCTTGTTACAAGTATGACAAGCTGCACAAAATTTTTTTGTGTAGTTTGTGTATCCATATGTTTGGAATATTCGATTTACTAACTGTACCACCCCCCCCCTGTTGAGACATGGCACTTCCCATGGCTCAACAAAGCTGCATATCTAAATAAATTAGACGGCAATATCGGTTTTCTTTCTTTGGAAATGTACAGTCCATTCTCAAGAATTGCACCTCGTTTTACCCATTTTTGTTTGTCTGCTTTTGTAGTAAGCGTCTGCATTGTTTTTAACATGTCTAAATCTAAAATCTCAGAGGGTTGTAATTCCTCATTTAAAAGTAAAGTTTCTGAGTCTGAGGCTGCTTGCTTTGCAGCTGCATCAGCTCGTGCATTGCCTTTTGAAATCTTATACTGCTGTTTCGTATGAGCTACACATTTACGAATAGCTACTTTGGTAGGTAACTGAATAGATTCTAATAATTCCAAAATAAATTGCGCATGATTAATAGGTTTTCCACTAGATGTTATCATTCCTCTATTTTTCCATTGTTATGCAAATACATGTACTGTAGAAAAAGCATACTGACTATCAGTATATATGTTCACACACTTGTGTTTTGCTAAAGTACATGCCCTCGTCAAAGCTATCAATTCTGCTGCTTGTGCAGATAAGTTGTGTGGTAAGGATTGAGCTTCTAAAATTTCAGTGTCTGCAACTACTGCATAACCTACCAGATTCTTCCCTGTAGGACCCCTTCTGCATGAGCCGTCCACGTAATATGTCACCTCGGCATTATCCAAGGGCATATCTGTGAGATCTTGTCTAGGTAAAGCTAACTGTTCAATTTCCTGCAGGCAGCTGTGTGGTGTGCCATCCGCAGGAGTTGGGAGTAATGTTGATGGATTCAATGTCGTACATCGTTCAGTTGTCATATGAGGTTGGCTCAGCAGTATAGTCATACACGAAAGATGTCTAGCAGGGGAAAGGTATGCCACTTTTTCTTGCAGTAAAATTATTGCAACTGCATGAGGCTCTCTCAATGTGAGAGGGTGGAATAATACCACTGAGGCCGAAGCCTGTACTGCCATTGCAGCTGCAACTACTGCTTGTACACAGTGAGGCAAAGATTGCGCTACTGGATCTAACTGTGATGAATAATAGGCTATGGGGCATTGCTTATCCCCATGTTGTTGCGTCATATATCCTTGCTTACAATCTATGGTCTGAAAGAATCATTTATGATAATTTGGAAGTCCTAAAACTAATGAAGAAGCTATCAACTGCTTCAACCTGCAGAAAGCCATTTCTGCTTCAGGTGTCCATTGTAAGATATCTTGTGCTGCCATTGGTGTCTTATATATCAAGTCAGTCAGTGGAGCAGATTCCAAAGCATAATTTGGTATCCAGCTCCGACAAAAATTAGTTGTACCTAAGAAAGACATAATTTCTTTCTTGGTTGTTGGTTTGGGTGCTTGCAAGATTGCTGTTTTTCTTTCCTCATCTAGTATTCTACCTTCATTGGATATTACATATCCTAGGTATCTAACTTGTTTTCTCCAAAGTTGTAACTTACTTTTGTTTACTTTGTGTCCTTGTGTTGCTAAAAATTTCAATAATGCTACAGTATCCTCCCTGCACTGTTGCTGGGTGGGGGCTGCTAGCAAGATGTCATCTATGTAAAGTAGAATTTGACTACCACCCGGTGGGGTAAACCCTGCCAGGTTGCTACCCATTTCTTGTGCAAATATTGTTGGGCTCTCACAATATCCCTGTGGTAGTCGAGTATACGTATACCTTTTACTCCGAAATGTAAATGCAAACCAATATTGACTATCAGGATGTATAGGTATTGAAAAGAAAGCATTGCTAATATCTACCACAGAGAAATACTTCTGTTGCGGTTCTAAATCGTTTAACAAAGTATGTAGGTCTGGCACCGTAGGTGCTCTAAGTGTTACTGCATTATTTACAGCTTGTAAATCTTGTACCATCCGCCATTCCCCGTTTGCTTTTTTAACAGGAAATAGGGGTGTATTACATGGTGAATCAGGAGAGTCTACCAGTACTCCTTCTTTGAGTAATGCTGCTATTATAGGCTTAATTCCTATTTCTGCATCCTTTCTCAAAGGGTATTGTCTTTTCTGTGGTCTAAAAGCTGACTTTGGGGTTATTGTAACTGGTCCTGCTGTTCGAATAAGTCCTACATCTGACTTGCCTGTTGACCAAAGAGTTGTTGAAATTTCACATAAGGCCTTTTCTTCTTCTAATAAAAATGGTAATCAGCTGTCCTCGCTAGATTGCAAGTGTACAGCTGGATGTGTCTGTGTCAACCAATTCAGTTTGTGTTTTTGTATCCCTTGTTCTGATACTTCTAAATCAGTCTGTTTCTCCCATCTTGTTACTTTTTCTCCTAAGTCTGCCCATTTGACACTTTTGTTCTTTGTCAAGCTGGCATGTGGTAACCGATTTGATCTATACA
This sequence comes from Protopterus annectens, assembly GCF_019279795.1. Lineage (NCBI taxonomy): Eukaryota > Metazoa > Chordata > Ceratodontiformes > Protopteridae > Protopterus > Protopterus annectens. Next base: position 379,056,325 of record NC_056729.1, on the reverse strand, counting down.
ATGCAAGGAATTCTTGAGGCAACGAACAGCTAACTACACTGTTCCCCTCAGTATCCCAGTACAAAGTACGCAAAACCAATCTAGTTGCACGATTTCTAAACAATTCTTGCTCATACTCTCTATCAGGTCCTGGTGTAGTACAGTAGTATAGAGTACAGTGTAACAAATGCTGTTGATCAGTGTCAAGGGAGGGGGATTTACTGATGGCTACGTTCATCAGTTCCTCGGTTACTGCCCCTGGACCAGTCGTGACTAGGTCCTGGCTGTACCAGTAAAAAGTTTCACCCTCCGATCGCACCACAAAGGTATCCATTTGTCTCTGTGCCGCCATACCTTGTACAGTTGGAACTACTGCTATGCCAAATATCTGCATAAGGTCTCTGCCCAATAGGTTTACTGGACACTTTGCAGAAACAACAATTTTACTTCTCTGGGTCATACCTGAAACAGGGTCAGTTATTGCTATATCATGGGAAAGTGGTTCCCTATATAGCTGTCAATTTGCTGCTTTCACTAATATATAATCAGGTGATTCGGAATGTTCTGGTAACTTGGAGGGGTGTATCAAAGTCCGTGATGCTCCTGAGTCACACAGGAATTTGACTTCCCTTCCCTCCACCAGAAGTGTAACTTCCGGTTTCGTATCTGCTAAGTAAAACTCTAAACTCAATAATGCTAAGTCCAAAATTTCATTTTCTTCATCCTCCATATCTACTTGCACTTCCTCTACTCCTTCTATCACATTTACATTTGTTTTTTGTTTATTAACTTTTCCTGATGATTTCTGACTTTCACATGATGTATCCTCGCTATCATAAAGTCAGTCCTCATCTCCCTTATCTTCTGTAATTACCTTTTTGTTTTGCTTACAATCCCTTGCTAGATGTCCCTTTTTTCCCGCACTTGAAGCATTCACCTCTCTTTTTCTCTCTCCAAAATCTTCTGATCGTTTGTCAGACTGTTTGTTTCCCTGGGTATTTTTCTTGCTCTTTTTACCTGACTGTAATACAAATACTTCAGCTCCGTCTTCAGCAGTGAAGACTTGCGCCATCTTTTTCTTTTTACTATTAAAATGTCTTTCAGCATGTCTAGCGTATTCGAGTAAGGCTTGTAGCCTCCCTGTTCGATGGTCTATCATATGCTTTGTAATGAAGCTACTAATAGGTGCAATGCAACCTTTCAAAAATGCATTTTTTAATTGTTGTTCATACGGGGAATCATTCGTTTGGTTCTCAGGAACCGACATACCGCTATGATTATTAAAACATTCTAATAATCTACATAGTACCCATCAATTGTCTCATTTTCCTGTTGTATGCATTGATTAATGCAAGTCCAGTCTGCTCTAGGTTTCCATTTCTCAGAGATTCAGTCTGTCAGACCTTTCACTCTGTTGTCTAACTCTGCGTCACTATGTGGGAGTGGTCAAAGCTCTGCATTACGAGGATTCCAGGTGCCACAAATCATGTGCCAATCTGGACCTATAATTTGTCTTACTACTTTTTCTACTTCTTCCCCATTCAAGTGGTAATTCAACCTCATGCCTTGTAAATCTTCTAAAAATTTCGTAAAATTAACTTTCGGATGGGGGATTCCCTCAGTAGCCTTCTGGATATCCTCTGGTGTCCATGATCTGTATACTAAGAGTGTTGGGTTTTGCCCTTCCTGTCCTGCCTGAGGATTTGGAACTTCTATAAGTGGGCATATTTCTTCCTCACTCTCATCCTGTAGATTTCTCTCTATTTGGTATGATTCTGTGTCCCTATGTGTTTTACGTGTTCGGGACCTAGTCTCAATAGGATCTCTAACAAATGGTTGTGGTCTTGCTGAAACTTCAGGATAACGCGGAGGCAGTCCAGCCTGTCCACTCGCTTCATATCCTGAAAAGGGTAAGGGAGGGGGCAAGGGAGGAGGAGGAGGAGCTGTTGCTATTACCAAGTTATTATCCTCTTTGTCTAAAAATAATGTTTTTGAATTTTTAAGCTTCTGTTCTCTACGATTTGCTTCCTCAATCCACCTATGTGCTTGAGGAATGCCTAGTTGGCGTTGCTTTTTTGCCTGACCTCCCGCATCAGAATTAAGCTGTTTAAGGAGTTTAACTAGTGAAGTTTTATCTAGTTTACCATCAAATTCATATTTGATAACCCATTTCGTATAATACCTAACGTTATCGGAACGTTGTGATTGCATGTATTTTGCGTCTTCGGTTAGGGGCGGATCTCGCGATGTTTTAGTGCACTGATTACCCATGTCAAAGAAAATGTTACGTAACCCTTTTTATCACGTGATATCAAGTTCTCAGTTCCTGTTCACAGTTTATCTAGAATGACTGCCTACCTTATTCTGTTACCCTGATCTATGACCGAATATACAGTACTTCCTTTTGTCCCTGATCTGCAAAACAAATCTTGACAACAATATACTGTAACCTAGTCCCTGATCTTAAACAGAAAAAAGGCAAATTCTTCCTACCTGAGCCTCCAGTATTGAACTGTCCAATGTCCACTCTTCGGCCACAGATCAGAAAGTGGCCAGCCTCTTTAAACGACAATTCAGTCAGAGGTCTTTTCACCCAAGAAGAACCGTTTCGGTAACTTCTCTTGCGCAGTATTCAACCACCGGTAGACTCTGATCTGCTGTCTGAGGGAATTATCCGGCTCAGAAGGACCAAACTGTTAAATAAAATCAAGAATTCAATACACAGGAGGTTCAGATTCAAAAGTTTACTAGTGTACACCAGGAGGCAAAAAACGTACAAGTACAGAATTTTGTCTGACATGAAACAGGAAGCACACAATTTTATATAGGTTTAACATTTAAGCTATGCCCACCTTACTGACGTGATATGTCACAGGGCATCTACATCACTTTAGCTTACAGTCTTCTATTCATAAAGCTGTTGATGCTGTATATTTAAAAAAACTTTTCCTCTAGATACAATACGGCCTTGCTATCCAGCTGGTCAGACATAATGTCTTTCTGTAAAGTTACTTCTTCAAGGTTTCATATCAGTTCGAATACAATAGCAGATCCAGTCTTTTAATAATCTTCTTTGTTCTCTGTTACACTTTCCTACCAGCTGCGTGCTTATCTCAATAACACATATACAAGGCCAAATCATTCCAACAGGAAAGAGCAGAATATTTCATTATTTCACACATTTAATTTCCTGACCCAGCAGATAATCACTTGTGAAAAGCATAAACATTAAAACTTGATAAGCTAGCATTCTACCAGGGTCATAGGTCAGCTTTGCTTCAAGCCACACTGCAATTTCAAAACTACTTACATTTACACATGAATTAATCCTTACTGTTATATGATTAATAGAATAAAATGCATTATATATTACTTTGCTTTTAAACTAGCATTTCTCATATATTCAAATACACATTTTTCTAACAAAAGTGAGGGAGATAGTATCAGTAAGGCATATAATTGAGAAAGTCTGGCACACTACAGAGTAAAGATAAGTGCACTTGAGCAAGTGTAAGAGTACAGGTGAAGACCAGCCCTGTGGATACAAAAGAGGGTTGAGGTCCATTATGTGGTGAAACCAGGTACATAGTTTCATCATAATTATAGTTCATGTAAGGTAGAAGAGCAGTATTGAGAAGAGTGTGTGAAGGCCATCATATAGGTGTTTGGCAGTGGCCTTTACTTGCATCTTTCTGAAATGGTTTGTTTTAATTATTTCAGTTGTTTAACTTTAATTTTGATGTAATGCACCTTTCTGTTTCACAGATATCAGAAAATGAACATATTTTTCTGTTACAGCAAAAATATAAACTACTTAAGAGTCTTTCCTAAATGATTTTGTTCTGTCCGCACAGAATCTGATTAAACTATGGATATCTATGCAATCTCTACATGTTTTCCTCTATTGGAAAATTAGAAAACAGTATAGTCCAACACCAATCTGTTGTTGTGGCTGGAGGAGCTATTAGGTTTCCCAGTGGATCAGAGAGCTCCAGGGCACACAGTAAAACCTCAGTGTAAATTACTGGAAAGGCTCCTATTGGAAAAATTAGGGAAACACAAGAAGACAAACTGGCTAGTTGTAGGTTCAGTTCACTGGCTACCTTTGCATGAAAGAAGGATCTGTAGTCATGGAGACTGTATCACTGTGGAATACAAAGTAAGCGAGAGAGTACCAGTAAGGCATGTAATGAGAAATTCTGGCAGATGTAATCGTTACCTGAAAAAGTGCTCTCCAAGAGAAGTAATTGTTACCAGAATAAATGCTCTCCAGGAGAAGTACTTCAGCTTTACTATAGAAGCAGGTGTGAATGTCGGGAAACAATTTTTTCCAGAAAATTCCCTAGAGAGAGAGAGAGAGAATGTGTTTGTAATCAAGTGTGTACACTCGGTGGGGAGGTCATCTTATAAGATAGGTACCCTTCAAAAAAGTTTTACTTTGAGAGAGGCTAAATAAATAAAATTTGAGACTGAATTGAAATTAGAAATAGTAGAAAGGTGCACATTAATTGAAAAGTACTTCAGACTTGTGCAAAAAGTCTGATATCATTTAAGACTAATGGTATAGGAGCAGTGGAAGGATGTAGATATTTCAATGAAGCCCATATCAAGAAAAAGTCTACATGCTTTGTAATTTGTATGATGTTGGGCTTTTGCACAGAGGTGTGAATTTGGACTACCCTAGATGGAGGGATGCAGGATCTCATTCCATAAGTGGAATTAGAGAAATCAAGTGGTTTATGTAAGATTTGGAGATAAGGATGGGTCTGGCCAAAATGATGGAACAATAGATGGGTCCAAAAAGTCATAAGATGGAGAAGCTTCTCTGGCAGTTGAGGCCTGAACAAGTGAAACCAGCCTTGTTAATGCCAAAATAGGCTATCAAAATCACTGTGGGCTTCTGCTGCTTGGCATCCTGGATTACCCACCGTATCAATGAAAAGAAGAAAATGTGTACAGGACTCCTATTGGCTATTTCTGAGTAAGGCCATCCCTGAGCTGTTCTCCCCAAGAAGCACCTGCATTCTGTGCTGGGCAGGGAGGAAGCAAGGTCACAGAAAAGTTTCTACTAGTGACAGAGCAACTTCCTTGCTACTGATGGACTCAAGCACAGTTCACGTGGCATCAGAACATAGTGTCTGAGCCTGTCTGCTAAATAATTGGCTTCACCAGGGGTGTTTCTTACAGGCAGAAAGTGACCAACATAACCCGTTCTTATACCCTCAATGCCTCTTGACAAAAGGGGTGGGAGTGAGTCCCTGTTACCTGTTAATATATCAAACCACTAGCATGCTGTCTTTGTGATTGCCTGTGGCATTTCAGGGTAGGGACTCTTGAAAGGCTTGGAGGGTGAAAAAGACTGCTGTCTTCTTTAGAATGCTGATGTGCAAAGTGGCCTCTGACTAAAGCCAAACACCTTGGACAGTCTATCCTTGAAGATGGCTCTCCTCCCCCAACCTAGGGGAGAAGTGTTTGTAGTGACAGCCTCTAAAAGGATGGGGAACAGAAACAGGTTGTCTGAAGTGATTCAGAGTATGCAACTGCCATCTGCTTTTAAAATCGATTTTTGTAGAATCATAGTATCTTAATATTTAAACCATTTAACTCTTAAAAGATTGCAAAGATTACCATGGGAGGAGTGACTGCCATCCGCCTCAAAGCCATGTGATGCAGAGTAGGGCAGTGTACACTTTGAGCAGTCTGGTAAACTAGACTGTGAAGGTGAAGGATCCTATTCACAGGTAAATCGATAATGCATGTTACCATGTCTAGACTCCAGCCTTTGAGTTTGAATAGCTCTTAGAGCACCATCTGAGACTTTACAGTATTCATCATTACTCCTTAGGACTAAAAAGTGTAATCAGGGAATCTTGAGCAAATGTCAGCCTACTCAAGATGGGTGCAGCAGGTGACAGTTGTCCAGGCAGGGAAATAGCTTCACTCTTTGCAAGCTGTGGAAGAAAGACCTCTTGGTATAGTATCCACTCATAGGATGTCTTCTAAATATGTTCAGGTAATCTGCTGCTGTGCTCTGCTCAGGTGGAATGCAAGTTACTGAAGAAATCGATTGTACTGAAGTACTTTGTCCCACGCAGTCATGCCCAGTCTGCACATAGGGTAAGATCTTCCTGTTTATGTACCACATCATAGTGGTGGTGTTGGTCACCACTAAAAGAGTTGTTGGAGACCAAAGTTGAATCAGAGCATTCAGGAGATTTGTCTAGACCATAATTTCCTTTAAGTTATTGTTTTTGCTTGGTTCCCATATTCCCAGCACTGTGATACCTTACAAAACATTTCCCAATGCAAAATCTGAAGCATCTGTGGCCACTGTATGGGAGGGGTTAGAAGGAGAGAAAGGGACCCTGGGATGCATAAGACTTGATTGGCCCTTCAAGGAAGTTCTATCTTCACAAAGCTGAAAACTAGCATTGGAAATAAAAGAGCTCTGAGTCAAAACAGTTTTGAGATACCACTTGATCTTTCTTAAGTGAAGTCTGGCAAGTAGGATCATGAAAATAGAGCAGGTCATGAAGCCTAGAACTCTTGCAGTGGACCTTGTCCAAAGAGAGAGACTGAAAAACTGGTAAGTGTGCATTTTCTCTGGCAGAAGAAATGCTGTCAATAGAGGTCTAGAAGGTATCCTGGAAATACTAAACTGTAACTTGGAACAATAATTTTATTTATTTATTTGACATTTGTTAACCAGGTTAGTCCATCTGAGCCAGTGGCCCATTTTCAGTAGAGACACGAGGAGAAATGCTCCAGCAAATACAAACATAAAAAGATAGCATAGGCAATATACAAAAACCCAAGAAAAACAGTGTAGCAGTACAACTTAAGCAGAAATTGCATATGCAGTAATCAGGTGAAAATGAATAACTGTAGTAAAAGTAAAACAAAATGAAGTAAGTACAACTAGTGCATTTATGTATTTACAATAATGACATATCTTACCCAAGTAGCATAATGTAGTATTGTCTAGTGTGCAGATTAGTCATTGAATCATTAGCTGTAGACAGGTAGTGAAAAGAAAAATAAAGGAAAATGCAGATTATGAAGGATTTAGGCAAGGACATGCTTTTGAGTTCAGAAAGTAGTGCTTGACTCTGGAACTAGTAATGCTACAAATGTGAGGTGGTAACCTATTCCACGCAAGGGACACAGAGTGTTTATAGAGGAGTTTACCATAAGCTTTGTTGGGTTTATCGATGACTAGAAGGTGCTGGTCGGAACTATGAAGAGACCAGATTGGGGTATAAGGGGATACTACAGTAGAGAGTGATGGGCGAGGTAGCGGTTTGTTGAGTAGGGAGTGTGTGAGCTGCAGCTGGGCAAGTAGTAAGAGCTTTGGGATTTGTGTGAGTTGATGTTTTCAGATTGAGTGAATCTTATATTACTGAAAAGATTCATAGTATACTATAAGGCTGTTAAAGAATGCTGATTGTTCTCATTGGTTGAGGCTGATATCAGGTGATCATCCACATAAGAGAAATGTGTGTGCCTTGAAGCCTGGAATGAGCTATCACTGGAGCTAGGCATTTGGCGTAGACTCTTGGGGTGGTGGAAAGACCAAAGGGCAAAAAAGTAAATTAGTACTGCAAACCTAAGACACAGAACCTTTAAAAAGATCTGTGTTTCTGTTTGAATGAGAATATGTAAATATAAATCCTTTAGGTCTAAGATGACTGTAAAGGCTTGAGGGGAAAGAAGAGGAAAGAGAATTTGAAGTGTTTAGTCTGGACAGAGCTAGACTGGGCCTTCTAATTTCTTTCTTTCCTGGGAATTGTTCCCTTTGCTGTAAAGGGACTGTTTATGTGACTCCCCCCCCCCCCCAACAAAGTGACTCTGTAATGAATTAGGGCATGAGATGCTGTTGGTCCTTTGCAGGGTGAGGGATCCTGGATGGGATATGAGGGAATGCGAAATGGAGTGTCTGTCCATGCTCTGTTATGCTTTGCACCTAAGAGTTTGTGGTTGTTGATTGCCATAAGGCACAAAAAAGATTCCCTGCAATTTTCAGAGGGGAGGGGAAAGGAGGCAAGGATAGTAACAAGTTTTTCTGCTAGTAGTAGGATCCCTGGGAACTTTGCTTTTGAGTCACCTTGTCTTTTTTTTTTAACTTTGTTTTCCTGATTTCTCCTTACCTGATTTGAAAGGTTTATAAAAATGGGCCTGATAAGAATGCTAGAGAAAGTAATAAGCTGTCAATGAGGTATCCTAATTGTAGGGGGAGATAAGAATATAGTCTGCAGTAATGAAGGGTATGTGAAGAGAACTATGGAGGGAGAGTTACTAGATGCAGTAGATTCTCAAGATATATGAATGTGTTTAGGATAAAGGATATGGTAGTAGCCTTAAGAGGTCAGATGGAATTTACTTATTATCCCCACAAGTATAAAAATTGTGCCAGAATGGATAGCTGCTATATAACAAAAGATCATGCTTGTCTAACTGAAGGAACAGAGGTGCATTTAATTACAATATGTGATCAATCTATGTTAAAGTAAGAGGTCAAGTTAGTGGAAAAATCAGTTGGCACTGGTGTTTCACTAGATAAAGGAAGTAGGACAGATGAATGGAATATTGTTCATAAGAGATTCCTGGTGCCTGGATGAATGAGTTTAGAGCTGTGCTTGAAATAAAACATGGTAAAATAGTAATAAACATATGAAATTGCATGAAAAAGGCATTGGCAAACATTCTTCATAACCATACACTGCTAATATTGAATGACGAACAATACAAAGTGTAAATCTTCCTAGATACAGACAACGCTGCCCAGCCAACAAGATCTCTGTCTAGACAGAAATACTACCCCAAGCAGTAAGAACTCCCCCTAGACACAGCAGACGCTGCTTTTGGGCAGCAAAAGCACACCCCATCTTTTTCATGTAATTTCCATTTGTATAGGCCTTGTTCACCAATTTTTTTATGACTTTGTCTCTAGGCATGATGAGGGACAATACTTATATTTTCCGGCATACACTTGTACATGGAAGTCTGCAGTGCAGGTTTAGCAGCCATTCACTTAGGAAGTTATTTCTGCTGTTAATGATAAAATGGCCATCCCTTTTTGGCCACTGTCTACAGATTATTATTTTCCTTTGTGTAGACATGTTGGGCACAGGCCATTTAGTGTATGTCAAAGTTAGCATTGAGAATGTTCTGGTCACTCTGTTAGTCTTCCAGTCAGTCAGTAATATCGGACAGTAGAGCTTCATTCGCTGTACTGTTAGCCAAGTGATTGGTTATGCTGAATGTGATGTTCCATTATATTTTTTAGTTACTTTGTGTAATAATAACACAATGTCAATGTATTTTGTACACTGTCCACCAATGATTTTGTTGCTTTTTCTAGACATTTTGACGTATGCCAACCAATTATTGGTATCCTTTGTCTACACATGTTGAATACAGGCCTTTTAGGTATTCTTTCAACATACATGTACTGTATGTCAAAGTTTGCTAAGAGAATGTACCAGTCACACTTCCTTAGACTTAGTCACTCAGTGTTATTAGACTGTAGAGCCTGGTTCCCTGTACTGTTAACAATGTGCATGGCCTTACTTTAAGTAATATCGACACAATGGCCATGTATTTTGGACATGGTCCACCAATGATTTTGCGGTTTCTCCTATATTTTGACTGCTGCCCTCCAATTATTGGCATCTTTTGTCTAGATTTGTTTAGTACAGACCTACTAGGTATGCTTCCATACATGTGCTGTATGTCAGGGTTTGTTAAGAGGATGTACCGGTTTTTACCTTAGATTTACAGCCAGTCAGCACTGTTGTACTGTATTGCTAAGTTGTCCATACTGTTAGCAAAGTGCACAGGTATGCTAAATGTGGTGTTCTATTACGTCTTTCATCATTATATACACAGTCTGATTTTTACTGCCTGTCTATAGCAATGTTTCCACATGGCTTCAACAATACTACTGCTGCAGACAGTGATTATACTTATTTATTTATTTATTTCAGTTTGTTAACCGGGAAAGTCCATTGGGTCAAGGTAGCTCGTTTTCAATGGAGGCCCGAGGAGAAAAGCTCCAGACAGAAAGACAATGTACAATATACAATATATTAGTACAGCATATGAGAACAACAGTTTAACATTCAATATACAGCAAGGCAAGATTTTACATGTCTTGAAATATATGAGTTGAGTCAATCACTTATAAGATATTAGCAAAAACAATAAATTTATGTTCATTTAATACACAACATGTATTTAGGCAAAAGAATTTTAGAGAGATGAATTGAAGCAGTGGCAGAGATTAGAGCAGAATAGAATAGGGATAGGTGTCAGGAATCAGGTAGGATGGGTACAGGAGCACTCCCATAGGGAGTAGAGGTGAGAGTGGAGTAGGGTTTTAAAGGATGGTAGGTTAGGGGTAGTTCTAATGTAAGGCGGAAGAGAGTTCCATAATCTGGCAAGGGAGAATGATAGTAGAAGTTGCCCTGGTGCGTGTAAAGGCTTGTAAAGTTCTAAAAGGTTCTGATTTGTGGATCTAAGTGTTCTATGTGACTGGTGAAGTTTTAGGGAAGAGGAGAGTGATGGACAGTTAGAAGGTTTGAAAATTAGCTTGTGTACTGTAGTTAGTTGAATGAAATTTAGGTAGCTTGGGAGTTCCAACCAATTTAGAGCATGTAGGGAGTTGCAATGGTGAGTAGAGGATTTGGATCCAGTGGCAAACTTTGAAATTTTGTTATAACATGAGGAAAGTTTAGATTTTAGGGATGATTGGAGGTTAGAGAGTAGCGGAGCTCCATACAAAAGGGAGGGTAGGAGGTAGGTGGTAGATAGTTGTCTAGAAGACAGAAAAAGGTAGTGCCTGTGTCGATAAAGCATACCAAGTTTTTGATGAGTCTTTTTAATATTGGTTTGTAGGTGGATATCAAATTTTAGCTGGTCATTGATAAGAACGCCCAGAAGTTTTGTATGGGGAACTATTTCAATAGTTGTTTTGTTTAGGCTAAGTATAGAGAAGGATGCTTTGTCAACAGCAGTATGTCTAGAAGGGGTAAAGATCATTATTTTAGATTTGGAGGCATTTAGGGCTAGGTGATTGTCAAGCATCCAGGACTCAGTGGAGGAGAAGGCATCTTGCATAAGGTTTATTAGTAAAGGAAGAGTTTTGGCTGAACAGATGATAGTGGAGTCATCTGCGTATTGCACCAGTTTAGCATTGGGGATCTTTTGGTGGAAATCACTTATGAAAATGTTAAATAGTAAAGGACCCAAAATAGAGCCTTCGGGTACACCTGTTGGGGTGTGAAGGAAAGATGAAGTGCAGTAGTTCCATTTTACAGCTTGTTCCCTGGCTGACAGATAGCTGGAGAACCATTTGATAGACGAAGAGGAGAGATTAAGATGGAAGAGTTTTGAAAATAGAAACTCCATGTGGGAACAGCCATACGTACTGATTTCCAAGTACCAATGCATTCTCTGTGTATGTATCCTTATAGGTCTCAATTTGTTGTTTTTTTCCTGAAAATATTGTGAACAAATGGCTCCTTACACCCATGGGGTACTTTTTACCATAAAAAATTAGTATTTTCTTGAAAATATTATGAATGTATAGTTGTTCAGTAAACAAAATGTGTATTACTACAGTTATATTTCTGGATTTCACATTCCAGTATGACAGAGAGGCCATAAATGGCTCCTTACATCAATGGAATACTTGGTATCACAATAATTATGAGATTTTTCCTGGAAATGTAATGACGGTATGGCATATCTTTATAATTATATTAATAACACTAACAAGAAGGTGATTATGCAGTACTTCATGGCATTAAATGAAAGCTTCCATGATGCTGCAAACATTGTCACTGAAACCAGCTCTCTGCCTACTACCATTTGGCAGATATGTATAGTTCAGTAATAAAATATGTATGTAGCATAGTTATCATATTTCTGGCATTGTGCATTTGGATGGATTCTGTTACAGTATTTCACATGCCAAATCACCAGAGAGGCCATGAATGTTTCCTTACACCAGTGGGATACTTGATACCACAAACATTGTGATTTTTTTCCTGGAAATATTATGAATGTATGGCATATCTCTATAATTATATTAATAATTTGAACCAGTGGGTGTTTACATGGTACTCCATGGAATCAAATAAAGCTATATACAATGCTGAGTTTGAACTGATATTTGTCTAACTAGTACTATATGGCAGATATTTACATTTAGTTCTCCATTAAATGTGCAAATAAGTATATGATTCATAATAATGCAAATATCTAAAAAATTAAGTGGCATCTACAAAACTAGTGTACAACAAAATGAAGATCACAGCTGCTCGAACAAAAGTCACATTGATTGTTTTGGTCTGTCTACTATGGTTGCAAAGATGTTAATACTTGTTTGTATAATTGTATTAAGTAAATGTAAATATTATTTAGTTACTTGTTCGATATAAAATTGCCATTATATCTGGATGACATTATCACCTTTGTGAAAAGGAGTGTGTGTGCTGAATAACTTTTTGCAATTTTTAAAATTTTTGAGATCTGTACATTTGCTTACAGCTATGTTGAAAAACTGCATTCTCACAGAATTTCAGCTGAGGCCTAGGTTGCCCAGACTGGAACTTCTCAGGTGTCAGGAGGTGTGAAATTCCACTTGGGCTGAATGTGAAAAAACAAAGTTATGAAGGTTTTTAGAAAACAGGCAGCTGGAGTGCTCAGGAAAAATTTGTATTGGATAACTTCATGGCAAAATTGAGCTTGCTAAAGTTGTTGGAACTAGAGGCTCAACAGCTAATTGTAAACACCAAAGAGGAAGAAATAAAAATGATTGGATTTTTTTTTGTTATATAATGGTATTCTGGTATAGTTAGTATTATATTAATATGTGTTCTGAATTAAATAAATGGTTTAATTGTTGAAAGCAAGTGGAACCAGAATGTTATTGCTTGTTTTTTGCCTTTATTCTGAGTATGTACTGAAAGTGTGTCTGGTTCACAATATTAGTGTGGTAGTCTGAAGATGCCTTTAGGAGTACAGTAAAGTGTCAGTTATCTGAACGTCAATTATCTGAACACAGCCTTCCAAAGTTTTTGGATAGGAAAAATCATAGAATCTTAATATGTAAACATTAAACATATTTGCTTGTGCATGTTTTTTGAGCTTGTAGCCTGCTCATGTGTGAAAAATATTCTTTATTGTCCACTGGACTTGCTGAATGGTTGAAAAGTGTAATCCCTGCGTGCAGAAAAAACAAGATTTTAGAAGATTTTTATCCGGTTCAATGTATGTTTAATTATCCAAGCATTTCGATTATCCGAACTACCCTAGGTCCCAATTAGTTTGGAAAATCTACTCTGTACTGTAAAATCACATTTATTTTTGTTAGTATACTGTGTTGCATTAACCATTTCATTGCATATTTTGTGTGGCATAAGAATAGTTTGTGACTGCACAACTGAAATAATATAATAAATAGTTTGTGATGGCAAAACTGAAATAATATGACAAAATGTAAATATTTTTGATGAGACCACACTATATGGATTCTGCACATTTTCAGTTTTGTCACCTCTGAAAATGTAAACTTAAGTTATAAGTAACCAGAATAATTCAGAGCTTTGGTTAACAGATTTATTGGGGGTTGGTTTAAGGAACTTAATCCATATTAATCAGATGGCAAGCAAAAAGCAAGACAGAGACCATAAAGTTCCTGGAAGTAAATATATTAAAATAAACAAGTAAACAAAATGAAACAAAGTCAGCTGTGTAGCACAAGTATTTGGACCACTTGGCAGCTAATGGGCAGGGATAGTCAAGAAGGACTGTAAAAGTTTTACTTTACATCATGGGAGTTAGATAATTGGTAAGATTATAAACCGTGCTTGATTTCAAACACAGTAGGGTAGTAATATGGAGGACAAGGAGAGGACTTCTCCCTGCCAGTGATCTGTTTGAAGAGTAGGTGCAAGGATTGCTTGCTAGGTAATCAGACTTGACAAGCCTATGTGCCACATAAAAGGCTGTATTCTGATTGCAGTGTAGCATATTCATTTCTCTTCCTGATTCAACTCAGACAGTCTACAAATTATGACAACATGTGACCTTTAAAACAGTTGGTAAGAAAATTCTGTGATATGTAGAGTGGTTTGTGATAAACCAAGCAAGCTACTGGGAGCAGCTTTATGACTTAAAAATTGTATTCACTGATAAATAAAGCTCAGCAAAGAAGCACAGTTTTTATCAAACAAGTCAGTCTACCGTTACAGCATATAAATATTCACCTTTCTGAGAGAGTTTTTTTCAACAGTGCAGACTTTTTCACTTAGTTGCTGTGTTCCTTTTTAAACAGGTCTCTGGCAGGGTCCTGGTAAATTAAGACCTTTAGTCAGTAGAGAAGTTCTCTTCCTAATTCCAACAACGTGAAACAACTAAGCAGCTTCACCTTCGATTCTAGTAATAGGAACAACAGCTTTACCTTCTACCAGACAATAGTAAACCTAATGTTTTGGTTAGTTGCTGCCTGTTTTGGTAAGAGTCTAACTAGAGCATCTGCCCTGATGAGGCAGAAGAATGTTTACTTTTATATATATAGTTGTTTGATTATTGTGTGTGCCTGAAGGTCAGGTCCCTTTCCTTATACTGACACTCTCTGGATTGCTTTTCTTCCTTTTCTGATCTCTGAAACTCCAACCAAAGTCCTCTCCAAACCATCCTTAAACTCAGACGTCACACACATGCTGTGTACTAGGGTACTGTACTTTAAATATCTCCTGGTTTAACTAGTCCTCATTACCCCTAGTGTTCTTGCTTGGTTCTGGGTTAATCTCCGTAAATGGACCATAAAACACTATGCTGTCTGACCCTTGCAGTGTAGCACATTTAAAAGAACCAGCCAAAGTAGTGCTACATCACAACTGTACAGTGAGCCGACTGCAGAGTGAAACTGAACAACGTTCACTAGTTCTCAGGTAGCGTTTTATAAAATGCAGCTGGTACAGAATAGAAATTTATTTTGCAGCATGAAAAGCAAAATGTACAATAGCTTAAAAACAGCTACAATTGTAAATCAGTTTACAGTTCATTTCAAGTTCCAGATGATGTTTATAAGTTAAAATCACTTGTGCCTAGCAGCATAGAATGCAAACAATGCTAAAATGTACTAAATCTTTTTATTTTTTTTTTCTTAAGCCACCAGAAGAAATTTACTCCTCAGGTGATGCTATTCTTCTTCACTTCCACACAGATGATACAATCAGCAAAAAAGGATTCCACATACGGTATCTAAGTACAAAATTTCAGGAAGACTTTCAAACCAAAGAATAAATGCAAGAACTTCATCAGCAAAAATATGACCTTGCTTTTTTATGACAGTAATGAAGACAGATGTATTGTATAATGAGAAGAGACAGAAATTGATCCTCTGAAGAGATCAAATGCCTCACATGTTTCAGTGGAATAGATGTTAAGGTGAAACTGCGCAGGAGACGCATGCCACTGTTTTCTTCAGAACTTGTGAAACGGAGCAGCATGCACCAGAAAAAAAGACTCCAATATACACATCACTGCTTGACATCATGGATGCCTGCAGTCTTCATCAGCCCAGTTCTAAGGAAGAGCTCCTAGTGACTATTTTTTCTTTTAGCTATGTGCTTTTTCCATAAAGGGAACTTCTCTGTGGTCAGCTACTCCTCAGTAGGTCACCAGACTTAAAGTAAAGTGATGAAAAAAAGCTATAAGAATTTGTATGTAGTTCTGGTAAAGTTCAAATATTTATGTTGAATCCTGGTATTGAAGTTGTTTATTTTAAGATGAGCTGGTTCTGTTTTTAATAAAATGAATAATTCTGTCCCTGCTTATAATTATGTAGCTTTTGAACCAAGGTCCCGAAATAACTCAAGATTTTCAGTTGTTGAAAGCTTTCAGGGTAACTTTGACTAGATTCCAAAGCAAGTCTTGTAATACATGGATGTCTTATCTTGCAATTTATGTAAATGAACTGGGGAAGTGACTTGATTAAAAATGTAGCAACTTTAATTATGCTCAATGCATAGTTCAGAGTATTTACTATGAAACAATACAGGATCATTTAGAGAAACTTTCATGTGTTTAGAACCAGGTGTATATTTTCTTATACGAGTCCCGAAATTAAACTGTTTTGCACTTAAAAACAAAATACTGAGCAATGTCTGCTGCAGGTTAATGGAGACAAACAGGGCCATCTTGACTACAGCATTTTTTTTTCTTTTCATTTTTAAAATCTCTTGTCCTTGGATATTTTTGCAGAGCTTCTGTTCTGATTGCTGCTAGCATGAATGCATTTGGGAAACAAACTGATAAAATCTTTGCTCTCCAAGGTATTCAGCACAGGACATTCAGTTACTGTGATACTGTTTACAGCCCAAGTAACCAGAAAAGTAAACATCCACAGGGAAATAGTGGATCAAGATAATGAATGACAAATGGACTATTGTTGCAGAAGTTTTCTATGGTGCTACTCCATATCCCTACAACGATAGTTTGATTTATGAGCCAGTATTTTGTGAACTGTAAAAGCAGAAACTGCACCTGACTGTATCTGGAGGAGAAAACATTTTGACTTATAGCGAGACTACATCAGCAGCATGGGTCCTGTGGAACATCTGTTGTTGCCTTAGAATAAGACGTGCATACATACTTGCACATAAGGGATCATCATCTGGCTTATGTATCCATTTTCATAACTAATCTGACAACTTGAACATTTCAATGCAAGTAGAATTTAAACAAATTAGACAGCCTGCAGGCAAGATGTATTTAGAACTGGACCTTAATTTAAATGTGAATAAGTTTAGGTCTGAATCTCAGATGTCTCATTGTCATTTAGGTCATCATGAAACAGTAAGGTGATGTATGCACGTGATAGTTTTTGAGAATTTAAAAAAATGTTAGATATAATGATTTGACAGAGAACTTGCTAGTATATGTGCCAATTTCTGCCATGCCCCATTATTTTGTAGTTATCTCCTTTATGAAATTGGTGTAGACTTTGTAAAGTGGATTGACAGACTAAACATGGTCAACTTTACAGTTTTAAATTTAATTTTCTCTTATTGTCATGTCTTCTGCAAGCCATTTTTTTTCTTTTGTTATTGTATGATTCCTAGTTGCTACTTCTGTTAGCACTAATCCATCTGTAACTTGACCAAAAAATATCATGGACATTAATAAATGTTATGAAATATACTTTCAGTACATACCTACCCTGTCATTGTTATGTTTTAGAAGCTACCTCCCAACTTGCCAGCATTTGTGTGTGTAGTTCTGGAAATAAAATGGCCTGGAATGTGTATTGCTTTTTTTAATACATAGTTTATAACTATTTTGTATGAAGGTCCAGTCAAGTTACTTTGATATTTTGGGCTTGGAAGTCCATGGAAATACTGAGTGTAGACATCTACACAAAGTTTAGGAAACCAGACTACTGGATTGTACATAACTGTGATAAGTGACCAAGAGTTAACAATTGCAATGGCATACTTTTTTATAAGCTAATGTTGCTCCAAGTAGAAAGGTAAAGATGGTGGTAGGCAGTTTTATTTAGTCTACTCAGAAATATGATCATTTGTTGTTTTACATATCTTATTTAATATGACATGCAAACACAGTAAAATGTCAGGCGTGTAACATAAAACAGAATCACCCATAGAGAATTATGGGGCAGTATTGCCGAGCACACACTCAAACAAAACTGACATGCAGAAAATTATCTTACGTTTTAAATTGCCCAGCTGCAGTTGCATACTACCAGGTATAATGAAAAACAAATATGAAAAGATTAGTGCAAACTGATCACAAATATAACTACTAAAATCAAAAACCGACAACAGGTAAATTGCTTACCATTGCTGTTTTATTTGTCCACAGTGCATGTACAACACACACAGTGGAAATAGAAAAGAAGCAACTAGGACACATACTGTGAGAGCTCAATCATGTCTCTCTTCATATAGACCAGTGAGGTACTGCACAGGTCGTTCACTCCAGTTGAACTATGACAGATTCATAATGGTACTTGTTGCTAAGAGACTTGATTGCATGCATGATCTGATGAATCCTGATACTAGGCAGGCAGCTGACCTATGACTTTCTCCTTTTCCAACATGGTGAGTATGTCTCACTATGGAGTTTCCAGTGACAAGAAGATTGTTTTTTTTTTTTTTTTTGTAATATATAATTGTTAGTGTCTTACGGGCATGGGAGGTGACACACTGTTGTTACTGTGTGTCATGGATGCTGTAGGAACTGTTAGTTGTAGCAGTCTTGTGTTTAGGAACTCTGGTGTTTTGGAGGTCTGTGGTGCTTTGGTAACTTTTTTGAGAGAACCTCTGCGTATGTTGATTCTTGTGTTTGATGCGTACAATGTGCATGAGTAGTGGTGGGTGGGTTGATAACCTTTTCAGTTTTACTGTATCATGTGCATGTTTCATGTGTGAGAGAGCATAGGTTCAAGATTGTTGGTGCAGATGCATCTCTCGCACTCTGTACTAGAGTGAGTTATTTGTAGAGGGTTGTCAGTGTACATGAGGCAGTTGCTACATTGCCTCGAGAGACCCAAGTCAAAAAGGTTGGAAGGAGAAATGAGGGTAGTCCAGCTGTCCATAATGCTAGGTTAAAGAACTGTTATCACAAAGGGGGGAGGAGCTTTTCAGGACTGATCAAGGAGGAGCTTAGTGGATGGATATTTCTGGCAGGGTTTTTTTTTTGCTGGTGGTTTAATAGGTTGCAGTTCACTAGGAGTATTTCTTTGACTAGAGAAAGTACTCAGATAAATTGTACTATATATGATTTTTCATCATAAATAACCTTGACTTGGAGCCCAAACCATTCTGACACAAGACTACTGTAGTTTATAAAATCCCCATCCTGCAAATTAATTTTTTCTTTTAACTGCCAAATATTCATTGATTGCCTTTTCAGCATTTGTTCCCAATTCTTAAGGTTCTTATTTGTTCTCCAAAGTGCTGAAACCAACTTCTTCCCCATAACTTTTTTTCTATTTAGCTCATACCCAATCAGGAATATTCTTCATCTCGAGGATTTCAACTCTTTCACATTTAGTGTCCTCTCCAAATTTTGTATTGTGTATCCCCAAAAACTATCTGCATTTCCTGGTTCCTCTGTCACCATCTACACTTTGAGTAGTCTATATCTCATTGCCACCCATTCATTTAAATGCCATGTTTTTCCATTTAGCTTGATAAATTTGCACTTGCAACAAATAAAGGGAGCCTCAACTGAATTACCTTATGAACTTGGTTATCCAGTTTGATTCTCAGCTGGGGTGCCTTTGGGGCAGAGTTTGCATGTCCACCCTGCATTTGCGTGGGTTTCCTCCAGGTACCCCAGTTTCCTCCCACATTCCAAAGGCATGCATCTAGAGCATTTCTCCCCGGGCCTTGGATGAAAATAAACTTTGTCCTAGTTGGATTTTTTCAGTCAACAAGTGTTAAATAAATAAATAAAAATGTTTCTGAACCCAGCATACCTGGCCCTCATTTTCCTTAGGCAAAAGCACCTTATCTTTTTCCTTTTTATTATCCCAGAGAATACTTTTTAACACTCTTTTATAAGCTGTTTCCATTTTTTTTTCCTCCAGTTGATACCAGTAAGCCTGCCCTAAATACAATGTCAATAGAAAGATAAACATGTTCCATGGCACTTTCTTACCGTCTTCCTCCATACATAACATTCTTCATTCTCTCAAATTGCTAATTATAGCCAGAGTTCTCCTCTCACATATATTTTCCTGCCTGGTGTTCATGTTGTTTTAGCCAAACCCTTAAATACTTTATTCATTCAAAGGGTTGGGGAGGTTGCTGTAATGGTTAAAGTGTTCATTTCACAGATGCAAGGTAAAGAGTTTGATTCTGGCCTTTGAAAAGAAATCAGCTTAAAATCTTTTGGGAAAACTAAACCCAGGCTAATTACTCCATCGATAAGACACCCCTAAGAGTTGACCCAGTAGTCGGGGATATGGGAACATGTGTAGACAATCTAGCCTTTGGCCAACATGTGACCAATGTAGTAAGAAAATCATTCTGTCACCCAAATTATAAGTAAGGGCATGGCATCCAGGTCCAAGGAAGTAATAGTGCCACTTTATTCAGCCCTTAACAGACACATCATTAAATATAATTCCCCCCATCAGCATGTACCTGATCAGATATATGAAACAGTTGGAACGCCCACAAAGATTCCTTAGCAGGAAAATCCAGAATATGAATACATTTTCTTAGATGGATCACCTTAAAGCCCTATCTCTATACTCTGTCTCCTACAGGTTATTGAGAGGCAGTCTATGCTTGGCATACAAGACATCCTCAGATCCAGCTCTAATGGACTTTTACACATCCACAAAACAAACAGCATCAAAACCACTTGATACAAGGAATTACATTTTTCTAGTGACATAAGACATATTGGTGAGACAGATGTGTGTCTTGGAGGATCCCCATACTCTGGAACAGGGTCCCCCTCTATGTGAAGCAGATTCCATCCCTAACCCTATTTAAGTGTATCCTTGACCAATGGATTAGAAATTGGAAATTAACCATGGGTCTGACCTCCATGTCTGTGAAAGACAGAGGCAGACAGTAATGACCAAACTACCACCGCCTTGAAATAATATTATAGAAACTTCCTAACATACGCCTCTACGCCTCTTAATAAATGGCCATGATTTATAGACACAGCTGGGTTGGATTGCACAACTAGGCTTAGAGAGTTTTTTGTATCCCTTTCTGGATTTGTTATATAGAGAAGTATATCATCTGCAAGTTGTATAATTTTCTCACCCACTTCTCCCCATTTATAAAACCTATAGCAGATTGTCTAATTATGTGTGTTAATGGCTCCACATACAATGGAAAAAGTAGTGGGGAAAGAGGATAACCATGTCTTGCACCTCTTAACAGTGCAGATGTGCTTGACAACCTTCTAGCACACATCATTACTGCATTTAGCTCCCTACAGAAATGGAAAGTAACATTTATCCAACTTGATATAAGCCCATTTCCTTTGACTGTATCTTGTAAAAATGCCCAGCTTACCCTGTCAAAAGCTTTTTCCATATCTAGGTTCATAATAATTAGTCTCTGCTTGCATTGTTTTTTTTATGTTGTATGAGCATAATTTTACTAATGTTATTGAATGTGCATCTCCCCCACCCCCAAAAACCACATTGGTTCAACACTATTATTTCCTGTGTTATCTTTGCCAACCATTTTGCCATTATAGACATAAAAACCTTTTCCTTGTTGTTTAGTGTAGAAATGGGTCTATAAGACCCTGGTCCAACAGATCTTTATTCTCTTTAAGTACAAATGTCTGTCCTCTTTGCCAAGAGGAAGGGATCTCAGCTCACCGCAAGATGTCATTAAACATTTTCACCCAAACCTTCATAACTATATGTCTTTTTCTCGGTGGTGCCACTGATACTTTTTGCATCAGAGGATACCTTTGAATCTACATCCCTGAACTAAATTTTCAGATGCCAGCTCAGAAGAAAAGGCAGACGGGTGTTACAAGAAGACTTGATATACATGTACATGAATCCACTTGCTTGACCCATCAGTATTCTCACTGGAGGCCACCAAGGGATCTAAGCTGGTTCTAGGCCTAACTGATGCTCAGTGACAAAGTGAGCAGGGTTCTGGAACACTTCAGAAGAATGATGTGTACAGCAACCACTTTTGCATTTAGAGCAATAAACTGCCAAATGCGTGGTATCAAATATCAAGGTAAAATCCTCAAACTGAGGACATGGAAGCAAATAGTCAATATGAGAACATTATTGATAAAGTTTCTAATTTAGCCTGAAGTACTTTTTTGAAAAAAAAATAGTTTATTTGGAAGATAAAGTAGGGAAAATATGAGGTTTACAACCGTCTCTAAGGAGGTGGATGGAGCAGATTGCATAAGCTTCAGACTTGTTTCACAGCAATGCATATTAATAGAAAGGACATATTGTGTTTGTTTCAAGCAGTCTGTCAAAAATGGTTACAAAAATGTTTTAGAGGGGAAAGATGTTGAAAGTTGAAGACACCAGAATATTCATAGAAATTTATTATTCAGAATTTACCAGACAGAAACAGAATACATTTATTCCAGGTATGAGGGAGTGTTGTTGAGCTACAATGAAGTTTAACCTGTTGCAATATGAAGTAGTTAACTTCATTTGTTCATCAACCTGTGGGAATCGGATCCGAGCCAGCAACTTTATTCAGCTAAGATCCGAGCTCCAAGCTCCTCCCCTTACCCATAACCCCCTGCCATCCCTCTCTGTCCTCAGATCTGGTTTGCCGTGGCTTATTCAAGCATCTAGAATGAGTTTCCAAGCGTAGGATTTCGTGAGTTTTACAAAAATTACCTGTTTTTTTACCTAGTTTTTTACTTTAATCTATAGACGAGTGAGTGTTGTTTCCCCTTTTCTGTTAAATTGATAATATTGTTGGTAAATTTTCCTTTTGTTAGTTAGTTTAGCTTCCCCCTCCCCTGTGTGTGTGAAGGTGTGTGCGGTTTGGGCCTATCTTATTACCATGGCTGAGGTCCCTAAAGCTTTCTTTTCCAAATGCACCGAGTGTGGCCATAAGCTATCCCCAGCGGATGGCCACACTCGGTGTGTTATCTGTCTTGGGGTTGACCATCTCTCTTCGGGCTGCACAATTTGTGCAGCCTTCAACCCCAGGGCTTTGAGGGACAGGAGGTCGAAGCTGATTCTGACGGGATTTCTGCCCCCGGACTCTGCTTCATCCTCTTCTCCCTCGGCGGCACCGGCTGCGACCGCAGCGGTCCCGCCTTCCATCCCTGCTCCCCTGGCCGGAACTCACCCTCCCACCGTGGCTCAGGAGGAGAGGGAATCTAGGAGGGAGAAAAGGAAGGAGAAGCACCACAAGCGGCGGGCTGAAGCTTCCTCTTCGGCTCCGCCAGCTAAACAGTTAGCCTTTCGTAGGACGTCCAGGCCTTCTCCTTCCTGGCTCCATTCACCTCGATTTTCCCCAGAGCCGGAGGAGGAGACCAGGTCGCCTTCGAGATCTTCGAGGCGGCACTCCAGGCCAGCCTCGGTGGCCTCGTCTAGATCAACTCAAAGTTTGTCCGATGCAGATATGGACCGGATGATGTGTAGGTTTCTCCAGGCCCAACTGCAGATGGGAGTGATCCTGCCCCCCCCCCTCTGGGGGTGGAGCTCAACCCCATTTTTCGCCCTGATTGCTCCTTCTCCGACCCACTACCGGGGTTCGGAGCCGTCGGATCCAGGCAGCATCGGAGCTGGGGGAGGCTCGGCGCCGATAGTACACCCTACTTTGGCTCTGTCCGCACCCTCGAGTTTGTCGGGTACATTTTCGGATCCGAGCTCTCGGAGCCATGAGCTGAGCTTCAGATCCGGAGGTGTCAGTGTGTCTTCAGCTCCATCTCGGTCAGAGCATACTGGCCCTTCGGATCCGATTGCATTGGCGCTGGCTCCGGTCCACGCCTCAGATTCGAAGGGACTGCTCTCAGATCATAGAGAGAGCAGTTCTCCTTCGGCATTCGATGTTGTGGAGAGGGCCTTGCCGAGGGACTCGAGACCCCAGGCTCCTGCTGTGGTTCCACCCATCACTCCCTCTTAGACGGTCCTATCTTCCATCCCCCGGCCCTAGGGACAGCCTGCGCCTATGTCCCAGATAGTTCCCTTAGAGGAACAGGATGTGGTTGGTGAGGCATCCTCGGACAGCCCCCCCGAGGAGGTTCCTCACAAACGTTAGTGAAAGAGGAGGCACTTGGACTCACGCGAGTCCCTGACAGAGGACAGAGACTTAGAGGAAGGGGAAGGTTCCTCAAGGTCACCCCCCAAGGACGTCTCCTTCTGAGACATTATGGAAATGCTTTGTATTAGAGGGGGGTGGTCAGCCCAAAAACCTTCCTCCGATGAGTCTGTGTTTCTGGAGGTGTTTGGTGCCGGCCCATCTACCTCTTGGGTGTCCCTTCCCGCCGATCCCCTGGTAGATCTGATCACTACCATGGCATGGAAGGAACCGGACACTGTGGAGCCCATACCAAAGAGACCAGACAAAATTCTCAGTCCACCCACAGATAGGACGGTCTGGAGCAAGGGTGCTTCGGTAGATGCCATGTTGGTGGCGGCTGCCACCAAGAAGTAACTAGCCCAGGAGAGTTCCTCAGTCCACCCTCCCGACAAGGAGTCTTGGATGATGGACCGCATAGGGAAGTGGATGTTCACTTCAGCCACCTTCGCAGTAAGGTCGCTGAACTATATGGCACATGTGATACGACTCCAGCGGGATCTCATCAAAGAATTCGCCGGTTCGCTCCCAGAGTCCATGTTGGCCGAGGATAAGAAAACATTCTCAGCTCAAATGGCCACTCTTAAGTCCATTTTGAACTCTTCTATGTGGCTTCTTTCCCATGCCATGAAAGGAGCCGCTAGAGCTAGCAGAGCGGGCATTGTCTTACGGCAGCATGCTTGGTTCCGTCTCTGCGACTTTGCGGAACCCTTCAAGGCGTCCTTCACAAATGCCCCTTTTAACAGCTCTTCGCTGTTCAGCAAGACCGTCCGCGACACGCTGGTCCAGAGTGAGAAAGATGGGAAGACGTTGTCTGCCGTCGGCATCCGCTTCTCGGCTCCCCAGAGGTCCTTCTCCAGGAACCAAAGGGGACAGAAGAAGATGTGGTTCCGGAAATCCCAACAGTCCAGTTTCACTCCGGATCCCTCGTCCTTCAGAGGCAGAGGAGGCCAGGGTGGACGCCGGCCCAGAGGCAGAGGGGGACCGAAGAATTTCGGGTCGAGAGAACCTTTTTCGGATCGGCCCGCGCAGCAGCCCTGAGGGGTTACCCGACTGCTCCTCTCTGGAGGCAGTCGGGGGGGCATTTCTCGCGGCACCTAGCAGTTTGGGAGTCCATTACAATGGATCACTGGGTGCTTCGAATCATATCCAGAGGTTACACTATCCCCTTTCTGAATCTCCCTCTCAAATCCCGGAGCCTCCCCAATGTCCCACCCAATCAAAGGGAGGCAGCAGCCACAGAAATAAAGCAGCTGCTAGAAAAAAGAGCAATCCAGCCCATCCCCCAAGGTCAATCCGGATCAGGCTTCTACTCCAGTTTCTTTCTGGTGCCAAAAAAGATGGGAATTAAGACCAATCCTCGACCTGTCGACTCTAAACCTGTCAGTTGCCAAAGAAAAGTTCCGGATGGTCACCATTCAATCCATTCTCCCACTCTTGCAGGAGAATGTCTGGATGTGCTCTATAGACCTCAAGGATGCGTACTACCACATTTTGATGGACAGACGATCCAGAAGGTTTCTCCAGTTCCAGCTGGGAGCCAGCCACTACCAGTTCAGGGTCCTTCTCTTTGGTCTCACCACAGCCCCCAGGGTGTTCACCAAAGTGATGGCAGTTGTAGTGGCCCACCTGAGGCTTCAGGGAATACAGGTCTTTCCGTACCTAGACGACTGGCTCCTGACCACCCCCACCAGGCATCTACTCTGTTCAGCCAGGAATTACTTCCTTCACTTGGCCTCTCATCTGGGAATCTCAATCAATCTCAAGAAATCCTCCCTTCAACCAACTCAAACTTTGGATTTCATAGTGGCCAGGCTAGACACAAACCTTTTGAGGGCCTTCCTAACTCCGGACAGGCTTTGAACTTTGACACTCCACATGCTGGCCCTCCTACAATCCCCGGCTCCTCCAACTGAATTGGTCCTGAGGGCGCTAGGTTCCATGGCTGCAGCCATCAATCTGTCACCTCTAGCTTGTCTAAACATGAGGGTCCTACAATGGACCTTGCAGGTTCAATGGTCCATCCTGCAACATCCGCTAAGTGCACCTATCTCCCTCAGCAAGGTTTGCAAGAAATCCCTACTCTGGTGGATCCAGTCCTCGGATCTCCAGGAAGGGTGCCCCTTCTCTATGGCCCCACTCCAAGCCACGGTGACCACAGATGCTTCTCGCCTTGGGTGGGGGGGCACTGCATGGGCAGAACCGTCCAAGGCACGTGGAACCACTCGGAGACCTTGTTGCACATCAATGTCCTAGAGATGAAGGCGGTGCTTTTAGCATTGCAAGCACTCCAGGCCCTTCTTCCCTTAGGGACAATTGCGATTCAGTCAGACAACATGTCAGTAGTCTGGTATATCAACAAACAGGGGGGAACCAGATCCTATCCGCTATGTCGAGAGGCCATGAGAGTTTGGGAATGGGCGATCGCCACCAACCGCTTTCTCATAGCAACGCACATTCCGGGTTGGTCGAACATTTTGGCAGACAGGCTGAGTCGAACCATCCTGTCACCTTACGAGTGGTCTCTGAACCCGAGAGTAGCGAAGCAAATCTTCCTCAAGTGGGGTCAACCTTGCTGCGATCTATTCATGTCGCCTTCGAACGCAAAGTGCAGCGAGTACTTGGCTCTACTTCCCCCACCAGGGGAATCCCCCAGAGACGCTCTAGTCCATGTTTGGCCATCCGGTCTACTTTATGCTTATCCACCTCTTCCTCTCATGATAAAATTCTTGCAGAAAGCTCGTCAGTTGGGGAGCAGAGTGATCCTCATAGCCCCATTCTGGCCTCGTCAAATGTGGTTCCCTTGCCTATGGTCTCATCTAGTCAATCCTCCATGGATTTTGGATCCCATTCTGGATCTGATATCTCACTCCCTGGGCTTGACAACCCCAAACCTGGACAATCTCAAGCTCACAGCTTGGTTGATCCAGTTCCAATCATAGCTAGGACTCCCGGTACCTCCTCTTCTGTTAAAACTATTTTAGTAGCCGCTCATAAACCTTCTACCAGAAAGGTCTATAAGAGCAAATGGAAATGTTTTTCGATGTGGGTGGAACATAGAAATTTGGATCCCTTAACAGCCCCGATACCAGCTGTATTGGATTTTTTGTCATACTTATTTGATCAAGGTGCCAGCTCCTCCACTGTTAAAGTCCAATTAGCAGCAATTTCACACTTTCATGTGGGAAATGATCTTAGTTCTTTAGCTTCTTCCAAAATCTGCAAGACCTTCGTAAAGGGTACCTTCCTGTTAAGGCCTCCTGTTAAGGATGCAGTCCCTCCATGAGATTTAACTCATGTTCTCCAGGCTATTACTGGCCCTTCGTTTGAACCTGCAGCTTCAGTGGATTTAAAATATTTATCCTGGAAAACGGCCTTTCTCATTGCTATCACTTCGGCTAGAAGGGTTTCGGAGATTCAAGCCCTTTGCGCCAAACCTCCATATCACGTCTTTCATAAAGACAGAGTTTCCCTCAGGACCAATCCCTCCTTCTTGCCTAAAGTCGCCTCTGAGTCCAACATTAATCAATCTATCAATTTGCTGTTTTTTTCCCCCAAATTATCAAAACAAAGGTGAATACAAATTACATTCTTTGGACATGCACAGACAATTGAGGGTCTATTTACACAGGACTGCTGAACATAGGAAATGTGAGCAACTCCTTGTATCCTTTGCTAAACCCTGTTTGGGTAAACCTGTGTCAAAAGCTACATTGTCCAGATGGATTTCACAATGTATACTTCTTGCGTATAAGAGTTCTGGCCGACCAGAACCTGTCAGAGTTCACGTCCATTCCACTCGATCAGTTTCCACTTCTGCTGCCTTTTGGTCCAGAGTGTCCTTGGATGACATTTGTTCAGCGGCCACCTGGGCTTCATCCCATACTTTTATTACCCATTACAAGTTGGATATAATTTCCAGAGGGAGGGCGTCCTTTGGCTCTGCAGTGCTCTGGAATATTCTTCCATGAGGACCTCCCAAGTTTTTTGGTAGCTGGGGACTCTGTCCCACAGGTTGATGAACAAATGAAGTTAACTGCTTCAGATAAAGAAGTTATGTACTCACCATAACGTTCCATCTGAGTAGGTAACTTCATTTGTCAGCAACCAACCCACCCTCCGTCCCCCTAACCTGTAGTTCGTCCTTTTAGGATCTTTGTGCTTCCGGTACCAGATGACATCAGGTTAGGATGTTTAGTTGATCCTTTGGTTGTAGTATTCTATAATGCTAAAGCAAACTTGATCTGAGGACAGAGAGGGATGGCAGGGGGTTATGGGTAAGGGTGAGGAGCTTGGAGCTCAGATCTTAGCTGAATAAAGTTGCCAGCTCGGATCCGATACCCACAGGTTGCTGACAAATGAAGTTATCTACTCAGATGGAACGTTATGGTGAGTACGTAACTTCTTTTTCTGCAGTATTCAGACTTTTTTTTCTGGGGAGCACAAAGATATTTATGCAGGTGAACCAGATGATGGAAGAGATTAAGTAGTTTATTCATGAACATCTGAATAAGCAAGGTGATGGCAGACAAACTGCAAAGTCATCTATAACTCAGGAAAATCTGAGAAAGAGTGAGGATTTAGTAAAACTGGAAATATGTAATTCAGCTGTCAGTGCTTTGACTGTGGATTGACTGAAGTTACTTGGACAAAATAACTTTCACCAAGAGTGGAGTTTTATTTTCTCTTCTGTTTTGTGTGACCTCAGAGTAGGCATATATATTAGTTTGAAGAATGGCGGGGTGTGTGTGCAGGAGGTCTTCCCTGCAAAAAAAAAAAAAAAAAAACTTGCCTACAAGGGACACTAAAAGTTGCTTAGGCCTCGCTTTTTCAGTCGATTGGCACTTAGAATAATTGTTTGATGATTGACAAAAACCTGTAAGACTCTTCGCTTTGTTCCAAAAAATGATGGTGGGGAAAAAAGCAGGCTGAACAGAACCTGACAGGAAGAATAGGCAAAGAATTGTAGGGGACCTGGGGACAATGCATACCAAAAGAGAACTGCCTGAGGAGGACTGAAGCAGAAATGGACTTAAATTAAGTATAGAATCTGCAAAACATCAGCCCCACTTTGTGGATGGTAGGACTGACATAAGATATGATTCTAATAGTTTAAATAATGCTTGCTTAACTATGTTGTTGTATCTTTCGGCTTTTCCCAGTTAGGGGTCACCACAGCGGAACTCCGGTCCACTAATGATTGGAAGTTGATTTTTACATGCTGAGTTACCAGCCCTGATGCACAACCTTCAACGAAGGTATGCCCATTCACACATGTCTCCACGCAGAAGGCGCTGTAGCTGAGAATTGAACCGGACAGCGTCTTATTGTGAAGCGACAACGCTACCGCAGCACCACCACTGCGGTGTAGTTTGTTTTATTTAGATGGGGTTTTAATTGCATCACTGTTGCTTTGGATTACTGTGGCTGGAAAAATAACATTGATATGGTTGATGAAAATGCTAAATAATGTTAAAATATCTAAAGAAAAATAGTTTTTTTATTAATTCAAAGTTAACGAATGACAGTATTAATATTTTGCATTAGAAGTAAATAAAGCTGCGGTAGCGTTGTCGCCTCACAGTAAGACATTGTCCTGTTCGATTCTCAGCTAAAGCGTTTTCTGTGTGGAGACATGCGTGAATGGGCGTACCTTCGTTGAAGGTTGTGCATCAGGCCTGGCAAGCCGGTACGTAAAAATCTACTGCCAATCATTAGCGGACTGGAGTTCCGCTGTGGCGACCCCTAACCGGGAAAAGCCGAAAGATACAACAACATTAGAAGTAAATAAAACCGTTTCTACAAAGGAAGTGAATACTGTTTTTTCTGTACTTGTTAATATTTGTAATGTAAGATGCTGAGCTAAGGAAAATCTTTAAAATTTAAAAGCTACAAAGTGCAGACAGTTTTACTCTGTAGCAAATTTAAATCCAAACAATACATGTAGTTGCTGATGCTCGGTGGGAAAATTATAAAATAAGTGCTGAAGTAGTACACAGTTGAGAGGGAGGAATAATGATGCATGCATCAAGGTCATATGCATTGATCCTGAAAGAATAGAGCTTAACATATAAGCTCTTGCCTCGGAAAATTAAGAGCTGATTTTTTTCTTTAATGAAGGTTTTTTTTTTTTCCTGAGCATTAACAGTACTTACAAATACTGTTTTAAATGTGCCTGTAAGCTTGCTAGTTTTTTCTTTCCAGTTACTGATATTTCCAGCTAAGTGACAAGCAGGCAATAGGTGTGGGAAGAGTTTAACAAAGTGCAAAGTGTAGTGGCTTGGATGAGCTGAGGATAAGCAACTTTAGGACGCAGTTGAGCTTGTGGGAGGGAAGTTATTCATTAATGACTGTTTGACTGCCCCTTTGGTGGCCTTATTGAATAGAACATAGCAAACAGACTAAAAAAGCAGCAGCTGTAATACTGTGATATGCAAAGCAAAAATAAAAGCAATCAATAGAAAAGTTGGCTAGGAAATGGATAGTAAAGGCTGGCTGGGGAAAAAAGTATTTGGATAAAGTGAATATAACCAGGTGTTTTTTTGATGCAGAAGTTAAACATACGTTTAGAAAAATGGCCCTTTTTCTTTTATATGAAAAACAAGCATGAGTATGCAAATTAGAATGGCAAACCTTGCTTTTAGATTAGGTAATGCCTATTTTGGCTGCCATTTAATGGGGGTATTTGCCCCTGTGAGGAAAAGTGGGCTTTTTTCTTTCCAAAAAGTATGCATATGTTTTCTTGGGTTGTATATGTGTGTCTGTCTATGGGGTTAGTAGTGTTATAATATAGGAGTGGTATTACATAGTGTAACATGTATCCAATAAAACTATTGCAGCAGTTTTACATGGAGTAGTAAAATGACATTCACTAAACAGGATCGTTTTGAATTGTGTGGAGGGATATGCATCAGATACATGTCATGTAATGGGAAATTTAAACTGAAATGGCTGTATTTTCTGTATTAATGTGGAATGTTTATGTCCTTCTAGATACAGAAAAAATGCAGTAAGGCATAGAAAACATATAAACGACAACTGCATACAGCGGACCAAACAACGATATAGGAAGTCACAATAAGCAGTTAAAAATCCAATTTATTAATAGGTTAGCTCTTTTGTAGTGAGAATGCACCACTTCTTCAGATCATATCAGTACTTTTGAGAAACAGTCAATTTGTACTAGTCACAATGAATTAGCAACCAATCAGAATGACACAAATCATTCATCCTTATGTGGATTATTCTAAAAGCAACAGTGATACATATATTTCCATACCGAAACACATACCACTGAAAATAATACAGAATGTTAAAAAAACATTTTCCACTATGAAAAAAAAAAATACAAAATGCATATGATAGTGAAAACATGCTACATCTTATTTAAAAAGCATTCTGTTACGAAGGATGGGTTTCAGAGGAATTCTATAATTCATCCCTTTCCCTTTAACCGCTCTTAACCTTATGATCCATCTAGTTTCAGAGGTTTCTGTTTTATTAACCATTGTCACCACCTCACTCATTATCAAAAATGTTGTCAATCACAAGAAATCTAAAGGAATTCAAAGGGCTACAGATAGAAACATCTTTTGCTAGAGTGTTCATCAAAACTGCATTATTAATATTCAAAAGATGTTCCCTGATGCTAAATTTAACTGCCCTGTTGGTTTTTCCTACATAGAAAGCTGAACAGGCATTACATAGGTCCATAGGTTCATACTAGGCTATCTGCCCTAGGGCATTTATAAGCCTAGCCAGAATGTGTTTGGCTTTCGCCACCCATTTTAAATTTATTTTGCTATGCCCTTTTTTGAGGTTAGTATACTGTGCCTCTGTCTAACAGTGACACAGAAGTGATACCCGGGGTAAACCTATGATCTCCCATCCACTCATCAAGATTCCTCTTGAAGAGAGTCAATGAGGGACTCTGCCTAACCTGGACTGGGATTTTATTCCAGAGTGAAGGAAGCCTCTGGGTTATGAATCTCTCCCTCCAGCATGTCCTATTTATTTCAGTGCTGAGGTTCAAGTCTCTCGAGCGCGTAGCTCAATGGGATTTGGATTTTCTGAGGTGCAGCATGTCCATTAATTCCGGGTTGGACATGGCTTTATACGTTAGGCACAGATTGCCTCTGAACAGGCGGTATGCCACTGAGTAGAGCTGGAGTTTCTTTAACCGGGCAGCATATGGCATCTGTTTGAGCCCTTTGATCCTCTTGGTGAGGTACTTTTGGGGTCTTTCCAGCTGCTGCAGGTTGTCTGGTAAGGTACATCCCAAAAGGGGCATTGTACTCAATTATGGGACTGATGAGGGATGAGTAAAGAGGCACGATGACCTCCCCTGATCTAGATGTGAATCCCTTCATGATTAGGTGGGCTATATAAAATGTTTTTCTAACCACTTTGGCCACGTGGTTGTCAAATGAGAGATTGCTATCAACATGGGTCCCCAGGTCCCTAATTACTTCTTCTGTACTTAATGGATTACCACCTATGTGGTAATTTGTGGGAACTTTGTTTTTGCCAAAGGGGATGACTATACACTTTTTGGCATTTAGCTTGAGGCCATGGCTCTGGCACCAGTTGTCTGTTTCTATGAGGCCCTTTTGGAGGATGCTTGTGTTGGCTGGAGAGTCGATTATGGTGCCCAGTTTGCAGTCATCTGCGAACTTGGTCAGCCACAGTCCTTCTGTGTTGGCCTGTACCTCCGAGAAATATATACCAAACAAGAGAGGTCCCAGGACTGAGCCTTGTGGGACACCACTTGTAACTGGTTTGGAGTCTGACATGGCTCCAGCAATTCTAACCATGTGGGTTCTGTCCTTGAGCCAGTTTGCAATCCATCTAGTGACATAGGGGTTTATATTTAAGCTGGTGAGCTTATCTATAATGCCCGAGTGGGATATTGTATAGAAGGTTTTTGCGAGGTCCAGGTAGGCTGTGTGCACCACCTTCCCCTCGTCAATGGCCTTGGTGACTGTTTCAAAGAAATCAACCAGGTTTAAGAGGCAGGATCTGCCCTTAACAAAGCCAAACTGGGTAGGATCCAGTGTCTGTAGGTTCCCAATATCTTTATTTATGAGGTCCATGATGATTCTTTCCATAGCTTTGCAGACCAAGCTAGTCAGGCTTATGGGGCGATAGTTTCCAGGATCCGTTGAGGCACCACCTTTATGGAGAGTGACCACTGTTGCTGTATGCCACTCTTTGGGCACATATCCTGTAGTAAGGCTGAGATTGAACAGTAGTTTTATGTTTGGGTTTAGCTCTTCTTAGAGTTCATGTAGGACGCAGCCCGGGACACCGTCTGGTCCCATTGATGCTGTGTTTTTTGCTTTGAAGAGGGCGGCTCTTACCTGAGCATCTGAGATGTCAGGGGGGCAGCACTCTGCTGGGATAAATATTTGCCCTTTTGGTGGGGAGGGGGGGGGAGAAGTTTGCGCTGAACCTGTCAGCTAGGATGTTGGCAATGTCTGTGGGTTCAGTGTATTTTTTGTCATTTTGGACTAATTCTGAGCATATCTGGGAATTACCACCCATGTTCCTAACATAACTAAAGAAAGCCTTGTGATTATCCTTAGTGTCCTGTGCAATTTTTCTCTTGAAGCTGGCCTTAGACAATTTTATGAGTGCTCGTAGTTTTTTGCTAATACTAATTAGTGATGCTTTCCCTTTTTGGAATTTTGCTCTATCATTTAGTAGCTTCCTCCTTCTATTGTATAGTTTGTTTATGGCTGAGGTCCACCAGACAGGATGTCTGCCTTTGGAGGATTGGGTCTTGGTTTTATTTGGGATTGCATGATCCATGTATTCCTGAAGGTGTTCATAGAATGCGTTTATAAAGGATTCTGTGGTCTGGGCCGTATTTTCCACAGGCCCGGTGGCTTTGAAGGATTCAACCTCGGTTTTGAGGAGTGTGAAATTTGCTTTAGAGAAGTTTTTCACTGTGGTTTTCTGGGCAGGGGGTGGGGTCAGGATGTGAATATCCAGTGAAATTAGTTTATGGTCTGATCTTACCAGTGAGGGATACACTTCTGGTCTGGAGCATAGAGTCCCCATGTTGGTGATGATCAGGTCCAGTATGTTTTCCCCTCTTGTGGGAGTGGTAACAAGTTGTTCCATAGCATTTGAGTTTATAAATTCTAGGAACCTTTGGGCTAGGGTGTTGGAGCTAGAGCAATGCTCCCAGTCTATGTTTGGGTAGTTGAAGTCGCCCAATATAATGGTGTTTGGAGAGACCTTCATATTTTCCAGTGTTCTCAGGAAGGCCGAGTGGGGTTCGTGGGTTTGGGAGGGTGGTCTGTAGCAGGCTGTAAACTGGAAGGCAGTTTTACCCACTGTTAGTTGCACATGGATAGTCTCTGATGCTTCGTGCTTTGCCAGCAACCTGGAGGTGTGGGTATCTTTGATGAATATCGATACTCCCCCTCCTTTTGTGGTTCAGTCCAAGTTTTGGGGCTGAAAAGCATGGTATGAGGTATAACCTGGTAGTGCTGGGGTGCTCTCGGGAGCCCTGAACCAGGTTTCTGTTACTGCACAGATATTGATGTTCTCCATGCTAAGGAGAGTTTCGAGTGCGTGCATCTTGAGGTTTAGACTTCTGGCGTTGAGTAGCATTACTCTTAGTTTCTTATCCCTTGTGATACCTATGGAGGTTGGTTTGTCTTTTGAGCCTTGCCTAAAAAAGGCACTATGGGGGTAGCAAGAGACTTTGCCAATATCCGAAAGCCCAGGGGTGACAGGTGCAAGCCGTCCCTAGTAAAGCATCGTGGCTTGTCGAGCATATCATCCCAAGCTGACAGGCATTGGATCCCCTTTGAATGACACCAGTACTTAAGCCAATTGTTGAAATTGATCATCTTGTCTTCATATTGTGGCATCATTCTTGTTGAGGGTAAGATGCTACACAAGGTCAGGGTCATACCGGCCTGGGCTACATGCTCAGAGAGCTCCTTTATGTCTCTTTTCATGTAGTCCAGGGAGGTTTGTCTCAGGTCATTCACACCAGCATGGACAATAAGTCATATTTGTACTTGCCTTGGAGTGACCTGAGTGCTTATGTTATGTGGCGGATCCTAGCGCCCGACAGGCTGCTCACCGTGACCCTCTCCTTGTCCAGCCTGGTCAGTGTGCCTGATGGTAGAGTCACCTATTACAAGTGTATCAGGTGTGTTGTTTAGTCTTAAGGGCTGTGACTGTTCGGCACACTGGCTTTGTGAGATATGTGTTGCCCGTGTTTTGTTTTGGGGTAGCGGTTGCTTGGGTGTCTGCTTTGGAGGTCTCTGCTGCTTAGGCAGATCTTTATTTAGAGCCTCCGAGTATGTTTTTGTGTGATTATGTGTTTGGTTTGCTGTCGTGGTAGGTCTATGTGAGACTGGAATTGTAGTGAGTGTGGTTTCCTTCTCCTCCTGACTGGTTATGCCAGTACTGAGTTGAGAGAGCTTAGCCTCCAGTTTGGCTATATGGTTGCATCTCTCACATGTATTGGAATTTGTTGGGAGGAGGAGAGGGTTGTCTGTGTACATGAGGCAGTTGTAACATTGCCTCAAGATTCCCAGATTCACCAGCTGGACTGGAGAGAAAATTGACAACTGGCCTTTGGACATGCTAGAATAATATTGGGAATTTCTTAATAATTGAAAACAAGGGCCAGTGGGGAGTGAGGGTGTGGTGCTTTTAATTTTTAGTGCTGACTTATATAATTGCTTTAGTGAGCAAGTGCCAGGTAACTTAAGTGCAATGTGTTACAGGTAACTTAAATGCAAAAATGACAAACAGTAACTTTCTTGCAAGTGAAACAAGGAAATAAGTACAGTAAGCAATGCAGATATCACTAGTGATCCACAGAAGCACTGAGAAGCCACGTATTAGGTGGAATTAGTGTTCCAGGGAAATAACAAGCAAACAAACAACAAGCATATAAACAAAGCTAGATTCATCCGGCCTGGATCTAGTCTATGCTACAGCAAACAAGGTGTACCAATTTCAGTAAGATACAGTTCAAATATTCAGGCACTATAAACCTTTAACCAGAAATTCCCAGCTCAGAAGGGCAGAGTCCAGCCTCTTCTCCCACAAGAGTGCAGACCACGAACCTTCTTAATGTAAAATAACTGGCCTGAAGCCCAAGTGCTTAAACCAGAACTAATACACTTTAAGAATAACAGACACTGGGCTCTCAATCAGCAGTTCCCAACTTAGAAGGATGAAAGCTACCTGTCCTGCCACCACAGTGCATGCCACAAACCTTCCTAATGTATAACAACTGGTCTGAAGCCCAAGTGCTTAATCCAAAAGACTTAGAATGATAGCTACACTTTAATCAAGTTACTACCAAGCAGTAATAAATACAATTGAATACTTTAGAGAATGCCTGAATTAGTGCTCAAGTTACACAAACAAAGCTAGATCCAGCAGGCCAGAATCCAGTCCATGCCACAGCAAATAAGGCGCACCAACTTCAGTAAGAAGCAGTTCAGATATGCATGCACTATAAGCCTTTAACCAGAAATTCCCAGCTCAGAAGGGCAGAGTCCAGCCTCTCCTCCCACAAGAGTGCAGACCATGAACCCTCTTAATGTAAAATAACTGGCCTGAAAGCCCAAGTGCTTAAACCAGAATTAATACACTTTTAGAATAGCAGACACTGAGCCCTCAATCAGCAGTTCCCAACCTAGAAGGATGTAAGCTACCTGTTCTGCCACTACAGCGCAGACCACAAACCCTCTCAGTGCAAAACAACTGGTCCGAAGCCCAAGTGTTTAAACCAAAAGGCTTAGAATGAGTTACACCAAGCAGTAATAAATACAAATGAGTACCTTTAAGATGATGCAAAAGTAAAATAAAGTAGGTAGAAACACAAGTACAATAAAAGCAGATGAAATTTTTTTTTTTCTGAACAAGTGCTGAGATCAAAGAAACAGATTTGAGTGCTGAAACTAGAAAACTGGCTAGTTATATGGGAAAAAAAAACTAAGCTAGAAGGCTTCCCTCCAACACAGAAGGGCTTGGGGGCTCAGAAGCCTACAAATAGTCTATACCACTTAACAGGAAAGGCAGGAAACAAGCTTAATTTTTTTTTTCTGTTTCCCAGATGCTCTCTTAGTACACAGTAGGAGTGCCTGAAATCAGAAGATGATCTCACTGCACTCAGTTGAGTGAGCAAATGAGATGGGCCCAGGAGTAGTATCCAAACACAAATTTACAAGAGGGGCGGGCAGTTTCAAGGCCACTAAGATTAACACCAAAACAAAAACAGGGAGGGTGGGTGGGACTAACTGAAGAGCAGTGTCAAAACTTCCAGTTCAATTAATATTCCTGCAACACGGTTAAAATCAATTTAAATACTGTATTTTTTTTTAAAAAAAGTGCAGATAATTCTATAATAATTAAATTCTCTTATACGTCCAGTTGAATACAGCAAGTTCTTAGCCGGCCAAAGCTGAGGTTTTTAAGCAGAAAATATTTCACACTGTACCACTTAAATAGGCAAGGACAGGAAATCAAAGAATGTGGCTACCCTCACACCTGTAATTACTAGCAAATAACAAAATTCAGCAAACACTGACTAACTTCCAGTTCAGTTAATATTCCTGCAACACAGTTAAAATCAATTTAAATACCGTATTTTTTGAAAAAAAAAGTGCAGATAAAGGTACTTAAATTCTCTTATACGTCCAGTTGAATACAGCAAGTTCTTAGCCGGCCAAAGCTGAGGTTTTTAAGCAGAAAATATTTCACACTGTACCACTTAAATAGGCAAGGACAGGAAATCAAAGAATGTGGCTACCCCCACACCTGTAATTACTAGCAAATAAAAAATTCAGCAAACACTAACTTCCAGTTCAGTTAATATTCCTGCAACACAGTTAAAATCAATTTAAATACTGTATTTTTTTGAAAAAAAAGTGCAGATAAAGGTACTTAAATTCTCTTATACGTCCAGTTGAATACAGCAAGTTCTTAGCCGGCTAAAGCTGAGGTTTTTAAGCAGAAAATATTTACACTGTACCACTTAAATAGGCAAGGACAGGAAATCAAAGAATGTGGCTACCCCCACACCTGTAATTACTAGCAAATAACATTCAGCAAACACTGACTAACTTCCAGTTCAGTTAATATTCCTGCAACACAGTTAAAATCAATTTAAATACCGTATTTTTTTGAAAATAAAAGTGCAGATAAAGGTACTTAAATTCTCTTATACGTCCAGTTGAATACAGCAAGTTCTTAGCCGGCCAAAGCTGAGGTTTTTAAGCAGAAAATATTTCACACTGTACCACTTAAATAGGCAAGGACAGGAAATCAAAGAATGTGGCTACCCCCACACCTGTAATTACTAGCAAATAAAAAATTCAGCAAACACTAACTTCCAGTTCAGTTAATATTCCTGCAACACAGTTAAAATCAATTTAAATACTGTATTTTTTTGAAAAAAAAAGTGCAGATAAAGGTACTTAAATTCTCTTATACGTCCAGTTGAAAACAGCAAGTTCTTAGCCAGTAAAAGCTGAGGTTTTTAAGCAGAAAATATTTTACACTGTACCACTTAAATAGGCAAGGACAGGAAATCAAAGAATGTGGCTACCCCACACCTGTAATTACTAGCAAATAACAAAATTCAGCAAACACTGACTAACTTCCAGTTCAGTTAATATTCCTGCAACACAGTTAAAATCAATTTAAATACTGTATTTTTTGAAAAAAAAGTGCAGATAAAGGTACTTAAATTCTCTTATACGTCCAGTTGAATACAGCTAGTTCTTAGCCGGCCAAAGCTGAGGTTTTTAAGCAGAAAATATTTCACACTGTACCACTTAAATAGGCAAGGACAGGAAATCAAATAATGTGGCTACCCCCACACCTGTAATTACTAGCAAATAACAAAATTCAGCAAACACTGACTAACTTCCAGTTCAGTTAATATTCCTGCAACATAGTTAAAATCAATTTAAATACTGTATTTTTTGAAAAAAAAAAGTGCAGATAAAGGTACTTAAATTCTCTTATACATCCAGTTGAATACAGCAAGTTCTTAGATGGCCAAAGCTGAGGTTTTTAAGCAGAAAATATTTCACACTGTACCACTTAAATAGGCAATGACAGGAAATCAAAGAATGTGGCTACCTCCACACTTGTAATTACTAGCAAATAACAAAATTCAGCAAACACTGACTAACTTCCAGTTCAGTTAATATTCCTGCAACACAGTTAAAATCAATTTAAATACTGTATTTTTTTGAAAAAAAAAGTGCAGATAAAGGTACTTAAATTCTCTTATATGTCCAGTTGAATACAGCAAGTTCTTAGCCGGCAAAAGCTGAGGTTTTACATAGTGCCAGATTTTCATTGTTTGGTCCGCTGTATGCAGTTGTGGTTTATGTTTACTTTTTTTCTTATTCAAAGGACCATTCATTCGTGCCGTAACCTTTTTTGTGTGTGATAGATAATGTTGCTGGTGACACATCTGGACAGAATTGAGCAAGTCAATCTGATGAAGAAGGGATTCAAGGGAGGTTATTCAGCTGATTAACAAGGTCAGAAGAAGTGTTACTTGGGAGAGGGGGTTCTTTAGTAAAAAAAGGAAGAAAAAAAAAGGATATACATGGAAGGTTTGCGTTGTGGCACTGAGGGGCCAGTGGTTTAAAATAAGAATTACTTTGGTGAGTATGTATTTGCCACCCAAAAAAACTTCTAGAACTAAGGAGAATGCTGGGTAAAAATAGTAGTT
Source organism: Protopterus annectens (assembly GCF_019279795.1). Classification (NCBI taxonomy): domain Eukaryota; kingdom Metazoa; phylum Chordata; order Ceratodontiformes; family Protopteridae; genus Protopterus; species Protopterus annectens. The sequence continues at coordinate 379,016,800 of NC_056729.1, read as the reverse complement.
TTTAGAAGGAATTCTAATTATAGAGGAGATATTAGAATGTGGTCTGTAATAATGATGATGTGTTAGGGGGGTCAAGGAGGGCGATTGCTGCTAGTGAAGGTAATTTTTTTAAGGATATATATGGAAATATTTTGGATTGAGGATGTGGTAATAGCCTTATGAGCTCAAGTGAAATGTACTTTTTCCCACTGATATAAGAATGGACTAGGTTAGATACATGCTATATAACTCAGAAACATGATCATCTACCTGTAGGACTTTGGGGTACATGTGATTGCAATAACTGGTCATACAAGATTAGGGTGAAGGCTCCAGATAGTGGTAAAAGACATAGGAACCTGTGTTTCCCTACTTATGCACTGAAAGGTGAGTACTTAAGGAATGGGTAGCAGTTAAGATTTGGGAAATAGAAAAAATATAAAATGTGTCGCAAGAGATTGCCACTGCCAGGGAAGCCAATGAAAGGAGATTTTAAAGCTGTAGTTGTACTAAAGGAAAGGGAGAAATGGTAATAAGGTAACAGAAAATTTCTTGAAAAGTTGGCAAGTGATTAAAGTGTTCATAGGTTCATAGGTTTATACTTGGCTATCTGCCCTAAGGCATTTATAAGCCTAGCACAAATTTTTGTGGCTTACGCCACCCCTTATATGAAAAAATACTGTGCCCATTAGTTTGTTGTGCCTCTGTCCAGCAGTGACACAGAGATGATTCCCGGGGTAAACCTACGATCTCCCATCCACAGGTCAAGATTTCTCTTGAACAGAGCCAGCGAGGTGCTCTGCCTCACATGGACCGGGATTTTATTCCACAGAATAGGGAGTCTCTGAGTGATAAATCTATCCCTCCAGCACGTCCTATTTATATCCGTGCTAAGGTTTAAGTCACTTGCTCTAGTGGTTTTGGTGGATTTGGATTTTTTGAGGTGGAGCATGTCCATTAATTCCGGGTTGGACATGGCCTTGTATGTCAGGCACATGTCACCTCTGAGCAGACGGTATGCGACTGAATAGAGCTGGAGTTTCTTCAATCTGGCAGCATATGACAGATTTTGGAGTCCCTTTATCCTTTTGGTGAGGAACTTTTGGGGTCTCTCCAATTGCTGCAGATGTCGGGTGAGATGCATCCCGAATGGGGCATTGTACTCGATCATTGGTCTGATAAGTGAAGAGTACAGGGGAACAATGACCTCACTAGATCTGGATGTGAATCCCTTCATGATCAGGCAGGCAATGTAGAAGGTCTTTCTAACCACTTTAGCAATGTGAGTGTCAAAAGAAAGGCCACTGTCAACCTGGGTCCCCAGGTCCCTGATAACCTCTTCTGTGCTTAGTGGATTGCCACCTATATGGTAGCTTGGGGTTACCTTGTTTTTCCCGAAGGGTATGACTATACATTTTTTGGTGTTTAACTTCAGGCCATGGCTCTGGCACCAGCTATCTGTTTCCGTGAGTCCCTTCTGAAGGATATCCGTGTCCGATGCACTTTCCACTATGGCGCCCAGTTTGCAGTCGTCTGCAAACTTTGTCAGACAAAGTCCTCCCATGTTGGCCTGTACTTCTGAGAAGTAGATGCCGAGCAATAGGGGGCCAAGGACTGAGCCCTGTGGGACACCACTTGTGACCGGATTGGAGTCTGACATAGCGCCAGCAACTCTAACCCTGTGGGTTCTGTCCTTAAGCCAGTTTGCAACCCATCTTGTGACATATGGGTTTACATTTAAGCTGGTAAGTTTTTCTACAATACCCGAGTGGGGTATTGTGTCGAAAGCCTTTGCAAGGTCAAGGTAGGCTGTATGGACTGCCTTTCCCTCATCAATGGCCTTGGTGACTGTTTCGAAGAAGTCGACCAAGTTCAAAAGGCATGATCTTCCCTTGACGAAGCCAAACTGGGTCGGGTCCAATGTCTGCAAGTCCCCTATATCTTTGTTTATGAGCTCCATTATGATCCTCTCCATAGCTTTGCAGACTAGACTTGTTAAGCTTATGGGGTGGTAATTACCAGGGTCTGTAGAGGCACCGCCTTTGTGGAGTGGGACCACAGTTGCCGTACGCCACTCCTTGGGCACGTATCCTGTGGTAAGGCTGAGATTAAACAGCTGCCTTATGTGTGGGTTTAATTCCTCATTTAGCTCGTGTAGCACAAAGCCGGGGACACCATCCGGTCCCATTGATGCTGTGTTTTTAGCTTTAGAGAGAGCAGCTTTCACCTGCGCATTTGAGATGTCTGGGAGGCTACACTCCGCTGGGATAGTTCTCTTTCATTTAGGGGGGGAGAGGGGGTGAAGTTTGCACTGAACCTGTCTGCCAGTATGTTGGCAATGTCTGTGGGTTCAGTGATTTTTGTATCATTTTGGACTAATTCTGAGCATATCTGGGAGTTTCCACCCAGGTTCCTAACATAGCTGAAAAAGGCCTTATGATTGTCCTTTGAATCCATGGCAATTTTTCTCTCAAAATTGGCCTTAGTTGATTTTATGAGTGCTCGTATTTTTTTACTAATAATGATCAGGGGTGACTTCCCTTTTATGGATTTTGTTCTATCATGTAATAGCTTTCTCCTCTTATTGTAAAGTTTGTTAATGGCTGGGGTCCACCAGACTGGACGTTGCCCTTTGTGGAAAGAGTCTTGGTTTTATTTGGGATTGCCTGATCCATGCAGTCCTGGAGGTGTTCATAGAAGGCATTTGTAAGGGCTTCCGCAGCTTGGGTTGTGGTTTCCATTGGCTCAGGGGCCTTGAAGGATACCACACCAGTCTTGAGTAGTGTGAAGTTTGCTTTAGAGAAGTTCTTCACTGTGGTCTTTTTTGTTTGGGGTGAGGGCGGGATGTGGATTTCCAGTGAGATTAGTTTATGATCAGATCTCACCAATGAGGAATATACTTCCGGTGTGGAGCATTTTGTCCCCATGTTTGTGATAATGAGATCTAGTATATTTTCTCCTCTCATGGGAACAGTGACTAGCTGTTCCATGGCATTTGAATGTATGAACTCCAGGAACCGTTGGGCTAGAAAGTTAGGGCTTGAGTAATGTTCCCAGTCTATATGATGTAGAGAAGGTTATGCATGAAGAAATGAAGCAGCTGAGGGGTACTCTGGAGATGATCAAGAGATGTTTAGATAACTCTCATGAGCATGAAAAAGGTGACACTTATGCAATTATTTCATGACAGTAACCCTAGAGGACAAAAGAGCAGACAGACTTAGGAAACAAAAGTGGAGAAAGCTATAGTGAAACTGAGAGATTCTGAATCCAGGAAAATGATAAAAAGTCATGAAGGAATTAATGGAAATGTTTTGGGTACTTTGTAAAAACCTCTACAAAGCAGATGAATGGTGTGATTAGGAGAAGGTTCTGTTTGAGAATTTCTTGGTAAATATTGAGATGCCAAAAGTGGAGAAGCTAGAGATTCAACAGTTAATTGGTAATATAAAGGAGGAAAAAGTACAAATGATGATGGGTAGTCAGGCTATGAAGATAAGTCACAAAAGGTGGATGGTAAACCAACAGAAATTTAAAAGCTGGGGAAAAGACACTAATAAGTATCTGTAAAAAAAAAATAATAGTGTCTTGAAAGGAGGAGTGATACCTGCATCCTGGAAGAAAGAGGCAATGCTACCTTTACATAAAGTGGGGAAGGCTGCTCCAGACCCTGTTTATATGGACCAAATTCAGTATTAAATTATGAATATAAAGCATTCATTTTTAAAACAGCAAAAAGGTTAGCAACATTGTTACAAAACTTGATAGATCTAGATCAGTGTGGATTTGTAAATGGAAGGCAAACATTTGACAATACTGATGGAATTTTGATGGTCTCAAGGAATGCAGTAGAGGAACAAAATTATTAGTCTGATCTTATCAGTTTTAATTCATTCCTCAACTAATGGGTTCAGATCTGAACCATTACACTAGTTTGTGGCCACCAAAAAACTCTCAAGCTCCTTCCTTACCCATAATGCACCAATCCCTAACATCCCTCAGATCTTGTCTGGAGCTTTCACGTCTGGAGCTCTCAAGTTGTTGAGTGGGGGGGGGGTCCTTTTCACTTATTACCTTCTAAAAAATCTTTATTTAATCTTTGCATTTAAATTTCCTTCTTGATTATCACTGTTGATCACCACTTTTCATACACCACTTTTTATCCTACCATTGTTGGTAGGCCTAGCCTACCCTTCCCTGTTCCGTTACATGTAGTGTTACTTTATACCATAGTTGGTATATATTTTTTCTGTGTACAATTATATTTATATCCCTACAAATTACTATTGTTTGTATTTAGCTTTTCTTTCATTTCTAGTTAAAAAAAAAAAGTTATTGTTGTTGCTGTGGTATCCTCTTTCTCAACATGTGCAAAAAAGTATCTGCGTGATTTAAAAAGTGCGAAAAGTGTGAGCACAAGTTGCCCTTTTCTGATTCACATAAGGGTGTGTACTTCTTGAGCCTGGAACACTTACAACAGGAATGCGACATCTGTTGTGGGTTTAATCCCCAAGCTCTGGCTGACAGAAGAAATAAACTGATTTTGAAAGACTTGCTGCCTACTTCTTTTTCCAAGGCCATTACTGCAGCTCAGTCCCTCAAACATAAGGCTAGGGACCCTAAAAAAAGGTCTAGACCTTCTGAATCTTCAGCCTTTTCCTCTTCAGAACCAAAAAAAAGAAAAGAAAGATCAGATCTAAAATTAGTTACAGTCCAACCTTCATTGGATTCGACTAAACTGGTATCAGATCGTATGTCCTTGGATCTGAAGCCTCTGCCAAGGACTACTTATTTTTCTCATCTGGATGCAGAGTGCCTTCTCTCTTTTTAGTAAGGTGCTCCAAATCTTCATCCCTAGAATTTTTTTCCTCCAAGAGTCTTACTGAAGCAGATGTTGAGAGAATGATGAGAAAATTTCTAATGGAGCAAATTCAGATGGAAGTGCTTACAGCTCCTACCCCGTTGGATCAGGAAGCCTGCTCTCTACCACTCCACACATAACAGCTCCTTCTCTTATCCAGCCTGTGGCTTTACAGTCCTTGGATCTGAGCCTTCTGGGTCTATCTGGTTGAGATCCAAAGAAAGCTGGATGACTCTTGGAGCTAAAGCATCCCTGTTGGGTCTGGGAGGTTGGAGTTATTGCTTCCTCTTGGAGCTTCGGCACTGGACAGCTTGGCTCCAACTTCCTCCTTGGGTGAGTTGTTTTCGGAGTGGCAGGAGGTGATGGGCCAGAAGCTTGCCTTTTCCACTCCATTGTCTTCCTTCTCTCCAGAGCAATCTGGTTTCAAGGGTTGTGGAGTGTGCTCTGCTCCAGCAGGTCATATGGATCCTACCCCCTCAAATCCACCCTCTACTTTTCAGATGTCTTTGTGCCTTGAGCTTCAACATTCTACCCCACAGGGACAGCCAGCTCAAAGCTTCCAGACTACCCAGCAGGATACTTCACCGGACTATCCCACCGAAAGTGCAAAAGGAGGCACTTGGGCTCTCCTCAAGAGTCAGTCACTAAGGATACTAATTTTGATAAAGAGGGGCCCCAAAATCACTCCCTGATGATGTCTCATTTGGAGACATTCTTGAGATCCTTAAGCAGAAGGCTGGCTGGTTGGTCTTCCCAAGACCCTTTGGAGGAATCACTATTTTCTGGAGGCCTTAGGAGATGTCCCATCTACCTCCTAGGCTACTGTGCCCACTGATGAGCTCATTGAATTGGTCTCTAGGCAGGCATGGAAGGAGCCTGATTTGGCTGAGCCAGTGTCTAAGAGACCAGACCAGCTTCTGGCTCCATCAGTAGGAAGACAATTTTGGGTTAAAGGGGTGCCAGTAGATGCCATGGTCATGGCAGCAGCTACAAAAAAGGAACTTGGTCAAAGTTCCACTATCTGCCCTCCTAACAGAGAGTCTAGGGTGATTGACAGATTTGGGAAGTGTGTCTATGCTTCAGTGACTTTTGCATTCTATCTGGCACATTTTAGGAGACTTCAACAGATTTGATTAAAGAACTATTGAAATCTCTTTCTGGAATTGAAACTGCTGAGGCTAAATCTTCAGTAGTCTCTCAGTTAGCTACCCTACAAGCTATATCTAATTCTTCCATGAGGCTTATCTTGCATGCTGCAGAAGGTGCCTCAAGGGCCTCGGGTTCAGGTATTTCCATCAGAATGCATGCCTGGATGCACCTGTGTGACTTTGCAGAGCTCAAGTCCTTATTCATCAATGCTCCTTTTGACAGCATTTCTTTGTTTGGCCTCACAGTAAGGGACACACTCTCCAGGTGTGAGAAGGATGGAAAGACCCTCTCTGCAGCGAGCATGCATTTTTCAACTCCTCAAAGGACCTTTTCCAGAAATCAGTTGGGGGATGGAAAATATGGTTCAGCAAGTTCCAGGGACCTTTCTAAGACAAACGTGGAGATAGTTCCCCTAGAGACAGAGGGGGAACTATAATGGATGGTATTGCCCCCATGGCAGAGGAGGCCCACAAAACCAGAGGTCTAGAGATTCTTTTTCTGATGGACCCTTTCAACGCTACTGACAGGAGGCCCGATTGCCCTACTGTGGAGGCAGTCGAGGGTCGCTTATCTCTGCATCAGAGAGCCTGGCTAGATATAACAAAAGACAATTGGGTGCAGAGAATTGTTTCCATAGGTTATATAATTTCCTTTTCCCTACCCCCTCCATTGTTAAGAAAATTTCCCGATGTTCTACCCATTCAGAGGAAAGCGGCAGCACTAGAAATTCAAAAGCTGCTAAGAAAAAGAGTCATCCAAGAGGTCCCCCAGACCAAATAGAATCCAGAACTTACTCAAGATTCTTTTTAGTACCCATGAAAACAGGGGACTGGAGACCAGTTTTGGATCTCAGTGTATTGAACAGGTCAATTAGACATACAAAAATCTGGATGGCCACAGTTCAGTCCATTCTGGGCAAGGACGACTGGATGTGTGCTCTATATACTTTCAGGATGTGTACTATCACATATAAATGAACAGAGGATCCAGAAGGTACTTATGCTCCTGGCTGGGAGCCAGTCACTACCAGTTTAGAGCACTGCACTTTGTCCTCACCACAACCCCTAGGGTGCTCATCCAATATATGACAGTAGTAGCAGCTGACTTGAGACTGCAGGGATTCCGACTGTTTCCATATTTAGATGACAACTGGCTCATTGCTGCCCAGACCAGGCATCAACTGACAGAAGTACAATATCAGGTGCTACAGACTTTTTTACATCTCAGAATAACCATAAATTACAACAGGTTTCACTTAGAACCAAACCATACATTAGAATTCATATGAGAAGTGTTCAACACAGTATCTGTGGTAGCTTCCCTTCCTTTATCAAGAGTGCAAAAGATAAGAGATGCAGGTCAGGAAAATAATTTGTGGTACCAGAATTTCTGCTTGATTGATTGATTCTGCAATACCTAGGATCAATATCAGTAGCAATAATTTTAGTTTACTATAAGAGTAAGTGTTATCACGGTCCAAATGCTCCTGTTACTAATAAAATAAATACATGATCCAAAAGAGAAACACAGGAGCAAACCAAGGCTGACAACAAAAATCAGCATAAATCCAGCAGTCACTGAGGCTTATTCAAGCAGCATAAATAAATGCTAGTTCAATCAATGACTGAATCCATGCCAAAGACAAGTAAAATCCAAGCTGTTTTATTCGTAAGCGCTTTCACCCTGTAAGGGCTTTGTCAAACCATAAGAAACAAACTGAATAAAATCAAGTCACATTTTATAAGGAAATAGGGCTGACATCACTTCCTGTTCCTGATTAAAACTTTTCAGTATGCGAAAATAATACGTCTATAAAAAATGTATACAAAAAACTATGTATATAAACAATATATATATATATAAATATATATAAAAAATATACATCTGTATATAAAGGCAAATATAAAACATTTATTAACATTCTAAAATATGTATGTTTATCTCATAGCAAGTCTCCTATTCTTAAGAACAGGTTTCAACGGAATTTTGTCATTCAGACCTGGTCTCCGGTCTGCTCTAAGTCTGATAATCCATTTTAATTCCAGTGTTTCAGTGTAATTGCATATATCCCCTCCCCTAACACTGGGTTCATTGATCTGTATAACTAAAAATACAAATGAATGTGTATTGTCACTGTCTATAATGTGTTTAGAAAGTGCACTGCGTGGAGACATTGTATGAATGTGATAAAGGTGTTTCCTTACTCTGTCTCGTAGGTGTCTGTCTGTCTTGCCTATGTAGAATGCTTGACAAGCAGTGCACTTAGCTAAATAAATGACATGTGATGTATTGCAATTAGCACTGAGTTGAAACCTGAAACAATAGGAAGTAACTGGGTGAATAAACTGGGAGCTGGTATCTACAAATTTGCAAAAATTACAACAATTACACGGAACAGTACCCACAATATTGTTCAAACACTCATTAGGCTGTGTAGATAGGCGAGGGTAACAAAGTAATCTATGTAGGTTAGACTTGTTCCTATATCTAAAATAAGGCTCCTCACCAACAATGTCTTTAAGTTGTGAATCAAGTAAAAGTAGATTCCAATTATTGTTTAAAACCTCTCTTATACTGTTTATGTCTTGCATATAACTAACAGAAAATCTAACTGGTAGATTCCTGACTTCAGGACATATATCAGGGACATTCTCTATTGAATATGGTTGTGAGAAATATGGTCTAGCAATTCCATTCCTCAGCTCCAAAACACCTTCAAAGTGGGAGGTGATCTCATCTGGTCTATATGCTCTTTGTAAAAGCCTGTTGTTTAAGTTTGACAACTCTTGTAAGAAGCTATCATAATTAGTGATGATAGAAGAGGAGACAATTTTAATAATTTAGAAAATTTAGAACTTGATTGGATTTTTAGGTTTCGGGCACAGCAATCTCCTGGCCTAAATAGTTACATTAGTATTAGAACTTCCTTGAAAAAACGTAAATATCATTAACTCTATACAAATATGTATATACATATATGCATACATGCATATTTTGTTGTACTTTTTGTTATACTAGCATAGATTTTACATGTTCATTTTTATCTAATTATTTATTATATATTTATTATATATTTATATATTGTTCCTGTCATCACTCAATTTTCTTAATATATCCAATCTTATAACATCAATTTATCTTCATTGCTTTATACTTTTTTACATTTTTTGATGAATATTATCTTTATAGTCCTTATATAAAAGGTGAACTCACACTGCTAAATTATTTTGATGTGACTATAAATGAACCTTTTTAGCTAATATAATTAGAATTAGTAGGTCTCCCTAGATATATTATTATTTTTGTTACTGGCTTAATATAATACATTATTATTGTTGCCACTGGTTTAATATTTTATTATAACATACATACATATTAATATGTTTTTATTATATATTACATTTAATGATTTTTAAACATCTATTAGTATCCATTCGTATATTCATTCTAGTCTCATATTATGAATTAGGAAGGATTTCTTCTATATTATTGTTTATAATAGTTTTGATTTATTGTTTATGTTCTAATTGCTGTATTTCTTCTGCTGCTTCTTATGCTGCTATTTTCTCTATGCTGCTATTCCCTTTATTGCTGCTAATTTTCAACTATTGCTGCTATTTCCTTATAGTTATTAATTTTCCAAGTTTTCTAATGCTCTTAATGTTTTTTTTATTGTCCATCAGTCAGATATATTATTCTGCTTATTTTGTACATCAACTGATATACATATTTCATACATTTTATGAGAGCTGGATATGTTGCGTTTCTGCTTTTCTGCTGATCTATACTAATCTGAAGTTTGTCATATAGATTTATTCTCAGTCCTCTATGTAGGTGTTCAATTGCTTATTAATTTTTATTATACTTGCCTGTTGGCAGACGAATTAATATTATTGAAACATAAATGATTATTACTACACTCTAAAACCATACTTTAAAAATTATGTTTTTGTTTTCTTTTCGTTCTGTTTTTGCACATAGCTGTTTGGTTTTACTGTTCTATATGAATAAGCCTCTAAATGCATTACATGCAGAATTAATTAACTATTGTTTAATTGGTTTAATCAATCTATTTAGCAATTAATGCTTGCATATATAAAGAGAATGTTTTCATTGTGAAGTTATAATTCATCTGAAGAAGCGTGCAACTTGTGGGCACGCGAAAGCGCTCATTATTCGTTAAATAAAGGTTCGTTTTATCTTCGTGGTGTTAACCTGCTCTTTTTGTTGTACTACTTGTTGGATCCTGGTTGCTGGTTAACTTTGAGAGAGAGGTTGGTTACTTTTTTATAATGCTCTTTGTAAAAGCCTGTTGTTTAAGTTTGACAACTCTTGTAAGAAGCTATCATAATTTGGATTCATCCTGGATGCTCTTATCGCCTGTCCCCTTATCAAGTTCTTATATATGTAATTAGGGTGCATACATTCCCGATGTAATAGGGAATTCCTATAGCATGTTTTTCTAAAGACTCCAGTATTGAACATCCCATTTGGCAGTCTATCAACAAAAACATCTAAAAAAGCAATGCAATTAATCGAACTTTCAATAGAAAAGTTCAAAAAAATGGTTAGACTGTTAATCTCTTTATGGAAGTCATCCAGGGCTTTATCTGTACTAGTCCACAGGAGGAAAAGATCATCAACAAAACGTGCATAGAAAACAACATGTTTCTTAAAACTATCTAGGACAGACAGCTTATTACATTCCCAGTCCAGCATGACAAGATTGGCGTAGCTATTGGCACATGAAGTGCCCATAGCCACACCATCCTTCTGAATATAGGCTACCTCATTAAAAAGAAAGATGTTATTTTCCAGGACAATTTCCAACAAGGCACCAAATAAATCTTTTATAGCTGGACTATAGGCTTCACAACTCTGTAAACATCTCATAACACTCTCAACATCTTCAGTGTTAGGTATCATAGTAAAAAGGGACTGTACATCCTGGGAAACCATTTTATAATACATATCTAACGGTAGGTCTACAACCTTGGAGTATAAGTCCAGTAAAAATTGTTTTGTGACTTTAAGAATATGTGTAGATTCATTCACCAAGGTTCTTAGGTGTTTCTCAAGGTAGATGGATGGGGGCTCCATTGCCCAACCTCTCCCTGCCACTATTGGTCTCATAGGTGGGTCTTGGAGATTTTTATGTACCTTGGGGAGGCCTTGGATGACTGGAATCAAGGGATCTATCACATGTAAAAAATTAAACAGGTCTTCATCTATAACCTCATTGAGTAATAAATCTTGCAACATATATGATATGTTACGCACCTTACTCCAGACTTCATTCAAACTAATTATTTCATAAAAATCACGGTCACTTAACATGAGAGTAATTTTTTGTAAATAATCAACACTATTAAACACCACTATGGGTCCACCTTTATCAGCTGGTCTGATAATAAGGTTTTTTTATCATCCCTTAGATTATTCAAAACTGTTCTCAATCTGGGGGTTAAATTCCCATACAACTTCTTCTTCCTGTTATTCTGATCTAGGGTGTACAAATCATCCTCTACCATTTTCGTAAAAGCATTTAGTAGGGGATGTAATACTGGTACATAAGTACTAGGTTTTTTAAAAATCTTATTATGCGGTGTGTCCTTAGAAAAAATGCCATAGTCCAGTTTAAGCCAGACATTCCAACTAAACAACCTCACATCTACAATAGTCTGTTATTTGACTCCTAACTGAAGGTATAAAAGATAGACCCCTGTTAAGGATTTCTATTTCGTCCTTGGATAACACCCTGTCTGAAAGATTCCAAAATAATGTCTCGGGACTTTGTCCCACATCTTCTTCAGTGTTTGTTCCATAAATTCTCCTCCTGAGGCTTTCCTTTTCTGCCTGCCCCAACTCATAGATCTGTTCCTCCCTCCTCTGTGTTGTTCGTCTATGGGGAAAGGGGTAAACCTGTGCACACCCACCAAAGAGGGCTCCTTCCTTCTGACCGAAGGAACTGGGAGTAGTTGTGAGGTGGCATTGGGTTGAAGGGTGGGTATAGTCTGTACTGAAGTAGTTGCTTGTGTATTTCCATGTATATCATTAGTACAGTCGGTGTGTTCTTGTAAATCATTACCTATATTCACACTACCCACTATCTGTGCGCCCTGGTTAACATCCACATAATGAGTAACATCCACAGTTTCAGGTAAATGAACATTGGGACTAAGCCTTCGATTTAAACTAGAATTCACAACACTTACACCTCCATTATTCTCTGTAGACAAAATAGAAGAGTCATTAACATTGGTGTAACTGGCAGTATTAACATTGCTATTTCTATTAAAATTAACACTGTCATTTCTGTTAAATTCTGTCCTCGGCCAAGAGAAGACTTGGCTGTTTTTAAAATCCATTGTGTCCCTCTGTATTTTAGAGCATTTTTGCTCAAGTAGCTTCTTCTCATACAAAAATAAACATTGTCTAACAGTCGCTCTGTTAATCTACCTACAGTAACTGCAGGAAAATTAGTAGAAATAAAGTTTTGTGAGTTCTTGATCTTCTCCCTCAATAACAGTTCTTCAAGAAAGAAGAACTCATTAAGTAAAGTCATGTACTTAATACTAACCTCCAGATTGAGTTGTTGCCACTTGTACAGCAACTCTGGATAGGTAGAACCTGTTGTCGGCATCTTAAGTACACGTAGGCCTTTTGGAATAATCCTACATTGAATACAGACTTCAAAGTGTTGTCTTTGGGTCTGTAAACATTTTAGTTTTAAAAAATCAGCTTCAAGTTGTTCAAATCACTCCGTAAGGTCGTTTAACACTTCTGGTGATGTCCCAACCTTGGTCTCGACCTCAGATACCTCAAACATCATCAACGGATTATTCTCCTCACATACGCATCGCAGAAACCTATTCAGGCTCTTGGATGTTTGCGATGCAGTTCTATGTCAACCTGTTCAGCCATGTCAATGTGATAACAAATAAAATAAATAAAATATACTATAAGAGTAAGTGTTATCACGGTCCAAATGCTCCTGTTACTAATAAAATAAATAAATGATCCAAAAGAGAAACACAGGAGCAAACCAAGGCTCACAACAAAAATCAGCATAAATCCAGCAGTCACGGAGGCTTATTCAAACAGCAGAAATAAATATATTTATATATATATATATATATATATATATATATATATATATATATATATTGTTTATATATATAGTTTTTTGTTTACATTTTTTATAGACGTATTATTTTTGCATACTGAAGTTTTAATCAGGAACAGGAAGTGATGTCAGCCCTATTTCCTTATAAAATGTGACTTGGATTTTATTCAGTGTTTGTTTCTTATGGTTTAACAAAGCCCTTACAGGGTGAAAGCGCTTACCAATAAAACAGTTTGGATTTTACTTGTCTTTGGCATGGATTAAGTCATTGTTTGAACTAGCATTTATTTCTGCTGCTTGAATAAGCCTCAGTGACTGCTGGATTTATGCTGATTTTTGTTGTCAGCCTTGGTTTGCTCCTGTGTTTCTCTTTTGGATCAATAATTTTAGTTTGTTTAACAACATTCCACATGAGAATTGTACAATGGATGCTAGCAACACAGTAATGGTCAGTGCTTTCTTAACCCATGTCAGCAAAACTAAGGATAACTCAGATATGCAAAAGATATGTTTACTGGTGGATGCAATCACAACAGGTATTACAAGGCCATCCCTTCATCCTCCCTCAGCCCAAGGCTATAGTGACAATGGAGGCTTCCCAGATTGGGTGGGGGGGGGCATTTTCTGGGGAAAACAGTCCAATGCAGTTGGTCCCTCTTGGAACACTTGCAATCCAGACAGACATGTCAGTAGTTTGGTACATCAACAAACAAGGGGGAACCAGATCCTATACCCTGTGTTGAGAAATCCTCAGAATGTGACAATGGGCGATAACTTCCAACTGCTTTCTAATAGCAATGTATATTCTGGGGAAGTCCAGCATGATAGCAGACAAACCGAGCAGGTCCATCTTACTACCTCATGAGTGGTCCCTCAACAACAAAGTGAAGGATATCATTTTCAGTCAGTGGAGCCAGCCTTGCTGTGATATTTTTGCCTCTCCCCTAAACAAGTGCAGCAGCTTTTTTGCCCAAATCCACCCACCAGAGGAGTCACTGAGGGATGCTCTACTCCATGATTGGCCCCTTGGCGTTCTGTATGCTTACTCTCCAACCCCTCTAATTCTCAAATTCCAGCAGAAAGCAACCTGGTTGAAGAGCAAAGTCATCCTCATTGCACCTTACTGGCCTTAGCAGATTTGGTTTCCCTTCCTTTGGCCTCACCTACAGTAATTCACCTTGGATTTTGGCTCCAATTCCAGACCTTCTATCCCACCCGACAGGCATGGTTCACCCAGATATTTCAAGCCTCAAACTAACAGCATGTTTTCTCCAAATCATTTAATAGCCAGACAACCAATGCTGTCTTCCCCTATCCATTACATACTTTTATCTTCCTATAAACTACCAGGAAATGTTACAGGAGTAAATGGAAAAGGTTTGTTTATTGGGCAGAGCAAAATCAGATTGATCCCTTCTCAGCTCCAATTCCATCTGTTCTGGAATTTTTGGCAAGTCTATTTAATGAAGGTGCTAGCTCATCAACTATAAAAGTCCAACTAGCAGCAATCTGTAATTTTCATGTTGGATTTCAAAATTCTTTGCTGGCTTCCTCTAAGCTATGCAAAGCCTTTTTGAGAGGCACTCTTGTGCTAAGTCTGCCTTATAAAGACCCTACTCCACCTTGGGTTTCAAATCTGGTACTGCAAGCCTTAATTCACTTTTCATTTGAACTAGCAGCTAAATGTGATCATAAATTCCTGATCTGGAAAAGTCTCTTTCTAGTTGCAATTACATCTGCTAGAAGAATTTCAGAACTTCAAGCATTATTTTCTGAGCTGCCATATTTGATTTTTCATAAGGATAGGGTAATGTTGTGTACAAACACTTCCTTCCTTACTAAGGTAGTGTCAGAATCCAACATCAACCAATCCATTAACTTGCCAGTATTCGTTCCTAAATTTGCAAGTGATGGTGACTATATGTTGCATTTATTGGATGTCCATAGACAATTACATTTTTACTTACATAGAACAAAATAAATTAGAAAGACAGATCAGATATGTATCTCCTTTGCACATACTAAATTGGGTGAATCAGCTAGAAAGGTAACTAGCTAGATGGGTGACAGATTGTATTTCCTTTCTCTGTAGCAAATTGAATCTCCCCTTACCAAAACCTTTAAAACCATTCAACCAGATCCATGACCACTTCTGTGTTCCAGTCTAGAGCTTCCTGGATGAGATATGTGCAGCTGAAACTTGGTCAAATCCTCATACTATTATCACTCATTATAAAGTAGATCTGGTCTCAAGGGGAAGACCAGCCTTTGGCTCAACTGTACTCAGGAATATCCTTCCTTAGAGTCCACCCAGGATTTGAGTTAGCTGGGGACTCAGTCCCATTAGTTGAGGAATGAATGAAAATTGACAACATCAGATAAAGAAGTTATCTACTTACGATAATATTCAATCTGTGTTGTCCATTTTCAGTCTTCCTCAACTCCCCATCCACCAACCCTCACCATTTTTAATGACTGACTTCTGGATGAGCAAGAGGCTTCAAGGACACTATTATTCATTGTATTGCGCTCCAGTTATGGCATATCATAATAATCTTCCTGTCAAGCAGCAAACAAGATTTGAGAGATGTTAGGGGTTGGTGCACTATGGGCAGAGAGGGAGATCAAGAGTTTTTGGAGGCCACAAACTAGTGTAAAAGCCAAGTTGGAGCCGAACCCATTAGTTAAGGAAGAATTGAAAATGGACAACACAGATGGAATGTTATGATGAATACATAACTTCTTTTTACTACTGGTGAGCTTGGATTCAGAGAAAGCTTTTGATAGGATACATTGGGATTTTATGTGTAATTTGCTTTCCCTGTTGAAATAACGGTATTGATGAGAAAGATCTGCATCAACTCAGAAATGAGAAAAACAGTAAGGGGGATTTTGAAAGACAGATTCGAATTGCATAAAGAAACTAGACAGGAATTGTCCTCTTCCCTACTGTTGTTTGCTATATAAAGAGACAATGAAAATAAGATATGCAAACATCCAAGGCTATAGGTGGAATGAGAAACAATAATGAACAGTATTGTTTGTAGACAACCTTATGTTTGACCAGTCCCTGTGTTGTGGAACATCTTAAGGTAGTTCCAGTTGGTTTATGTTATAAGATAAATTTAGATAAAATAAAAGCCATATCATAAAACTATATAACTACATGTGAATTAGTAACTGTACATTTGGGGGCATGAAAAATGTATGTATTTAGGGGTATGACTTAGGAAAGACTCAGAAGAGTGGGATCATGTCAGTCGCCCTGCTAGACAGGGATCCAGAGAAGTAAATATTGTGGGAAGAAATATCCAGAGAATTGTTATGGCTAGGCTTGCATAGGCCCTAGGGCCAATAGCCTAGTACCAGCCTATGAACCTATAAGAGATAAAATGATGGCTATTATACATATTTCAAGTATTTTATTTTATTTATATTTGTTTACCGGGGTAGTGCACTGATCAATATTAACCAATTTCAGACAGCCTGGGTGAAATACAAAAATTTCACAAACAAAAAACACAGGAATGTAAGCAAGAACAGAATAGTTAAGGCTAATTACATAGAAAAAAAGTGTGTACATTCCATTGAACAAGCACAGTGCAATGTACAATCATACAGCGTGTACTGTACAATATATACATTAGTTTCTAAAGTGTTTCAATCTTCAGTGAATCTTGAGAGATGAACAAAGACTGAGAAAGGAGATAGGTTAGGTGATATGTCCTGTGTTGAAGCAGGATCATTGGTCTTGGACAAAGAAGTGCTTCATGAATCACGTTCAGAATAAATGTTAATTTCCTTAATGTCAATGAGGAAAGTTTGCCAAAGAGTAGGTGCCTGAGAGGAAAAAGCATATGCAGTGCTGTGGAGTTTGGTTCTAGGGTAATGAGAGTTGGTGTGGTTTGTGAGTAGTGTCTCCGGTTGTATGATGAGGTTTAATGTATGGAGCAGAAGTAGTTTGTAGAGTTGAGATCCTAAAAGTAGGTTAGATCTTTGTTTTATGGGTAGCCATTTGGCTTTTTCTAAGGGAATATGGTGATCCTCACAGAGAGGTGAGTTTCTAATTAACAGGCAGATGCTATTAGAGAGTTTGGAGTGGAACAATGTTTTGCTTGGAGGCAGAAGAAAAACTGGGAGCCCATATTCAAGTAGAGAATGGCTGCTCTGACTGGTTGGGATAGAAAATGGGAAATCCTTTTGATCCAGAAGAGGAGGGAGTTTATTTTGGCTCTCATTTTGTCTCTGTGGAAATGAAAATGTATTGACTGATCAAGCCATAGTCCTAGGTTTTTTTAAGATGGAGGTTGTCTCTATAGAATGTTGTGTAGGTCAAAGATAGTGTTTGGTGAATTTTCTGCAGCATTCCAAAAAGCATAATTTTGGTCTTGGTGGATTAGGTAGTAATTTATGGTTTATGAGACATTGGTGGAGCTCATGCAAGTCTGACTGGAGGTGGCACTGAATGTTGGTATGAGGATGACCTGATCAGCATAGGGGATAAGTGGGAGATGGGGAGGTCAAAAAGAAGTTTGTTAATGAATATGGGAAGAGAAGAGAAGGGAGTCAAGAATGGATCCCTGTGGTACACCCTTGGTAATAGGGGCATATTCTGATTGGGAGTATCCTCTTTTAACTCCGAAGTGTCTGTCAGTGAGGAAGTTTTTAAACCAGGAAGTATGTCTGGACTGATATCTATTTCCTTTAGTTTGTTTTGGAGAAGATAGTGGTCAATGAGGTCAAATGCCTTTGTCAGATCTGTAAATAGGGCACCTGTAAGGAGGCCACTGTCAGAGTTTAACAGGATGTCATGAGTTAGGGACCAAAGTGCTGTTGTAGAACTTTATCCAGGCCAGAATCCATGTTGTTTGGAGAAGAACAGGTGGTACTACTGGATATAGAGGGAGAGCTGGGTATAGACTATATTTTTGGGATGTTTGCTCAGAACTGCAAGGATGGATATTGGACAGAAGTGAGAGGTATGATTTGGGGGGTCTACTTCATAACACTTGAAATTTCATAACGTTGAATTTCATAACACTGAGGCCAAAACATCTAAATCCCAAACATTGAAAACCCAAAACATTGAAAGTGTGCTTCATAACAATGAAACTACAATGCATATGTAAATAACATCCTCACCACCTATAGCAACACCTAATTAACAAACACACTTTCTACTATGTTTTTGCAGGGGGGCAAGCTCCCCTGCACCCCCCCCATAAATTAAATGTACCAACTCCAAGATTGTACTACAGTGAAAAAAAGTTAATTTCCTAACCTCACTGTATCACAATCACCATACACTGAGTTTAGGAAATTAACTTTTTTCCACTGTAGTATGATCTTGGAGTTGGTATATTTAATTTACGGGGGGGGGGTGTAGGTGAAGGTGATATTATTTACTTGTGCAATGTAGTTTTCAGTGTTATGAAGCACACTTTCAATGTTTTGAGTTTTCAGTGTTTTGAATTTTTTATATTATGGTCTCAATATTATGAAATTCAATGTTACGAAATTTCAGTGTTATGAAGTAGACCCAATTTGGGTTAGTTTGCTTTGGAAGAGGTTTAATTAGAGCAGTTTTCCAAATCTGTGGCATGTTTTGTGTGTGACATAGATTATATATGTGGGTAAGAGAAAGACATAGATGCTCTCTGCAGTGATATACGAACCAGGGGTTTATGTTATCAGATCCAAGAGGGGTGTCAGTGGAAATATTTTCAAGTATAAAATAGACTTCTTTGGGACATATGCATTTGAAGTGGAAGAAGGGTATAAGCCAAAATGGAAATATATAGTGATGCAGTAAGAAGAAACAACCAGAAATGGAAATTGTCTTTCAGGATGAGGTGTTAAAAGAGAGAACAATAAATGTGTGTGTTGCAGAAGATGTATTGAAAAATAAGTTAGTGAGGGAATGAATAAGGTGATTTTATCAATAGGGTTCTCAAGTAAAGGGAAAGACTATGTACAAAAACAGCAAGAAGTCATTGGAGGAAGTCAGCCAAGAAACCAGGGTATTGGGATTAAATTACCAGGGGAAGAAGGTAAGAGAATGAAAGAAAGCTACAAGATTGTTTGGACTACATGATAGAAACAGGTTTCCGTACCAAGGAGTAACAGTGATACACAAGAAGAAGAGAAAGAGGGCCCGATTCCAAAAGTCTTGCTGTTAAGTGACCACTTAAACTGAGAGCAGATTGTTTGGAATCTGGTCCCCACTTTAAGCCTGTTTATAGATAGGCCTTACACTGAAGTAAGTCAATAACACTAACAGCAAATCTTTTGTAATCAAGGCAGACTTAAAATGAAAGCAATTCTTTTTAAATTTAGCCCAGGGAGAGAAAAAAAAGAGGTGACTGGCCACCACAGTGGAATATTTGGTGAAGGCTAGCTAGAGCATATACAGTTATACATATTAAGTATAAAAATCGATCACATAAACTTAGGCAAGATTAGAAGAAATGGTTGGATGGATATATAACCAAGGATCAATGGGGTAAATGTGCAGGACTAAATCAAGACATTTCAGGATATGTGCATATAATTTTTTAGAGAGCACTGGCTCTTTCCTTAGGTTCAGAGTAAATGCTGAAATGTGTAGGAACTGAGAGAGGAAACTGGGAAGCATTTTTTATCAGACGACATAGTGTGTATTAGTTTAAAAACACATTGCAAAATGCTCTATTGGACATGTTGGGGAAACAAGTAGAAGCTGGGGGTTACCTCACATACACAAGGTACATGGTTTGATTCTCACCTTTGAGGGAAATTGTTTAGGCTTAAAATGGCCCAAAAAGCCAGCTAGCCTAGTACTTACCTGTAAACCTATGAAGTTGTAAAGGAGATGATGCATTAAGTCAGAACAGGGGAGTGGAATTGCCTGCATATAAAAAGGCCTTACTAAGCTTATATTAGCATCCAAACAAAGTGATAACTGGAAAGTGGAAATCAAAACAATAGACAAACCTTGGAAGAAGTGTTAAGTATTATGGAAGAAACACATCTGCTGTGAAAGGGGAGGGGGTTCACTAGAAAATAGAAATAATTAGATGCATACCTTTAAATGATATG
The DNA here is from genome assembly GCF_019279795.1 of Protopterus annectens. NCBI lineage: Eukaryota > Metazoa > Chordata > Ceratodontiformes > Protopteridae > Protopterus > Protopterus annectens. Next base: position 378,996,608 of record NC_056729.1, on the reverse strand, counting down.
TGTGGGATGTATGTCAGACAGACAAATAATAAAGAAATGTTGGGAGAAATGAGAATGGTGTTAAAAAATTGTGAATGGCGTAATGGTTAAATGGTTGGGAGGAAGTTAGTATTTTGAGAACATCTTAGTCTGTGACCAAAAAGTGAATATGTTAATTCAGTATTTGTACAATTGTGATATGTTGTTGATATTTTGGTTAGAAGTTGCCTGATAAACAGAGTTTAATAAAGTTATGCTTCACAAAAAAAAAAAGGAATTGGAAAGGGAATAACCTGTGGAAATGGTGGATGTAGCAGCTCAGGAAATCATTTTTAGGAGACCAACTGATTTTCCACCAATTTTGAAAAAAGGTTTTCCTAAGAAAGGTGAACACCAAATTGGTCTGGAGATTGATGAAGGTAATGAAAGGGGCCCCAGGTTTTGTTTGGATAGGACTATGGATAATTACGCTATACATAGAATAATAGTGGATAACTTGAAAATTATTACAGGTAACAATGATTTAATGAAGGTGTTGGGTGATGGTTCATCCTTTGTTTATAAGAAAAATTATAGTATTAAACTTATGTTGGAAAACAAGAGTACAGAAACTGATTCTCCTGTGACAGGCTGTGGCAACTTGGGCATGTTTAAGTGCTATGGATGCAGAGGCTGCAGGTTTATATATAAAGGTCCTTTTATTTCACTTACACATCTAGATTTTACGATACCAGTAACTGGTAAGGTAGATTATGGTGTGACGAGTACTGTGTATATTGCTATATCCTCCACCTGTCCAGCTTTTTATGTTGGACCTGAGTACAAGGAGCTTGAGAAAGAGAATTCAGGAGCATCAGTATGCTATGAAAAGTAAAAATTAGAAAAATGCTTTGTACAAGCATTCTTTGTATTGAACTAACTGGAAAAAAATTCACTTTTTCTGTTATTGAAGTAGTAAACAAGGACCCTAGAGGTGGAAATTTTAAGAATTATGTTGAATGGAGAGAAGCAGAATGGCAATTTTGCCTTGCTTCTTATATTCCACCAGGTTTAAATGACACTGTTAATATTAAATGTTTTTTAAAAAGTAGGAAAGTTAATATAAAAATATTCTAGTGGTCAATTTTATACTGTTTTAGTTTTAGTAGTGTTTTTTTTAAGAATTGAATTTGTGAAACAAATAATGTTATGTTGTCTCCATCTTGCCTCCGTTCTTGCTGGTTGGGTTTGGAGCCGAGGATCTTGGCCGTATACTATAGCTCGAGAGCTTTTTACTGGCTCGAGGCTAGCCCCTATCCCAACATGCCTAGCGGTAGTTACCCAGATCTCGTTTGCCACTTGCAGCATTGAGATTGCTCATACTGGCTCAGGCTAAGTATTTTCTGCTTCTTGTGATTTTTCCAAAAATGTATTTGCATTCAGATAGTTAAATTTTGTTAGTTTAGTGTTAGAGTATGTTCACGTTAGACTAGCACTTTTCTGACCTTTCTGCGGCTGCCTTTTTGTTGTTGTTGTTGTGGCCATCATTTTCCTTTGGGCCTATCTTCTTCCCTTGAACCTGTTTGACTTCAAGGGTTCCCTGTTCCCTTTCTCTCAGTCCTGTCTTTGTTTAAGGGCCCTTTTTTCTCTTCATTTCCCTTTCTCTTTCCTTATAGGAGCACCCATTTAAGTTAGAGGCTCTCCTGGGTTGGGGGAGTTGCCGTTTAACTTAGAGGCTCTTCATCTTCCCTCCTTTCCTTTTCCTGTTAAAAAATAAAAAGTTGAAAGTTCTTTTTAGTTGTTGTTGGTATTTCTCTTTGGTACTGTTGCAGTTACTACTAGCATGTCCAAAGATCCTAAAGAGTCAAAACCTTCGGGTTTTAAAAAGTGTGACTCATGCTGCCAAAAGATGTCCCTTACAGACAAGCACATGAGCTGTCTCTATTGCTTAGGGGCTGTACACTTGCAGGACTCATGTTCTATATGTCATGCTTTTAGTTCTCGAGTCCTGTAGGAAAGAAAAAATAAGTTACTTTTGTGAGGCTTACTAAAGAACCCCTTTGATGTTGCCATGGAGGGTTCTCAGTCAGCAGAAAAACAGGAAAAGTCCCCTAAGCCACCATCTTCGTCTGCTCTGACATCAGAGCCATCTAAATCTAAGGACAAACCTGCAAGTTTGTTGGATCCAAGTGTCGGTTCCGACAAAACTCTTTCTCTGGCGGCTCCATCAGTGGTTTCAGAGCCAGACAAGACTCACAAGAGAACCAGGTCTCTTTCCCTGGAGCCGGTGTGTTCTGTTCCACAGTCCCTGCTGTTGCAATCTGTGGCAAGCAGTCATCGGTCTTCTCATTCCTCTCGATCATCCAGACTTTTGGATCATGATGTGGAGAGGGTGGTGAAGAGGCTTCTCAAGACACAGGCATTATCTAAATTATTGAGCCCAGCCCACAAGGAATTGGCACCGACAGCCCAACCCACACCATTATCGATTCCTCCTCCAACTTCTTTGAGTTTGGAGCCAGAGTGCATGGAAGTTGTTGTGCTGGAATTGTCAGCTCCGATTACCATTGGTCTATCGTTTCTGACTATCACTCTGCTCTCTTCATTATCTCAGTCTATCGAGGGATCTGGGGACTGATGCTCCCTCATCGGCTCCATGGGGAGAGTGGCATCGGACCCTTGTCTGACCCTGCTCTCCCTCTCGGGGCTTCAGCGCAGGTGAGCTCAGCTCCTACATTGGCCTTGGAGCCATCGCCCTCGGTTTGGAAGAGATCCCCGGGCTCTTCATATCCGAGGCCTCGTTCAGGCCGGGACTGTGGAGCCTTCAAGGTGATGAGAGTGCTGTCCTCTGACACCACTCCACCCTTGGCTCCATTGGCGCCTACTCTTTTGGTGCCTAAGTCTGCCTCCAATCCTCTGCCCCCCCCCCCAAGCTTACGGATCCCATGCTCCAGGATGCCACATTGGCTGACCCCACCTCTTCCAAAACCTCCCCTGAGCACCCCTCGGAGGAGGTCCCTCGGAAGAGAAAATGCAAGAGGAAGCATTTGGACTCCCTGACTCTCTCACTTCAGACACAGACTTGGAGGACTCAGAAGGGTCCCCACGGTCCCCCTCTGAGGATGTCTCCTTTTCAGACTTCCTTGAAATCCTTAGAGGGGTGGCTGGAAATTCCTTGCCCCTTCTGAGGACAAGTCTGTGTACCTGGATGCATTTGGTTTTCAACCCTCCTCCACCTCTTGGGTTTTTCCACCTTTCAATCCTCTACTGGCTTTAGTGAGTCGGAAGGCATGGAGCTCCCCAGAGACTATGGAACCAGTTCCAATGAGGCCCAATAAATTTATAACTGCTCCAGAGGATAGGTCCTTTCTGTCTAAGGGTGTGCTTGTTGATTCTGTGGTGGTAGTGGCAGCCACCAAGAAAGAATTAGTGGAGACTTCTTCTTCTGTCCATCTGCCAAACAGAGAGTCTCATATGATGGACAGGTATGGAAAGTGTATGTTTGCTTCAGTGGCCTTTACTCTCAGGTCACTGAATTATTTGTCCCACTTTACATGCCTTCAAAGGGATCTCCTAAAGGAACTAGGAGATACCCTAGAGGATCCTTCAGCTGAAGGAGCTGTGAGCAAGGCAGCTTCACTGCTTGCGACCTTAACATCTGTAGTTAATTCCTCCAAGCGGCTGATCTCTTACGCAGCAGATGGAGTGAGTAGGGCAGCAGGCACAGGAGTTGCTTTGCACAGTACATTTTTCCGCTCCCTCTAGACCTTATTCCAAAGGTCAGAAGAGCGTAAAGATGTGGTTCAGAAAATCCCAGGGAGTTTCGCCTGACACATGTGGAGACTTCCCCCCCCATGGTCAGAAGGGGAAATAATGGGAGACGCTGATCCCATGGCAGGGTGGTCCACAAAATCAGGCCAACAGAGATACCTTCTCTGGTAGGCCTTTCCAGCACTCCTGAAAGGAGGCCCAACTGTCCGCCTCTAATCGGGGGCAGATTATCCCAGTACACAAAAGCCTAGCAGACAATCATGGAAGATACATATGGGTACTGTCGATAATATCCAGGGGTTACAAAATTCCCTTCTCCCAATCATCCCCTCCAACAAATCAGTACTGAGTCCTAGATGTTCCAAACAGTCTTCAGGATCAGGCAAACCTAGAAGTTCAAAGGTTGCTAGAAAAAACAGCCATCCAAGAAATCCCCGCAGACCAAATCAAATCTGGCACTTACTCAAGGTTCTTTTTACTTCCAAAAAAGTCAGGGGACTGGAGACCCATTTTGGATCTCAGCAAACTCAACAAATCAGTCAAGAAAACAAAGTTCTGGATGGTAACACTGCAGTCTATTCTTCCTTTTTGGGTCAGGACAATTGAATGTGCTCCATCAATCTCCAGGATGCATACTACCATATAAAAATGGACAGGGTCCAGGAGGTACTTACCCTTCTAGCTGGGAGCCAGTCATTACCAGTTCAGAGCTCTGCCCTTTGGTCTCACCACAGCCCCTAGGGTGTTCACCAAATGTATGGCAGTAGTCATGGCTCATCTGAGTTGTCTATAATTCCAGGTGTTTCCATATCTAGACGATTGGCTCTTCACTGTCACCACCAAGCATTAACTGATTGAGGGATGGGACTCCACTATTCACACCTGTACACAACTAGGTATCACCATAAACTACAAAAAGTCTGCCTTGTTGCCTTGTCAGTATATTACATTTATAGGGGCAGATTTAGACACAAGGGCCATGATAGCAAAACTGCTTCATGAAAGAATGTTAACCATTCATAGTCAAGTTTTATTCTTCATGAAAAGGAAGAGAATCCAGGCAAGATTTGTCCTCAAGGTCTTGGGTTTGATGGCTGCACCAATTACCTTGGTCCCTATGGCACGCTTCCACATGAAAATTCTGCAGTGGCTTCTGTTGGAACAATGGCCATTCCAGGATTTACCAGTGTCACATCAGATTTGGATCACGGAGTCATGCAAGAAGAATTTAGCATGGTGGCTCCACTCCCCACTGGTATCAGTGGGCAGACCATTTCTAACCCCTTGAACCCATAGTCACAGTGACCATGGATGTTTCCCAGATAGCGTGGGGAGGCATTATCTGGGACAGACTGTTCAAGGGACTTGGCAAGAATATGAGTACGACTTGCACATCAGTGTCCTAGAGATGAGACCGGTGCTTCTGGCTTTGCAAGCACTTCAAGACTCTCTACCTATGGGGACTCTAGCAATTCAGACAGACAATATGTCAGTAGTATGGTACATCAACAAACAGGGTGGAACCAGGTCTTATCCCTTGAGCTGAGAGGCTCTATGAGTATGGCAATGGGCGATGTCTTCCCAACACTTTCTGGTCGCAATGCACATTCTGGGGAAATCCAGCATGATAGCAAACAAGCTCAGCAGGGCTGTTCTGATGCCTCATGAGTGGTCCCTGAAACAGGAAGTTGCAGAGCTGATTTTTCGCAAAAGGGGCCAGCCATGCTCTGATCCTTTCACCACTCCCCTAACATCAAATGCAGCAGCTACTTTGCCCTAGTCCCACCACTGGGACAGTCACCCAGAGATGCACTGGTTCATGATTGGCCCCGGGACTGCTTTATGCCTTCTCACAATTCCCCCTTATCCCCAAGGTTCTTCAGAAAGCACAGTCTTTGGGTTGCAAGTTAATCTTCATTGCTCATTACTGGTCTTGACAGACTTGGTTCCCTTTCATATGGCCTTGTCTGCAAGGGGAGCCTTGGATACTGGACCCAGTTCTGGATCTCAGGTGCTCTCCACCCTTCAGTCCATACTCTCAAGCTGACAGCTTGGTTTCTCCATGTCCAGTCTTAGCCAGTCTCTCAGATGTTTCTCCAGCAATTCAACACATTTTGATTTCATCCCATAAACCCATTACAAGAAAACTTTATGCTAGTAAATAGAAGAGATTCTCTTGTTGGGCAAAAAAGAATGACACTGATCATTTTACTGCTCCCATTTCTAAGACTCTGGATTTCCTTGCTGAAACATTTGAATGAATTGCAGCCCATTTCTAATTTTCATGTAGGAGAAATGGGATCTAACATAATGTCCCACAGGCTATGTAAAGCATTCCTAAGAGGTTCTTCCCTCTTAAGACCTCCAATAAGAGAACCGCCCCCGGGTTTTAAATCTAGTTTTAGAGACTCACTCTCCTCCCCTTTGAGCCAACTGTTTCTTGTCCTTTTAAGTTTTTGACATGAATGGCCTTTTTCTTAACCACCATTACTTCAGCTAGGAGGGTTTCAGAGTTACAGGCCTTATCTATTCATCCCCTGTACTTGATTTTCCACAAAGGTAGAGTTTCTCTCATAACCCATCCCTCCTTCTTACCCAAAGTGTCTTCAGAGCACAATTTAAATCAATCCATAGAGCTTCCTGTATTCTTCCCCAATTATGGCAACAAAGCAGAGTATAAGCTCCATCAAGTGGACATTCATAGACAGTTACATTTTTATTTACACAGGACTAACGATTTCAGAAAATATGACCAATTATTTATATCCTTTGCAGACAACAAGAAAGGTTGTCCAGTCTCTAAAGTGGCCTTATCAAAGTGGCTTTCAGACACTATCATCCATGTCCACAGTTTGCGGAACAAAGAACATCTAGGAAAAATTAAAGGACACTCAACTAGGGCCTTGGCTACTTTTATTACTTTTTAAGCCAAACTGCCTTTCAATTCAATCTGTGCAGCAGCTACATGGGCTAATCTTCCTACCTTTATCTCTCATTACAAAGTAGATGCGGCCTCCCAGAACAGGGCATCCTTTGGTTCCACGGTCCTGAAGAGTCTTTTCCAGTGAGCCACCTGGGATACAAGTGCTGGGGACGCTGTCCCAACCAGCAAGAATAGAGGCAAGATGGGGACAACATAGCATAAAGAAGTTATGTACTCACCATAAAGTTCCATTTTTGTTGTCCTTTATCTCGCCTTCCTTTTTGTGTCCCACCCTCCTTCCCCTTCCTGGATGATTGAGAGGAGTTTTTCTTCCCTTTTGTTTGGCTACACTGGCTGAGTTCCCTGTTGCTTACCAGTTGGTTAGACCTAGCCTTTCCTTCCTTTCTCTTTGCTGACGATTACACACACATATGTAGGTCCTTTTCTCATAAGTAAGTTTAGTAAAAATTTGGACCTATTTAGTCTGGTGGGTTATAAACGAGATCTTGGTAACTACTGCTATGCATGTTGGGATAGGGGCTAGCTTCAAGCCAGTAAAAAGCTCTCAAGCTATAGTATATGGCCTATGGCCAAGTTGTAGCCAAGGATCAGCTCTGAACCCAACCAGCAAGAAGGAAGGCGAGATGAAGGACAACAAATATGGAACGTTATGGTGAGTACGTAACTTCTTTTTTTGCCTTTCTCTCCCCAAATATGCTAGAAATTACCTAACTAAACCAATGCAACAGAAGATAAACAACTGAAATATAAAATAAACTTCAAAAAGACATGTGCGCACTCAGCTCTGGTGGTGTAGAGGGAGATACACCCATGATTATGTCCCAGGAGACATGAGTTTAATTAGAAGCTTGGTTGCCTGACAGCTGACAAGGGAGGAAGGATCTGCCAACTTGTCCACCCTGGGGAGAAGGAAGTGGATCTGTCTTACCACTTGGTTGATGCCTAGTGAGAGTTCTTGGTGTTGCACATATGGAGTACTTGCTTGTAGAGCATACACTGCCATGGTATGCATGCATAAAGACAGGGATTTGATGAGCAGAAGCATGCTCCATGTGGAGAGTAGCAAGGAGCAGTGTTTGTAGATCCACAGAGAGGGGGATAAAGGAGGTGCTCCAGTGGGTGATGGCTAAGCCACTCTGCAAGTCTAAAACTTTGACCCGCTTCCTACCACACTGCTCTTGCCACTGGGGAATAAATGTGCCAAGAGGACTACTGGAGGAGGAGTGAATGGGCTATAGACCTATTAGTCCAGGGATTATTGGCTGCCACCCTGTAGAAAAATGAGTTGAATGGTTGCAAGGTTGAGAAGCCATTGAGCGAGGCTCTGTGGAGTGCAGCCAGAGGAAGAGGGAAGCAGCAAGGAAAAGGAGAAGAATGGAAAGTTCCTCTCCTACCAGGAGACCTTGGGCCAATAGTACTTCAATTAACCAAAGAGCCTTCTTTTTACCAGAACATAACATGCTTCTGCCCCAAGAAGGAGTAGGAACCTTAGCTCACCAAACCCATGGACCCTAAGGCTTAACATTGTGGATACTCTGCCTAATAAAGTTGTAAAAAAATGAAAGTTATATACATTATAACAGTTGATAAAGATGATCAGAGTCTGTCCTCCTCCACCTCTTAAGCTCAGCAGCAGGCTTAAGTCAGTTTGTCACAGAATACTTTCCTAGGATCTAGCTCCTCCCACACTTCCATAATGTCCTGTGCTAGCTAGACTCCTCAGATTCCCTCTATAAAGGGAGAAAGTGGTACGTTTGTTCAAAATGATGAACTTGGATCTTCTAGAGCCATTTACCTTTTGTACCTAAGATGATCAAGTGTATTAATTTTTACCTGTAGAAAAAAAACAGTCATCACCTCTTGGTTGATTAAGAAATAATCCTGTGCAGATTGGTGGGTCCAAAGCAAGGCTGTTCTCTGGACACCACAGCTAACTTGGTGTCTGGCAAAAGTATGCAGAGAAATCCAGGCTGTAGCTATTTATTGAATCACTTGTAAAGAAAACTTTAAAAGTAATTAAGACTCTAACATAATAAGAGTCTGAAGGTAGAAAAACCTGCTTGCAATACTTTTCTTAACAGCATTTCCTGCGAGCAGTAAACTACCATGTAAAAGTAATTTTTAGACCTTTTCTGTCACAACCTGTGTTGTGAAAATGAAACAAAGTGCTGATTATACTTTCCCTGCTATTTGATTATATGCAGGTAGAATCTCAATTGCCCAAGGATGCTTAGACATATAAGATATTTGCTATTATTAAAATAGTTTGATAAAAAGACCATGAGGTTGATTTACTGATTACATTTAACTATAGTATCTATGTTCAGCACAAAGGATGGGCTATTGTGAAGCATTACCCCTTTTTTGATGGAAGGTCAGATAGGGAAACTAAATGTATAAAACCTGAATTTCAGATCCTTGCCTAAAAGAGATAATTGCCACAGAAAAGAGGGGGCCAGATTCAGGAAGGCTTACACGGAGTTCAAGAGTAGTGTAAGCCTCCGTGTAAGCCTCCCGATTCAGGAACAGCCCAAATCTCCGTGTAAGAGACAGCTAACACGTCTCTTACACGGACTGGGCGTGGAAATGCTCAATACCTCATTTGCAGCTTAAAGATATGCAAATGAGGTATTTGAGCAATCCACGAAGCCGAAACCAGTCCGTGTAACGGACGTGTTAGCTGCAGAAATGTACTCAGCTGACAACTGAGTACATTTCTGCAAAATTAAAAACGGAGCTATGTCAGCTCCAAATAAAGGGTGCATATGTTTCATGAAGCATGCCAATGGCCAAATATGTGGCCATTGGCATGAAAAAGTGTTGCAAAAATAAGTTATATAACTTTTTTTTTTCACGGGATTTCTGGGTTTAACTGCAGCGCACACCCGCGCAAATGGGGTGCGCTACCTAAAACTGAAAACCGAAGCTTATAAGCCCACAATTGTGGGATTTATGTATTACATGGAATGTCAATGGAGGGACTTGCAGACCAAAAACAATATGGCCTCCGTTTAGTGGTTGTCAAGGGGGGGAAGCTCCGTGTAAGACATGTAACTAGTCATTACTAGGCAATCCTATGTAAATGAGGGTTACAATACTGAATCACACTGCCACATAGGTAATGAGCACTTTCTGAGTAGTGTAAGAGTTAGAGAAGGGGGAGGAACAGAGTAAGAGGTAGGTGACATCACGGGGGGGAAGGATAGCAATAAATGTACCAGATTGGAGGGCAATGTAAGGTAAGAGATGACAGACAGACATCAGGGAGGGAGGTGTGTCCCAACAGAACACTAGGAAAGTCAAGAAATTGAGGGTATACGCTATCCCTACACTCAAAGTTTCTTGAAATACGTGCGCGTGTAAGGCAGGTTCAACATGTGGGAGCATGTTGCAAACTGTTTACAACGGTTTGCGCGGGTGTGCACGTGTGTAAGGCAGTGTGCGCGCGTTTTAGCATGAATCAGCCAAGCTCACACCGTGTAAGGATGTGCGCGTGCGTGTAACACCGTGTAAGGATGTGTGCGCGCGTTTAAGTGACTGTGAGCGTGTTTAAGCTGGTGTGCACTTTGCTCCTCCTCAGGAAACAGAGAGGAAACAGGAAACAACTAAAATACAGGGAAACTGCCAGAAGATACTGCTGGAGTTAATTGGTGGAAACAGTTAGAAGCAGGCAATTACACAAGCAGACTAGAAGCCCAACCCAGCACTTAAAACACTGCAAAGAGCAGTGCAGGCTGTTTCTCACAACAGATACTGCCAGAAACTAAGCTATCAGAATTGAAAACTGAAAAAAACTGAACTCAGAGCAGAAATGCTAGGGGCTGCCATAGCTATTATAATCAGGCATAGGCGAATTGCTGAGGGTGGTGACAATGCAGATGCTGACAGACAACCCAGAGTGAGGAGAAGGAGAAGAGTATACAGGCCCAGGGTCACCTACCATGGGTTACATGAGCTGGAGATAGTAGAGCGCTACAGAGTGGACAGAGACCTTCTGCAGCAGATTGTTGAGCTGTGCAGGCCACATCTCACACACAGAACCAACAGAGGGAACCCATCCCAGTGGAAACCAAGGTATGTGTTGGCCTAAGAATACTAGCAACAGGTACCTTCCAGAGACCAACTGGTGATATGATGGGGATATCACAGGCATCAGCCTCCAGAGTACTGCACCAGTTCCTGGATGCCATTTCAGCACATGTCGGTGATCATATATATGTCCCTAATGACCGTGAGGTTATGGCCAGCAATATGCGTCTCTTCCAGCAAATAGCGGGTTACCCTGAGGTGCTGGGTGCAATAGACTGCACGCACATACGCATCAAAGCACCAGCCGGTGAGCGGGGTAGAGCCTACATTAACCGCAAGGGATACCCCTCCATCAACTGCCAGGTCATGTGTGATGCCCAGGGCATAATAATGAATGTGTGTGCTGGCTGCCCTGGGAGCTACCACGATTCCCATATCTGGCATCTGACGCAGCTGTACCAATCATTTGCCAATGGGGACTTCCCACACGGACACCTAGTGGGGGATGCAGGTTATGCACTTGAGCCGTGGCTGATGACACCCATCAGAAATGCACACACACCTGAACAGGAACGCCATAATGAGGCACACGCACAAACATGTAATGTCATAGAGCGTGTGTTTGGGCTGCTCAAGTCACGGTTCCGGTGTCTGGACACATCTGGTGGAGCCTTGCAGTACACACCAACTACATGCACCCAAATGATCATGATATGTGCTATGCTACATAATATGATCCTGCGGAAACAGCTGCAGCAGGACCAGCACAGGGCTGGGCCAAACATCCCCCCACCATTGCCAAGGCCACCACAGGCAGGAGGTGACTCAGAGAAGGAACAACCTGACCTTGTCCCAGTAGGCAGAAGGAGGCGTGCCCAGTATGCCCTGGCCTTGGCAAAGAGGCAACGCATAGACATACACTTGGTCAGTAGGAACACTGGGACTGATACCCGCTCTGACTCACTCATACAGTAACAGGGATGCCTAACATGACACAACCTGCTTCCAAACATGTACAGGGAGTGTAGTATGTGCATCTGACAGAAGCGGCCCTGCAGCACCACCCTGAGGCATGAATGCCATGTGTTAAGTAATGTAATATCATGTACCATATGCACACCTGAGGACCCCAACTAACATCCACCCTCAACAATCATAAACCACAAAAACACAAACCCACCTCATGGGTACCACAAGGGATAGGAACCTAGATGTAATGCTACCCAATGCCAGAAGTATAAACATCAAGATGCGTGCAGTGTAAACACACACAGTATAGAGAATGTAGATATCAGTGCTGTAATAGAAAACAGGGTCAAAGCCCACATCAGCACCCTGACACTACCAGGTCACACCTCATACAGTGATATACATGTGCAAAAACATGGAACCAGATAAAAATGAGGGTGACTAGCAATAAATGGCATGGATAACCACACACCCATGTTTGTACCACAACAAGAAGCAACATGGAATAGCCATGGTCAAAACCAATGGCTAAAACTGACTACTACTATATAGCTTGCTGCAGACCACTGTCCTAATAGCAGGAACTGCCCCAGGCCTATGTTCATAGGTTCATAGGTTCATACTAGGCTATCTGCCCTAGGGCATTTATAAGCCTAGCCCAGAGTTTTGTGGCTTCTGCCACCCTTCAATTTGATGGATAATATGCCCATTATTTTGCTGTGCCTCTGTCAAGCAGTGATACTGAGGTTATCCCTGGGGTATACCTGCAATCTCCAATCCATTGGTCAAGATCTCACTTGAACAAAGCCAGTGAGGTGCTCAGCCTCACATGTACCAGGATGTTGTTCCACAGCATAGGGACTCTCTGGGTGATGAATCTGTCCCTCCAGCACATCCTATTAATATCTGTGTTGAGGTTTAAGTCTCCTGCCCTTGTAGTCCTGATGGATGTAGAGGTCTTGAGGTGAAGCATGTTCATTAATTCTGGGATGGACATAGCCTTGTATGTCAGGCACAGGTCACCTCTGAGCAGACGGTAAGCGACTGAATACAGCAGGAATTCCTTCAGTTGGGCAGCATAAGAAATATGTTTGAGACCCTTTCACCTCCTGTTGAGGAATTTGTGGGCCCATCCAATTGCCGCAGGTGTTGGGTCAGATACATTCTGAATGGGGCATTGTATGCAATCATTGGTCTGATGAGTGATGAGTACAGGGGAACAATGACCTCCCCTGATCTAGATGTGAATCCCTGCATGATGAGGTGGCCAATGTAGAAGGTCTTCCAAACTACCCTGGCAATGTGAGTGTCAAACAAAAGGTTACTGTCAACCTGGGTGCCCAGGTCCCTGATAACCTCCTCTGTGCTTAGAGGATTGCCACCTAGATGGGAACTAGTGGTAACCTTGTTCTTCCTGAAGGGTATGGCTATGCATTGTTTAGTGTTTAATGTAAGGCCATGGCTCTGGCACCAGTTATCCGTGTCTATGAGACCCTTCTGAAGGACGTCTGTGTCATATGGGTTTCCAACTATGCTTCCCAGTTTGCAGTCATCTTCAAACTTTGTCAGCCATAATCCTCCTGTGTTTGCTCGTACTTCTGAAAAGTAGATGCTGAACAAATGTGGGCCCAGGACTGAGCCCTGTGGGACACCACTTGTGACAGCTCTGGAGTGTGACATGGCACCAGCAACTTTGACCCTGTGTGTGCTGTCACTTAGCCAGTTTGCAACCCATGCTGTGATGTATGGGTTCACAATTAAGCTGGTGATGTTTTCAATGATACCTGAGTGGGGTATTGTGTCGAAAGCCTTTGCCAGGTCAAGGTAGGCTGTGTGGACTGCCTTGCCCACGTCAATGGCCTGGGTGACTGTCTTGAAAAAGTCAACCAAGTTTAAAAGGCATGATCTGCCCTTGACAAAGCCAAAGTGGATTGGATTCAATGTCTGCAGGTCCCCTATGTCTTCATTTATAATTCCCATTATGATCCTCTCCATAGCTTAGCAGAACAGGCTTGTCAAGCTGATGGGATGGTAGTTTCCGGGGTTGGTGGAGGCACCTCCTTTGTGAAGTGGGTCCACCATTGCCGTATGCCACTCCTTGGGCACATATCCTGAGGTGAGGCTAAGATTAAACAGCTGCCCTAACTGCGGGTGTAATTACTCAGTGAGTTCATGGAGCACACAACTGGGGACACCATCTGGTCCCATGGATAAAGTGTTTTCCGCCTTGGATAGAGCAGTTCCCACCCCAGCAGTGGAGATGTTTGGGGGGCTACAATCCTCTGGTGTAGATACTCCTCCAGTTGGGGGGAGGGGGGGAGAAATCTGCACTGAACCTGTCAGCCAGTATGTTGGCAATGTCTGTAGGTGCAGTGATATCTACATCATTCCGAACTAATTCTGAGCATATCTGGGAGTTCCCTCCCAGGTTTCAAACATAGGTAAAAAAGGCCTCATGATTGTCCCTTGAGTCCTGAGTGGGTTTACTCGCAAAACTTGCCTCGGATGATTGTATGGGGGAACCCAGTGTCTTACTCACAATGAGCAGGGGTGTCTTTCCTCCTATGGATTACGCTCTATCTCGTAGTAGCTCCTTCCTTGTGTTGTAGAGCTTGTTTATGGCTAGGGTCCACCAGACTGGATGCTTGCCTGTGGTACAAAGAGTCTTTGTTTTGTCTGGGATTGCCTGATCCATGCAGTCCTGGAGGTGCTGGTAGAAGGCATTTGTAAGTGATACAGCGGCTTGGGTAATGGTGTCCGCTGGCTTGGGGGCCTTGAAAGAGACCACACCAGTCCTTAGAAATGTGAAGTCGGCATTTGAGAAGGTCTTCACTGTTTGTTTTTCTATCTGGGGTGTGTGTGGGATGTGGACTCCCACTGTGAGTAGTCCATGATCTGATCTCACCAATGATGGGTATACTTCTGGTGTTGAACAGTGTGACCCCATGTTCGTGATGATGAGTTCTAGTATGTTGTCTCCACTTGTGGGGATGGTGACCAGTTGTTCCATGGCATTTGAGTGTATGAACTCTTGGAACCTTTGTGTTACAGTGTTGTGGCTTGATTAGTGATCCCAGTCTATATGTGGATAGTTGGAATCACCCAGTAGGATGGTGTTTGGAGATACATTTATCCCCTTCAGTGTTTTCAGGATAGCTGTGTGAGGTACCTGAGTTTGAGAGGGTGGCATGTAACATGCTACAAACTGCAGAGCAGTCTTCTTGCCTACGGTCACTGGCACCTGGATGGTCTCCGATGCATCATGTGTTGCCACCAACCATGAGGTGAGGGTGTCCTTGATGAATATGGACACCCACCATCCTTCTTGGTGTTGTCCGGATTCTGCTGCCGGAACGCATGATATGAGGTAACACCCGATAGTGCCGGGGTGCTGTTAGAAGCTGTGAACCAGGTTTCAGGCACAGCACAGACATCAATGTGCTACAGACTGAGAAGGGCATACAGTGTGTGCAGCTTGAGGTTGAGACCTCTGGCATTGAGCAGCATTACCCTTAGTGTCTTTCCTTTACTGTGTTCTAGGGTGGTAGGTGTAGAATCTGAATCTTGCATAAAAAAGACACAATGGGGGTGGCAATAGCATCATCCGAAATCCGGAAGCCCAGGGGTGACAGGTGCAAGCCATCCCTTGCAAATCACCGTGGCCTGTCCAGCATGTCATCCCAGGCAGACAGACATTGGACCCCCTTTGAATTACACCATAGTTTAAGCAAAATATTACAGCTGATCATCTTGTCTCTGTTTATGTGGCATCATACTTGGTGAAGGTAGGATACTGCTGAAGGTCAGGGTCACCACCTGCCTGGCCTACATAATCAGAGGGATCCTCTATGTCTCTTTCCATGTAGTCCAGGGAGGTACATCTCAGGTCGTTCACACCAGCATGGATAATGACTGGGTCAGACTTGTACTTGCAGTTGAGTGACCTGAGTGCTTGCATTATGTGGTGGATTCCAATGTCTGATAGGCAGCTTACTGTGACCTCCTCCGTACCCGATCTGGTGAGCAGGACGTCAGTGTGTCTGACTATGGAGTCACCTATGACAAGTGTGTCTGGCATTGTGTTTGGCCTTAAGGGCTGTGACTGTTTGGCACACCGACTCTGTGGTCAATGTGTTGCATGTGCTGTGCCCTGTGGAGGCAGTTGTGTGAGTGTCTGCTGTGGTGGCCACTGCCGTTTTGGTAGAATTCTGATCAGAGCCTCCGAGTATGTCTCTGTGTGTCTATGTGTATGATCTTAAGTTGTGATAGTGCCATGTGAGACTGGATTTGTGATGTGTGTGGTTACCTTCACCTTCTCTCTGGTCTTGCTAGTCCTATGTTGAGAGAGCTCAGCCTCCACTTTGGCTATATAGTTGCATCTCTCACATGTATGTGTGTTTTATGGGAGAAGGAGAGGGTTGTCAGTGTACATGAGGCAAGTGTAAGATTGCCTCAATATTCCCAGGTTCACCAGCTGAGCAGGAGAGGACACTAGCAATTGATCCCTAGACATGCTAGAAGGAATAGACAAAACAATGTTGGAATACAGGGAGATATCAAGCCCCCCAAACCACATCATAGTGTTTGATTGACAATACCTACACATACACCGGTGTTTCATAGTGTCATAGTCTACTACTAGGCTATCTGCCCTAGTGCATGTATAAGCCTAGCCATAGTGATGTGGATATTGCCACCCCTTATAGTGGTAATAAGTGTACAGAATAGATTCTGAATATTGTGCCTCTGACTTAGTAGTGACACATTATGACCCCCTTACGTAATTGAATGACATGACTGTGCCTCTGTCTAGTCTGTGCCTCCGTCTCATATGTGGTTGTCCAGATGTCTCCTGAAGAGAGTCAGTGAGGGACTCTGTCAAACATGAACTGGGATACTCTGCTAGAGTGTGAGATGCCTCTGAGTTATGACTCTGTCCCTCCAGCATGTCCTATACATGTATGTGCTGAGGTTCAAATCCTCAGCTCTCATGGCTCTGGTGGATTTGGATTGCTTGCAGTGGAGCATGTCCACCAAATCCTGATTGGACATGGTCTTGTATGTCAGGCATAGGTCACCTGTAAGTATGCGGTATGACACTGAACAAAGCTGGATTTCCTCTATTCTGGAAGCATATGACATGTGTTGAAGAACCCTGATCTTCATGGTAGGTACTTTTGGGGTGTCTCCAGCTGTTGCAATTGCTGGGCGAGGTACATACCATATGGGGCTTTGTATTCAATCATGGGCCTGATAAGGGAGAAGGATAGTGGAACAATAACCTCCTATGATCTTGATGGAAAACCCTCCATGATAAGGTGGGCATGATAGAAAGTCTTCCTAACCACCTTGGCAACAGGGGTGTCAAAAGAGATGTCACTATCTACATGTGTCCCCAGGTGTCTGATTTGTTGTCTGTGCTCAGTGGGTTGCTGTCTATGTATTGATCTGTGGGTACTTTGTTCCCCCCAAAGGGGATGAATACACATCAGTTGCATTCAGTTTCAGGCCATGCGTCTGGCACCAGCTATCCGCCTTTGTGACGGCATTCTGTAGTATGTGTGTGCTGGCTGATGTATTCACTATGGTGCCTAGGTTGCAGTCATCTGCAAACTGTGTCAGCCACAACCCCCCTATGTTTGCTTTCACATCTGAAAAGTAAATACCAATTAAGAGGGGTCCCAGGACACATCCTTGTGGGACACCACCTGTGACTGGCTTCGAATCTGACAAGGCACCTGCAATGTTGACTTTATGGGTTCTGTTTCTTAGCCATTTTGCAACCTATCCTGCGACATATGCTGTTATATGTCAGCTGTTGAGCTTGGCTATGATGCCTGAGTGTGGTATTGTGTCACAGGCCTTAGCCAAGTGCAGGTAGGCTGTGTGGACTGCGTAGCCCTCATCGATGGCCCTACTGACAGTTTCATAGTAGTCAACTAGGTGCAAAAGGCAGGATCTGCCCTGTACAAAGCTGAACTAGGTGGGAACAAGGGTCCGTAGGTCAGTAATGTGTCTGTGTAAGAGCTCCATAATGACTCTTCCCATATCTTAGCAGACAAGGCTGGTTAAGCTTGTGTGGTGGTAGTTGCCATGGTCTGTGGAGGCAACATTGGAAGTTTATGCATGCTTGTTATAACATTAACAATACTGCCATCAAGTGGTTGTTTATTGTTATTGCCATTAATGGCAATGCTTGCTGAAATGTTAACAAAGCAGAATTTATGAAAGATAAATCTAATACATGTAATGGTAAGATTTTAACATTAATGAGCGTTTGGCAATATAAATATTTTATTTAGATATATGTTTTGTGTCATAGAAACATTATCATTAGATTTTAGAAATGGAAGTAGTCTAATGATTTTTTAGAATAGTAACCTTTCTGTTTAAATTTTAAATTGGGTGTGGATTGTTCAATTATTGTTGATTATTTAAGGCTGTGCCTTACGCTATACTTTGTACAGTCTGAAGAAGCCCTTATGGGTGAAAGCGCTCACTGAATGTGAAATAAAGAACGTTCCTAAGTTATTTGGAGTCATTGTTCTTTGAACTGCTGATTTTTGGAAGATTTTTTGGTATCGGAAGTAGCAAGCCGCTGTATAGTGTTCCTGCGACCTCACTCACAGCTTATCTTGGATTTACACTCAGCAGGAACACTGTTTCCTGGGTTGGAACGTCGAGCTTGATTGTGATTTCACTGGAATATATGTTGTTGTGTACCAACTCTGAGCATATCTGAGGGTTCACAACCAGGTGTCTGACATAACTGAAGAAAGCAGTGTGGTTACCTTCATTGTCTTTGGTGATTTATGTCCCCAGGTTGACCTTGCATGTCTTTATGAGATAATGTAACTTTCTACTAGTGCTGATCATAGCTGTCTTCCCTTTTGGAGATGTAGCTCTGTCTTGCATTAGTAACCCTCATCTGTCATACAGTTTGTTTATGGCTGGGGTCCACCAGACAGGACACTTTCCCTTTGTGGAGAGGGTCCTGTTTTTATTTGTGATTGCATGGTCCATGCTGTCTGACATCTAGCTAAGGGGAGGTCATTGTGGTTCTGCAGTTATCTTTCATCGGCATTAGAAATGACCACAACAGCCCCTGTGGGGTGTACCTCATGCAGACACATCCAGCACCTGTAAAGTCCACAACAGTACCTCACCAGGAGTATGACAGAGCTGGAACACATGTAATGTGTAGCCTGATTAAACAGAGTGCAGCTCCACACACTGCCATGCTGTCCACCCAGATGCAAGCTGTGCCTGATGTAGAAAGCCATGTCCAAGCTGGAATCAATGCACATGCTGCACCTTGTACAATCTGAATGGCAGGGAGCTATGCACATGAGGGACCTGAACCCCAGCACTGACATATTTAGGACAGGCTGTACTGCATTATCCAAAACACAGAAGCCACCCCACGCATGAGTAAACTACCAGTACAGGTTGTCCGTAGAGACACTCGTTGAGCGCCCTCAACAGGAATCCTAATGAGTGGATGGGAGATGGGAGGTTTACCCTGGGTATCAATGTTATGTCACAGGTAGACAGAGGCACAGTATACTAAACAAGACATATGTCATGGCAAACTACACTTACAATGTGCTGATGGACAAACACATTCTCCGACTAGCATTAGAAATGGCCTAGGGCACATCGGTAGTGTTTGCCAATGTACACCCATGTTGTGGAATACACAACTGATGTTGGATGAGGCTGTTGTAAGTAGTTCACATCTGAACATAATGCAACATGGTCAGATAGGTTCATAGGTACATAGGTTTATACTAGGCTATCTTCCTAAGGCAGGTATAAGCCTAGCACAGAGTTCATTGGCATAAACTACCCCTTATATGGAAACAGTACTGTGCCCATTATTGTGTCATGCCTCTCCAGCAGTGACACAGTGACGATCCCGGTTAAACGTATGACCTTCCATCCACAGGTCAAGATACCTCTTGAACACAGCCAGCAAGGTGCTCTGCCTCACGTGGACCGGGATTGTATTCCACAGCATAGGGAGTCTCCGGGTGATAACTCCATCCCTCCAACATGTCCAACATACATCCCTGCTAAGGTGTAAGTCACCTGCACTAGTGGTTCAGGTGGATCTGCCGATTCTGAGGTGGAGCATGTCCATTAATCCCTGTTTGGACATGGCCTCGCATGTCAGGCACATGTCACCTCTAAGCAGACGGTATGTGAGTGAATAGAGTGGGAGTGTCTTCAATCTGGCAGCATATGACAGCTGTTGGTGTTCCATGATCCTTTAGGTGGGGGATATTCAGGGTGTCTCCAATTGCTGCAGATGTTGGGTGACATACAGCCAGAATAGGGCATTCTACTCGATCACCGGTCTGATAAGTGAAGAGTACAGGGGAACAATGACCCACTAGATCTGGATGTGAATCCCATCCTGATCAGGTGGGCAATGTAGAAGGTCTTTCTAGCCACCTTAGCAATGTGAGTCTCAGAAGAACGGCGACTGTCAACCTGGGTCCCCAGGTCCATGATAACCTCCTGTGTGCTTAGAGGATTGCCACCTATATGGTAGCTTGGGGTTACCTTGCTTTTCCTGAAGGGTATGTCTACACATGTTGTGCACTTTGACTTCAGGCCATGGCCCTGGCACCAGCTATCAGTTACTGTGAGTCCCTTCTGAAGGATATCCGTGTCTGATGCACTGTCCACTATGGCGCCCAGTGTGCAGTCATCTGCAAACATTGTCATCCAAAGTCCTCCCATGTTGGCCTGTACTTCTGGGAAGTACATGACAAACAATGGGGTCCAAGGACTGAGCCCTGTGTGACACCACCTGTGACCAGCCTGGAGTCTAACATAGTGCCAGCAACTCTAACCCTGTGGGTCCCGTCCTTAAGCCAGTTTGCAACCCATCTTGTGACATATGGGTTTACATTTCAGTTGTTAGGGTTTTCCACAATACCTGAGTGGGGTATTGTGTTGAAAGTGTTTGCAAGGCCAAGGTAGGCTGTATGGACTGCCTTTCCCCAACAATGGCCTAAGTGACCGTTTTGAAGATGTCAACCCAGTACAAAAGGCATGATCTGCCCTTGACCAAGCCAAAATGGGATGGGTACAATGTCTGCATGTCCCCTATATCTTTGTTTATGAGCTCAATTATGATCCTCTCCATAGCTTTGCAGACTAGACTTGTTAAGCTTATGGGGCAGTAATTACCAGGGTCTGTAGAGGCACCGCCTTTGTGCAGATTTGCACAACTGGACCCTAACCAGGCTGTTGTGCACACTATGGAAATGTAAAGCGGTGATAGGACTAAAGCCCAGGATACTAACCACCACAGTGAAAGTACTGAAACACTACACTATACAGTGCTATAGTGTTAGGTCAGTATGAACGGATGTTGACAATTGTGTGCAAAGTATCCCATGCAAAACCTGCAGGCACAGTATACTCCCTGTTTTATTCACACAAAAAGCATTTGGACAGTAACTACACAACATGGCACAGAACACACAACCATAAACTGGAGGTATTTGTTGAAGGTCACACTCATCCACAAATGTGATGGGCTGCAGAGTTCAACATATGTAAAGCCCACACTGGGCATGCTCACACACTTAGATAAATGAGACATCTTTCACACAACATGCCATGGGAAGGCTGAACTGGGCATGCTCACACACTTGGTCCAAATGTTACTCCTAGCAACTGTGAAAACACACCAGAGGATGCTTATTCTCCTTTCTAGACACTGATCATGTAAGCACCCTATAAGTATATCGGAGAAAAGGAATCTCTCAGTAATCTGAATAGCGTGCTCTGCTAATGCGTCTGTCTCAAGTGTCATAACTTAGTTAGGTAGGGGTTTGAATCCCGCAGGTGGCAAGTGTGTGTGAAGGGGGGTAAGTGTGTGTGTAAGTGTGTATGAAAGAAACATCCCTTTTGGCAACTGGGAAAACACACCACAGGATGATCATTCCACTTTCTAAACTCTGATGATGTCAGCACCCTATAAGTATATCAGGGGAAAGGAAATCTCCCAGTAATGCGAATAGCGCGCTGTGCTAATGCGTCTGTTTCTAGTGTCATAACATAGTGAGGTAGGGGTTTGAATGCAGCAGGTGGCAAGTGTGTGTGAAGGGGGAGTAAGTGTGTGTGTAAATGTGTATGAAAAAAACATCCCTTTTGGCAACTGGGAAAACACACCACAGGATGATCATTCCACTTTCTAAACTCTGATGATGTCAGCACCCTATAAGTATATCAGGGGAAAGGAAGTCTCCCAATAATGCGAATAGCGTGCTGTGCTAATGCGTCCGTCTCTAGTGTCATAACATAGTTAGGTAGGGGTTTGAATCCAGCAGGTGGCAAGTGTGTGTGAAGGGGGTAAGTGTGTGTGTATGAAAGAAACATCCCTTTTGGCAACTGGGAAAACACACCACAGGATGATCATTCCACTTTCTAAACTCTGATGATGTCAGCACCCTATAAGTATATCAGGGGAAAGGAAATCTCCCAGTAATGCGAATAGCGTGCTGTGCTAATGCATCCATCTCTAGTGTCATAACATAGTTAGATAGGGGTTTGAATCCAGCAAGTGTGTGCAAAGGGGGGGGGGTAAGTGTGTATGATTGATATATCCGTTTTGGCAACTGGGAAAACACACTACAGGATGCACATACCCCTTTCTAAACGATATCACAATTATGTATGGCTTTTGATTACAGACATGCCACGTGTGTTTTGCACACACAGAATGCCCATGTGTGTGGGTTGTCACTCACAATAATGCATGACATTGATTAAACCAGTTATGGCAATGCACACATGATGTATGTGTGTACCAAATACACATATGTACCTGTGACCTTCAATAGTTACCATGTGTGATGCCTGCCACATGTGAATACATGGTATTTGCACAGGGTAACATTATGACCGTGGTCTTCTGTGCAGGTGCAGAATGTGGGATGTGTATATACAGTGTGAGATGTAGATGCTATCAGCCTAGTAGTGAGGGATGCACACCTGGTCTGGGGCATATAGTCTACATGTTGTTGATGTACAGGAACTGCATGTTTTCACCTGTTGTGGGAGTGGTAAGACAGTATTCCATAGCAATGCAGTGACTGCATGCTAAGAACCATTCAGCTAGGGTGTTGTAGCTACACTAATTCATTAGCATTCAGTAATTTGTCAGAATCCCTGGTGAGGGTCTGATGCCAACCAAGGTCAGGGGTCTACCAGCCTGTGTCACTTGCACAGTGATCCCTTCCATGTTCCCTATCATGTATTCCAGTGAGGGACATCCCACATCAGCTGTGGTGGCATGGACAATGACTGAGTCATATGTGTCCATGCATCTGACTGACTTGTATGTTTGTGTTATGTGGTGAACCATAGTGCCCCATGAGCATATCACTGTGACCTACACCTTTTCCAGCCTGGTGAGCATTGTCTCACTGTACTGGACAATAAAAGTACCTAACACAACTGCTGCAGTAGTGTTGTATAGCTGTACAGACTGTGCTTGTTTGACACACAGGATTTGTGTGCTATGTGTTATGCGTGCTGTGTGCAGGCCTAATGTATGCCTGTGTGCCAGCTGCAGAGATGTCTGCCAGTCATGCAGGATGCTATCCTTAGGCTTCACAACTGACCTGTTGTGTTTCCATGCTTGTATTGCTGTCCGTGTAGGTCCACATCAGATTGGTATTGCTGTCACTGTAGTATTTCATGCCACCAGACAGGTTATGCCAGTACTGGGTTCAGAGTGCTTAGTCCACAGTTTGGCCATGTGTTTCCATCTCATACATGTGATGTACATCCATGGGTAGGGATAGGGTTGACTGTGTACATGTGGCAGCTGTGACATTACTACATGACACACATATTCCACAACTGTACCATAGAGGTGACTGACAACTGACCTTTGCACATGCTACCATAGTATTGAGATTACATTGGTGATTAACAGCACACAGGGACAATGGTGATAAAGATACATAGGTCCATAGGTTCGTACAGGGATGTCTGCCCAGGGCATGTATCCACCTAGCCAGAATGTGTGTGCCTTTCAACATGCATTGTGAATCTGTCTTGCTATGCCCTTTTCCAAGGTTAGTATGCTGTGCCTCTGTCTCACAGTGACACATAAGTGATACCCAGGGTAACCCTACAATGTCACATCCTGTCATTAATATCACTCTTGAAGATAGTCATTGAGTCAGTCTGCCTAACCTCTATTGGGATAATATTCAGGAATGAAGGGAGCCTCTGAGTTGTGAATGTGCCCCTCCAGCATGTCCTATGTATATCACTCCTGAGGTTCAAGTATTTCCAGCGTGTATCCTGGTGGGATCTGGATATTCTGAGATGCAGCATGGCCATTAAGTGAGGGTATGACCTGGCCTTCTATGTCAGGCACAGATTGCCTATGAAGAGGCAGTATGTCACTGAGTAGAGCTGCTGTTACTTTAACCAGTCAGTATGTGGCATCTGTTTGAGCCCTTTGATCCCCTTGTCGAGGTACATATGTGGTATCTCCAGTTGCTGCAGGTGTCTGGTAAGGTGCATGCCGACAGGCTCATCATAGTCAATTATGGGCATGATGAGGGATGAGTAAAGGGGCACAATGTCCTCCCCTGATCTACATGTGGATCCCATGATGATGTGGCCCATATAACATGCTTACCTAACCACTTTGTCCATGTTGTTGTCAAATGGTAGAATGCTATCAACCTGTGTACCCCAAGGTCCATAATTCCTTCGCCTGCATTTAATGGATTAACACATATGTGGTACGTTGTGGTCACTTTGTGTTTGACAAAGGGGATGACTATACGCTTTCTGTCATTCACATTGAGGCCATGGCTGTGGCACAAGTCGTGTGTTTGCAAGAGTCCCTTTTGGAGGATGCGTGTGTTAGCTGGTGAGTTGATTATGGTGTCCGGTTTGCAGTCACCTGTGACTTGCTGAGCCACAGTACTTCCATGTTGGCCTGTACCTATGATAAATATATAATGAACATGACAGCTCCCAGGGCTGTGCCTTGTGGGACACCACTTGTACCAGGTTGGAGGCTGACATGGCTCCAGCAATTCTACCATGTGTGTTCTGCCCTTGAGCCACTGTGCAATACCCATAGTGACATAGGGGTTAATATGTACACTGGTGAGCTTCCCTAGAATGCACAACTGGGGTATTGTATCCAAGGCTTATGCAAGGTTCAGGTAGGCTGTGTAGACCTCCTTCCCCTTGACAGTGGCCTTGGTGACTGTTTCAAAGAAATCAAACAGGTTGGAGAGGCAGGATTTGCCATTGACAAAGCCAAACTGTGTATGGTGACATGTCTGTAGGTCCACAATATCTAGATATGTGCGGTTCATGATGATCCTTGCCATAGCTTTGCAGACAAAGCTAGTCAGACATATGGGTCGAGTAGTGTCCAGGATCCGTGAAGGCACCACCTGAATGTTGAGGGACCAATGTTGCTGTATGCCACTCTCTGGCCACATATTGTGTATTAAGGCTGGGATTGAACAGTGGTGTTATGTCTGGGTGTAGCTCTTCTTGTGGTTCATGTAGGACACAGCCTGGGACACTGTCTGGTCCAATTGATGCAGTGTTTATTGCTTTGGGAAGGGCATCTCTTACCTGAGCATCTGTGATGTCAGGGGGGGCAGCACTGTGCCGCGAGACATATTTGCCCTTTGGTGTGGTGGGGAGAAGGCAGCATTGAACCTGTCCACTAGGATGATGGCAATGTCTGTGTGTTTTGTATTTTGTGTGACATCTTGGATTACCTCTGAGCATATCTAGGTAGTACCACCCAGGTTACTAACATAACTACAGGCAGCCTTGTGATTATCCTCAGTGGCTTGTGGAACCCTCTCTCAAAGATGGCCTTAGACAATCATATGGGTGCCTGTAGTTGTCTTACAATACTCATCAGTGGTGTCTTCACATTTTGGGAGGTTGTTGTATCATGTAGTGGCGTCATCCTTCTATTGTATAGTGTGTTTATAGCTGGTGTCCGGCACCCAGGACATCTGCCTTTGGAGAATTGGGTCATGCTTTCATATGTGGCTTCATGATCCATGCATTCCTGAATGTGTCCATAGAATGCCTTTATACAGGTATCTGCAGTCTGGTCCATATTTTCAACAGGCCTTGGGCCTTTGAAGGTTTCCACATCATTTATGAGGGGTGTGAACTTGCTTGACATGAGCTGTTGACAGACGTGCCGCCCTCCAGACAGAGCAAGGTGAGGGTCACAGTTAGCTACTTGTCGGGTGATAGCATGTGCCACATAACACAGGCACACAGGTCACTCCACAGCAAGTACAGCTATGAGGCAGACATTGTCCATGCTGGTGCAAACAACCTGAGACGTACCTCCCTGGACCACATGGAAAGAGACACAGAGTAGCTCTTACAGCAACCTCTCAAACTCAGGACTCCCACACAGCCTTCATGCTGACACAGGACAGTTTAGATTACTCTGCAAACACCATCATACTGGGTGACGTCAGCTACCCAAACATAGACTGTGAACATTACACAAGCCACAATACCCAAGCTCTAGGGTTCCCATAGATCAGACATTCTTTGGCTATGGAACAGGTAACCAACCTTCCCACAAGAGGGGCAGATATACTAGACCTGATCATCACAACCATGAGTACAAACTGCTCACCACTGGGAGTATATCCCTCATTGTTGCAATCAAACCATATACTAATCACACTGGAGTACTGGATCCCCCACATATGCAAACCTCAAACACATCGATGTGTGTGTTGGAAATGTCCCTATTAGCAACTGTGACAGTACAGTACAGGATGCAGATCCCCCTTTTGAAACACTGATAATGTCAGGACTGTATAACTATATTACATGTAGTAAAGTCCTCCAGTAATTTGCATAGCGCACTCTGCTAATGCGTCTTTCTCCAGTGTCATAACGTAGTTAGGTAGGGGTTTGAATCCTGCAAAGGGAATGTATGTGTGATAGTATGAGTGGGGTTTATGTGTGTGCACTATGCTGGGAGGGTTAACTGCCTTTTGCCAACTGGGAGAACACACTACAGGGTGCACATCCCTCCTCCTACACACAGATGATGTCAGCACCCTCTAAGTACAGCATTAGTAAGGATTTCTACAACTACTGCAAATAGCACACTCTGCTAATGTGTCTGTTTCTACTGTCATAACACAGTTAGGTATGGGTTTGAATCTTGCAAATGGAAAGTATGTGTTTTACTGTTGGTGGGGTTAGTGTGTGTGCACAATGATGGGGTGGGATGTGGCTTTTGCCACATGGGGCTATGCACTGCAGGGTGGTCATTACCCTTAACAAGCAGTGATGTTGATAGCACCCTATACAAACAAAACTACAAAGAGAAGGTGGTGGTACCAATAACACATGTAAGGTAACACTTCTTCAAGTAATGTCCACAAAACGGAGTAGGATAATCAAACAATTCTTTTATTCTATACAGACAACATGACAACAGACAACTGCCAGTACTCAGTATAGTGTTACATGCTACTGTAACATGCACATGTACCCGAATATACCTAGATAGTGCTCTGAAGCCTGAATGTGGCAAGTGTGTGGATGTGGGATGTGTCTGTGTGTGCATTTCCATATGGGAAACATGTTTGATGTGGCAATCAGGGTACTACAGTACCTGATGCACATTACATCTTTCAACCGATGAGGTTGCCTGCACCCTGTGAGTACAGGTAGAAAAGGGGACGCCAGTAGTAAACAACATAGTGCACTTCTCAAATGTGTAACTGTCATGTATCAACAGCTACTCATGTAGGGTGATAAATAATGGGAATGGCAGGTGAGCGTGTGCATGTGTGTGGGTAGCAGGGTGTGTATAAATGCATGTGTGACAGAACAGATACATATAGCTGAATCTACGTAACAGCACAAGATGCGCATTGCCATAGTCAATGTTAGCATGTGATGGTGTGCAGCTGGTACACTTTGGTAAGTAGTATGGGTGCAGATAACAATTGAGGACATTCATACAGTTACTGCAGCAGGACTGCTGGGATATACACACAATTATACTGGAACAGTGAACAGTTACCAACATGTTACTACTTATACACATCTATGTAGTCACCCTGTGCATCAGCAACGTGTTTACCTTTACCTGCACCGATGTTGTAGTATGCAGGAGGTGGCACAGTGTCATCATATGCACAGGGTGTGGGTTAGGTATGCCCAAGCCAGCCACTGGTAACACCAATTGACATGTGTGTGTATGTGTGTTTGTGAGGGGCAGCAGTACAGGGTGGACCGTTGTTGGTGCAGTGTGTGTGTGTATGTGTTTGCCCTAGGTGTTAGGTTTCTGCATGTGTGTAAGCACGCACACAGTCCCACATAATGGCTGCCATGTACAGGGTTTTTTGGACAGCCACAGACTGCACCTGTCAGGTCATCCAGATCAGTGTCTGTGGGCACGGACACGGTACCTGTGCCTGGCAGGGGTGCTACGGGCCGTATCCAGTACTAACCCAGACTGGGTACTGTCATCAGAAGCAGGGGTGTGTTGACTGGACACAGTTCCCTGTTGGGACTGTCCAGAGCCACGTGCATGTGGTCTCCTGGGGCGTCTTGATGACAGCACAGACCCAGCATTGCTGGGGCTGGTGCTGGCACTTGAGGTGCGTGAGTGGGCCTGTTGTCGTTCCCGGCCACTGCCAGCTGGTGCTGTTGCTGGCATACAGCCACGTCGACATCGCAAACGCACACCATCGCCCTGGCCCATGGACATCTGGTTGTGGAGCAGCTGTTCTATGCCCCCACAACGTCTGTCAACGACATCTGTGAAGTTACGGATAGCATTCGCAACGTCACGCATGCCATCTGTCATGGCTGTGCGACATGCTCTCAGCTCCCTCAGACCCTGTCTGGTGTACCTTTCCATACGTGCCTGTGCCTGCATGACAGTTCGAAACATAGTGGAGCTTGACATACCTCCTTGGGCACGTCGGCCAGAGGCAGTACGGCCACGGATGCCCCCACGAGAACCCATGGGCAACTGTCTGCGTGGTACCATTGGAGGCCCCTGCTCATGGCTGCCTTGTGGGGATGCATGTACCACACGTACCACATTACCCTGATCTATGCCCACTGCAGACTGTCCATCACCTAGGGACAATGGTGACAAAGGATGTAACGGCAGGATGACTGTGCATTGACGGGGTTGAAAGCTGTGTACTGTCAATTGGCTGACCAATGGTGGACCCAGACACACCTTCCTGCACCATTACAGACATTTCATCATCATCAGTACCTGGGGCACAAGATTCAGGTTCCCTGCTGCAGGTCACCAGAGCAGCACCAGAACCTACGGGAGGAAAACATGAAACACAGATTACAGTCTCAATACATATTTGACAGAGATGCACTTCAATACTAATGCACACATTCAGAAATGGACACATGCACTCATGGACACTAACACACATGCACACTTGGGCACAGGCACACTTGCACACATGCACACCCCACAGTAAACACACACATCAGTACCGTGTTACACTACTCAATTTACTACAACTGTGTATTACGGGTATTGTGAACACAGTCACCAGCATGTCTACTACAGAGTTACACTACTCCTCCTAGTTTTATAAATTGTTTTACAGATAATGTTAAAAAGACTCACCAGCATGTATGGCCTGCCTCGTTGCTAGATGGGAGGGACCTTGAAGTGTGAAGAGAGTAATGTCAGTGGGCACATGTGTGCCATTTGTTTTGCACATGATACAGTACAGTAGTACACTAGTTCCCTTATACACATCAGCTGCACATAATGTCTGTATATATATCATGATGACAGATACATACCACATGCACACCTTATGCGTGCATGAAGTAACAGTGTACAGAACAGTCATATGTACATACCAGGGGTTAACTCTAATCTCACCCTTACCTCTCTTCAAACGACAACTCATACTGTACTTCCAAAACCACTGGCTTTGTTCTTCTTGGAGTCCAGGCTAACGTCCCTCTCCCTACCCTCTCTTTACCTTTAACCCCTCATTGTGCATAGAAACTAGCTTCTACCCTGTTTCTTTCACCTTGATGTCCTTCTATGCTCTGACCTACTTCTCCCATCCCTCCCACCTCCTCTTGACTGTCTTCCTTCTTTTCCTCACTTCCCTTCTTGACTCCTGCCTCTTCCATATCATTGTATCTTTCATACTCCTTCTACTTCTCTACCCTTCTGAGCCCTAACTATTATGTATATGGCTTTTGCCTTATTGCATAACCGTTATGCTTTAGGTAGGATTGCTTTGAAACCAACGGTACATTGTGTATGACTCTAAACTGTTTGAGTTCCTTACATGTATTTTGATTTAGTTAACAGGCTGGTGTACAATTCTATCATGTTGGCTGTCTGTATTAACAACTTGTCTGTCTGCCTTTATTACGTTATGTGTGGAGCTTTTCTCCACAGGCCTCTACTGAAAATGGACATATATCCAGCTAGACTATCTGGGTCAACAAATGTAAAAGTAATAACAATAAATGAATATGGCATCTTACCTGCACGCCGGTGTCTTGCTGCTGTGTGGATCCAACCTCCATCATGATGCATGAGTGTTGCTGTTGTTGTTCTGGGGCTGGATCCACAACACTTAGCAGTAGCCCCTCCTGTCTGGTGAGGGGGGGATGTGTGGCCACCCCCCCCACCTGTGGCAACCTGTTGCCTGCGGATATCTGCAGCACGCTGGCGGACATTTCTAATCAAATCACTGCAGTGATGTCTCACCTGCTCATATGTCCTATCATGCATGCCAACATCATTTATCCTGCTAACGAGGTTTTGCCACAGTGCAGACCTCTCCTGCTGATTCTGGGTGGTGCGTGAGAACAGGATGGCATAGTCACGCACCAGGCTCTGCTGAATCACGTCATCCTCTGCAGCAGAATATGATGGGTTCCTTTTTGGAGCCATGTCAAGCTGGAAAGGTACACAAACAGGTTATCAGCATAGTATCTCAACAATACATGGTACACATTCTATACAGGAGTATTAACTTCTACTTATTACTGCTTGGTTAAAACTTGATTACAGTGTAGCTATCATTCTATGTCATTTGTACTAAGCACTTGGCCTTCAGACCAGTTGTTTTACATTAGGGAGGTTGGTGGCAAGCACTGTGGTGGCAGGACACATATCTTTCATCCATTGAAGTTGGGAACTGCTGATTGAGGGCCCAGTGTACAAGTGTATTAGTTCTGGTATGGGCAGTTGGCCTTCAGGCCAGTTATTTAACATTAACAAGGTTTGTGGTCTGCACTCGTGTGTGACATTAGGCTGTACTCTGCCATTCATAGCTGGGGACATCTGGTTTCAGGTTTATAGTGCCTGCATATCTGAGCTGTATCTTACTGACATTGATACACCTTGTTTGCTGTAGCAACCACTACATCCAGGCCTCCTGGATCTACCTTTGTTTATATGCTTGTTATTTGTTAGCTTGTTATTTCACTGGGATGCTACTTCCACATAGTACACAGCTTCTCAACACATCTGTGACTCACTACTGATATCTGCATTGCTTACTGTACGTATTTCCATGTTACACATGACAGCAAGTGACTGCTTCTGGCACTTGCTCACTGACGCTTTTATATCAGTCAGCAGTTGTAGGTAATGTCAGTACACCCTCACTCCCCACTGGACCTTGTTTTCAATCATTAATTATTACAGAATTCACAATAGTATTCTAGCATGTCCAGAGGTCAGTTGTCAGTTCCCTCCTCAGTCCAGCTGGTGAGTGTGGTACTCCAGAGACAATGTTAGAACAGATGCATGTACACAGACAACCCCCTCCTCCTAACAACAAATTCAAATTCATGTGAGTGATGCAACCATATACCAGAAAGGCTCATCCAGACTCTGCTACACTTTGCTGTGAAGGAAAGGTTAGTTTGCTGTTATTTTTTGTATTTCTGTATTGCCTTTCTATATTTTGAATACTGTAGTTTGTTTTCTTTACCTTGTGTTTTGCTTGCATTCTGTTTAACAGCATATTAAAACTTCAAAAGAGACCACAGCTCTCTCTGTTCTGAGTCAGGCAGAATTTTCCCCCTCCCTCCCACTCATTTAAGTTGTCTTGTTAAATACCACTGTCTTTCTAGTTGCCCGCCTCTTATGTTAATCTGACCATATATCTCATTTCTCTCTACTTTCACTGGCTTATGTGAGTAATCACAAAACCATCACTTTTGAAATCCCACCCTTCAATTATTTAAATTTATTGGCCATCCTACAGTATTTCATAGTACCAAAATACAAAAGTAGCCACCCCTTTCAGTCCATCTTGTTTTTAAAATAGTAACTCTCCACTAAACCTTAACTTTTTAAACAGGTAAAACTCAAGTTACCTACTTTCATATCTAACTTCTCTAGTGCACACTGCAGAGTGCATTCTTTTCAATCTTACCTTTAATCATCCCTGTTACTAGCACTTTCTCTAATACCTAAAAAGATCATCTCTACTTGACTCCAAGTAGACTTTTCTCTATCTGTTAAACCTAGCACTTGCTCCTACAGTACTTATTACCTTGATACGCACTCTTATAGATAGCACCCCAAAAAGGCAAACCCCCATTTCTCGGTCACTCACGTCCACCCTAATCTCTTCTAAATTTTTTTGTCTAGTCCTTCTAGCATGTCGAGGGATCAGTTGCTAGTGTCCTCTCCTGCTCAGCTGGTGAACCTGGGAATATTGAGGCAATGTTACAATTGCCTCATGTACACAGACAACCCTCTCCTCCTCCCACAAAACACAAATACATGCGAGATGCAACTATACGGCCAAACTGGAGGCTGAGCTCTCTCAACATAGGACTGGCAAGACCAGTCAGGAGGAGAAGGTTACCACACACACTATAGACCCAGTCTCACATAGTACCATCACAACCTCAAATCATACACATAAACACACAAAGACATACTCGGCGGCTCTGATCAAAAATCTACCAAAACAGCAGAGGCCACCAAAGCAGACACCCAAACAACCACCACCTCAGAACACAACACCTGCAACACATAGACCTCACAGTCAGAGTGTCAAACAGTCACAGCCCTTAAGGCCAAACACAATGCCAGACACACTAGTCATTGGTGACTCCATAGTCAGACACACTGACGTCCCCCCCACCAGACTGAGTAAGGAGAAGGTCACAGTAAGCTGCCTGAGGGACGCTAGTATCCGCCACATAACGCAAGCACTCAGGTCTCTCAACAGCAGGTACAAATATGACTCAGTCATTGTCCACGCTGGTGTAAACGACCTGAGACGCACCTCCTTGGACTACATGAAAAGAGACATTGAGGAGCTCTCTGATTATGTAGCCCAGGCAGGTATGACCCTGACCTTGAGCAGTATCCTACCTTCACCAAGAATGATGCCACAATACAGAGATAAGATGATCAGCTTTAACAATTGGCTTAAACTCTGGTGTCATTCAAAGGGGATCCAATGTCTGTCTGCCTGGGATGACATGCTGGACAAGCCACGCTGCTGAAGGGATGGCTTGCACCTGTCACCCTGGGATTCGGATATTGGCAAAGGCTCTTGCCACCCCATAGTGCCTTTTTAGGCAAGGCTCAAATTCTAAACCTACCACCCTAGAACACAAAAAGAAAAAACTAAGGGTAATGCTGCTCAATGCCAGAAGTCTAAATCTCAAAATGCACGCACTCGAGGCCCTTCTCAGTATGGAGAACATCGATGTCTGTGCAGTGACAGAAACCTGGTTCAAGGCTCCTGAGAGCACCCCAGCACTATCAGGTTTTACCTCTTATCATGCTCCGGCCCCAAAATCCGGACAATACCAAGAAAGGAGGGGTATCCATATTCATCAAAGACACCCACACCTCAAGACTGGTGGCAACGCACGATGCATCGGAGACCATCCAGGTGCAATTAACCATAGGCAAGACTGCTCTGCAAATTGTAGCATGTTACAGGCCACCTCACAAACTCAGGAACCTCACATGGCCTTCCTGAAAACACTAGAGGGATAAATGTATCACCAAACACCATCATACTAGGTGACTTCAATTACCCTAATATAGACTGGGAACACTACTCAAGCCCAAACACCCTAGCCCAAAAGTTCCTGGAATTCATAAACTCAAATGCCATGGAACAACTAGTCACCATCCCCACAAGAGGAGAAAACATACTTGATCTCATCATCACGAACATGGGAGCACAATGTTCAACACCGAAGTATACCCCTCACTGGTGAGATCAGATCACAAACTAATCTCACTGGTGGTCCTCTTCACACCCCCCCCCTGAATTAAAAAGAGCACACTAAAGAACTTCAAAGCCGACTTCACACTTCTAAAGACTAGTGTGGTCTCCTTTAAGGCCCCGAGCCGACGGAAAACAGTACTCAAGCCGCTGAATCACTTACAAATGCCTTCTACCAGCACCTGCAGGACTGCATGGATAAGGCAATCCCAAGCAAAACAAAGACTCTTTGTACCAAAGGCAAGCGTCCACTCTGGTGGACCCCAGCCATAAACAAACTCTACAACAAAAGGAGGAAGCTACTACAAGATAGAGCAAAATCCTTAAAAGGTAAGACACCCTTGATCACTATAAGTAAAAACTAAGAGCTCTCATAAAATCATCCAAAGCAAATTTTGAGAGAAAAATAGCTAAAGACTCAAAAGACAATCATAAGGCCTTCTTTAGCTATGTTAGAAACCTGGGAGGAAACTCCCAGATATGCTCAGAACTAGTTCAAAATGATGTGAAGATTACTGATCCTACAGACATTGCCAACATACTGGCTGACAGGTTCAGTGCAAACTTCTCCCCCCCAAAAGGAGAGATATCTATACCAAGCGATTGCAGCCCCCAAACATCTCCAACGCCCAAGTGAGAACTGCTCTCTCCAAAGCAAAAACACAGCATCCATGGGACCTGATGGTGTCCCCTGTGTGCTCCACGAACTCAACGAGGAATTAAACCCACAGCTAGGACAGCTGTTTAATCATAGTCTTACCTCTGGATACGCACTCCAGGAGTGGCGCACTGCAACTGTGGTCCCACTTCACAAAGGCGGTGCCTCCACCGACCCTGAAATTACCGCCCATTAGCTTGACAAGCCTTATCTGCAAAGCCATGGAGAGGATCATAATGGACCTCATAAATAAAGACATAGGGAATTTGCAGACTTTGGATCCATCCCAGTTTGGCTTTGTCAAAGGCAGATCATGCCTTCTAAACTTGGTTGACTTTTCAAACAGTCACCAAAGCCATTGATGAGGGAAAGGCAGTCCATACAGCCTACCTCGATCTGGCGAAGGCCTTTGATACAATACCCCACTCGGGTATCATTGAAAACTCATCAGCTTAAATGTTAACCCATACATCACAAGATGGGTTGCAAACTGGCTGAGTGACAGAACCCACAGGGTCAGAGTTGCTGGCGCCATGTCAGACTCAAAGCCTGTCACAAGTGGTGTACCACAGGGCTCAGTCCTGGGCCCACTCTTGTTTGGCATCTACTTTTCCAGTACAAGCAAACACAGGAGGGTTATGGCTGACAAATTTTGCAGATGACTGCAAACTGGGCCATAGTAGAAAACACATCTGACACAGATATCCTTCAGAAGGGTCTCACAGAAACGGATAACTGGTGCCAGAGCCATGGCCTAAAGTTAAATGCCAAAAATGCATAGTCATACCCTTCGGGAAAAACAAGGTTACCCCTAGCTACCAAATAGGTGGCAATCCACTGAGTACAGAAGAAGTTATCAGGGACCTGGGGACCCAGGTTGATAGTAGTCTGTCATTCGACACCCATGTAGCTAAAGTAGTTAGGAAGACCTTCTACATTGCCCACCTTATCATGAAGGGATTCTCATCTAGATCAAGGGAGGTCATAGTCTCCTATACTCATCACTCATCAGACCAATGATTGAGTACAATGCCCCATTCGGAATGTATCTGACCCGACACTTGCAGCAGCTGGAGAGGCCACAAAGTTCCTCACCAAAAGGATAAAGGGTCTCAAACATCTGTCCTATGCTGCCCGACTGAAAGAACTCCAGCTCTATTCAGTCGCTTACACTTGCTCAGAGGTGACCTTTGCCTAACATACAAGGCCATGTCAAACCCAGATTTGATGAATATGCTTCACCTCAAAAATCTAGATCCATCAGAGCCACAAGGGCGGAGACTTAAACCTCGACACGGCTATTAATAGGACGTGCTGGAGGGATAGATTCATCACCCAAAGACTCCCTATGCTGTGGAATAAAATCCCGGTATATGTGAGACAGAGCACCTCGCTGGCCTTGTTCAAGAGAAATCTTGACCAATGGATGGGAGATCGCAGATATACCCCAGGGATTACTTCAGTGTCACTGCTCAACAGAGGCACAGCAAAATAATGGGTATAGTTCCCCATACTAAAGGGGTGGCGTAAGCCACAAAACTATGGGCTAGGCTTGTAAATGCCCTCGGGCAGATAGCCTAGTATGAACCTATGAACCTATGAACCTATGAACCTATGAACCAAACTGGAGGCTAGGCTCTGTCTACTCAATACCACCATAACCAGTCAGGTGGCCAAGGAGACCACACACTACACTTCCAGTCTCACATAGACCTACCACAACAGTGGACCTAACACATGATTACACATGAACATACTTGTAGGCTCGGACCACAGCTATGCCTATGCAGCAGAGACCTCCTAAGCAGACATCCAGGCAACCACTACCATGGAAACGAACATGTGCAATGCATATCACACAAAGCCAATGTGCTGAACACTCACAGCCATTAACAGTAAACAACACACCTCATACACCTGTACTAGGTGCCTCTATCATCAGGCACACTAACATCACGTTCACCAGGCTTAACGAGGTGAGGGTCACGGTGTGCGGCCTGTTGGGCACTATGACCTGCCACATAACACAAACACTCAGGTAACCCCAAGGCAAGTACAGGTATGACTCAGTCAATGTCCATGCTGGTGTGAATGGCCTGACACATTCCTCCCTGGACTACATGACATGAGACAGTACAGAGCTCTCTGAGCACGTAGCCCAAGACAGTTTGACCCTGACCTTGAGTAGCATCCTACCCTCACCTAGAACCATGCCACAATATCAAGGCATGATGATCCCTTCCAACAATTGACTGACATACTGGTGTCATTCACAGGTGTGCCAATGCCTGCCATCTTGGGGTGGTATGCTTTGCTAGGGACAGCTTGCACCTGTCACCCCTGTCCTATTGGAATTTGGCGGAGCCTCTTGCTACACCCATAGTGCCTGTATTAGGCAAGGCTCATAAGGCAAACCCACATCCATTTGTATCACAAAGGATGAGGAAGTAAGAGTGATGCTACTCAACACCGGAAGTCTAGACCTAAGGATGCACGCACTCAAAACCCTACTTAACATTCTGGACATCGATATCTGTGCAGTAACATGAACCTGTTTCAGGTTTCACAGGAGCACACCAGTACTACCAGGTTATAGCTGTTACCATTCTTGTCGGCCCCAACACTTGAACAAGGGAGGGGGAGTATCAGTATTCAATGCAGATTCCCACGCCTCCACATTGGTGGCACAGTACAACATAGGTGTTAGGCCATTGAGTACAGAAGACGTAGTTGGGGACCTGGGGAAGAAACATGGTAGCGGTCTATCATTTGTCAACCACATTTCCAACGTGGATTGAAAGACATGTTATATAGCCCAGCTAATCATGAGGGATTCACATGTATGGCAGGGGAGGTCATTGTGCCTCTTTACTCATCCATCATCAGGCCTATAATTGCATACAATGCACCTTTTGGGATGTACCTAACCAGACACCTACAGCAACTGGTACAGGACAACAGTACCTCATCAAGGGGATGCAATGGCTCACACAGATGTCATATGCTGCCCAGGTAAAGTAAATCCAGCTGGACTCAGTGGCATACTGCCTGTTCAGAGGCAATCTGTGCGCCATATACAGCCATGTCCTACCCAGCAGTAATGAACATGCTGCACCTCAGGCAATCAGAGTCCCATACAGCCACATGCTCTGGAGAGCTGGACCTCAGCACTGACATACATGGACATGCTGGAGGGGCATATTCCTAACCGAGAGGCTCCCTTCACTCTGTAATGAGCTCACACTACAGGTTAGGCAGAGTCCCTCATTGACTCTCTTCCATAGGAATCTGGATGAGTGGATGGAGATCATAGTTGTACCCCAGGTATCACTTCTATGTCACTGTTAGACAGAGGCACAGTATACTAACGTCGGACAAGGGCATAGCAGCATAACTTGTAATTGGGTGGCGAAAGACAAACACATTCTACTAGGCTTACCAATGCCCTAGGGCAAATAGCCTAGTATGAACCTATGAACATGTGTGTACTGCTATAGTACTTCTGCCATATGTTGCACGTGTGTGTGTTGTGGGGGATGCACAGGTAATGGCCGGATACTTCTGCACAGGCGACACGTTTGACACATTCTGGGTGTTCATCGCTACATACTGGATGTGTGTTGCCATCCAACCCTGTGATGTGGACACACATTACTCAGCCTGGAGTTACATATCCGAACAACACCACAAGCACAGTACACTACCTTGCTATGTATGCATGTAATTACACAGTTATTCAGTAGTTATGACAGTGATGCTATCCATGCAGCCCATTGGGCCAGTGGAAGCCACAACACACACCGCCAGCACCTTTGCATATGCTTACCACAGACATCCCACATACTGCATGTACTGTGCACACACATATCTAACCCAGAACAACTGCACACCACTTATTAATCCTGTCCAGTGGACTACAGATACAGGAATATTGTATAACAATAGTAGGAGGCTACTGCAGCACAGGGCAGATTCACATGACAGCAAGGCATCTGTGGTCAGCAGTGTTAAGATGCTTCACATTCACCAAATGCACAGATATTGGCAAAATTGTTGCAGACAGTTTAGGTGCAGGTACCCCCCCCCCCATTCTCCTACACATGTGGTATTAGTTATCCCAGATGACTGTCGCCTCCCTATCCTCTCACATGTCCAGGTGAGAGCCACCGTCATCATTGCAGAACACATAGCATCACTGTTACGAAATGGTATCCCTGGATGTGTGCTACATTCACCCCTGGAGGACATAGCACCACATGACAGACTGATATTAATCCCTGGCCATACTACAGGATATGTACCTGAACAGTGCCATACATACATAGTGGTCCCACACCAATGAGGAGGAACCTCTACTGACCCTGGGAACTACTGCATCATATGCACAACTGGCCTTGTGTTCTAAGCTATGGAAGTGTTAAGTATGGGCAACATGTACAGCAATATTACATATGTTTATATTTCAGGACTATGTACACACAACCTATCTCATGGACATACCTATAGATAGTGAACTATGATACCTTTGGAAGTGTCACAGTATACACAGGATTAACCTGCTACTTTGCATTACCTGTGTTTGTGGCAGCTGTTGCTGTGCCAGTGGTGCTTGTTGCTGCTTGTTGCTTGCTGCTTGCTGTTTGCTGCTTGCTGCTTGCTGCTGCTTTTGCTGCTGGCTGTCCTTATATTTGTTTGATTTCTCTCTCTGTCTCTCTCTCTCTTTCTCTGTAGGTTTTGTGCAATGAATGTATTGCATGAGTGTAGTGTGGGTACTCAATGCTTTTGTAGGTATCTGCATAGGTCCATGTGATGGCCTCTGCACCAATTGTAAGGCAGCATTTGCTAATTGCATGCAGCCAGGTGTGTACTGATTGCATGTCTCACTGTGATTTCAGGACACTGCTATAAAAGGGTATGTGAGATAGGCGTTGCCCTTTCAGATTGTAGGGCGTGGACCATGCTGGTATGCTGTTGACAGTGTTCTGTGAGTGTGAAGGTTAGTACATCTCCCATGCTTCATGCTGTGTTGTAGATTCAGGTTGCTGCATTTCTCTTACCTGTTCCCTGTAGTGAGTGTGTATGCATACTGACACCTACAACTATATGTCAAATGTATTGCTATATAAATATATATATATATCTGTGTACATATACATACTTTCATATATGTACATTAGCTGACATTATTGGGTACAAGCTAACAATTAGCAGGGCTGTTTCTGTTAACACCACACTAGTATGGGAATACAGTAATTGGGACTATAAAAGTCTGCCTGACATGCTTTGGGTAGTAGACATACTATATTGCCTTTATCTTCATTCCTACTATTACATGTTCCACTTATTTAGCACTATATTCCTGTATGAGAGTCATGGCTTAGTGGTAGGTCATACAGACTAGTGTTACAATGGTCTTGTGGTAGGGCCTACTAGTATGCTTATATTCTGCTTTTGACTTGAGTATAGGGCCTATCAATCAAAGTGCTGGAGGCACCTTTAAGCAGTTAAAGGGGTTAGTAGGTCTCACAGGAGCCAGGCTGTGTTGCAGATTCTGGTTGCTGCATTTATCTTCACTGTTTCCTGTAGTGAGTGTGTATGGATACTGACACCTACAACTATATTTCATATGTATTAATATATATTTATATATATGTATGTGTAGATATACATACCTTCATATATGTACATTACCTTACTTTATTATGTACAAGCTAACATGTAGCAGGGCTGTTTCTGTTAACACTGAACTAGTATGGGAATCCAGTAATTTGGCCATTGAAACTCTACCTGACATGCTTTGGATAGTACACCTCCTATATTGCCTTTATATTGATCCCTACTATTACATGTTATATTTATTCTAGCAGTGTGTTCTTGTAAGGTAGTCATGGCTTAGTGGTAGGTCATACAGACTAATGTTATGAAGAGACTGGCAGTGGGAATTTATTTTTCTTTGCAAACTTTCAAACTGAGTACAGGGCCTGTCAATCAAAGTGCTGAGGCCACCTTTAAGCAGTTAGAAGGGTACGTAGGTCACACAGGGGTCAGGCTGTGTTGCAGATTCAGGTTGCTGCATTTATGTTCACTGTTTCCTGTAGTGAGTGTGTATGGATACTGACACCTACAACTATATTTCATATGTATTTATATATATTTATATATATGTATGTGTAGATATACGTACCTTCATATATGTACATTACCTTACTTTATTATGTACAAGCTAACAAGTAGCAGGGCTGTTTCTGTTAACACTGAACTAGTATGGGAATCCAGTAATTTGGCCATTAAAACTCTGCCTGACATGCTTCAGATAGTACATCTCCTATATTGCTTTTATACTGATTCCTACTATTACATGTTATATTTATTTTAGCACTGTGTTCTTGTAAGGCAGGCATGGCTTAGTGGTAGGTCATACAGACTAATGTTATCAAGGTCCTGGGTTCGAGACTGACAGTGGGAATTTATTTTTATTTGCAAGTTTTCAAACTGAGTACAGGACCTGTCAATCAAAGTGCCATAAAGGCACATTTAAGCACTTAAAACCAGGTCTGCGCTTTGCTGAGCTCACGCGCACTGGCGGGAGCTCCGCTAACACAAGCGCACAACCGCTAATTTCTTTGAAAGAAAAGAAAAGGGGTGACAGGAAAGTGGTGAAAAGGGGTCACAAAGAGGGTAAGACAGTAGGGAAACAAGCGTGGATTTGCAGGAGGGATGTAGGTAAGGCCCATAGATAACCATGTCTTTGGCAGCAACAGCTGTGCATTTCCATGTATTTTGGTGAGACATTGGAAACCTTTCACCCCTGAGAGAGGTGTCAGGACAACATTAATATTTGTTGTAGAGCCAATTGTAATTAACTGTTTCAATGTCAAGCAGACATGTGTGCGACATGGACAGCTATGTATGGGGCGTAATTTTTATGGGTTCAGAGTGCCCTTTTTTTTTTTTTTTTCAGGTGAGAGTGGTATGTCAGGTGAAGGAAGTTGGTATAGCTGGGGAGGTAGGTTGGGTAGGTTAACAGACAAGACAGACAAGACGCATACAGGGGCGGTGTATGACACACGTGGGGGGGGGGTTACACAATTGATGGGGACGGAGGTTGGGATATCCGAGATGCATGAGCCCACAGATGGCAACAGTGGAACTGATATCCCCACCCATAGGCAGTTGCCACTGTTCCTTCACAGCCCAGGACGGGCTGTGCTGGGGACTGTGTAGGCGGGGCAACGGCCGGGGCCGTTAGCTGTGCCACACGAGCCTCGAGCTGGAGTAGGGGCCCAAGAACAGAGTCTTGGATCTCCCTTCGCACCACAGACCGGACACCTTGGAGGGTGAGTGGATGAACCCCTCCGGCCACACTTGCAGAGGGGACAGGCCCCATCCCTGCAGCGCTTCCACCCGAAGGTGGCACAGGGCCACCGGAGGGGGTCCGGCCTGGGCACTAGTGCCAGGTGCAGTCACCAGCTGAGGTGGGAGAGGTGGGTCCGCTGGGACCTGCCTTCCCAAGCGTTCTAGGTTTGTGAGTAGTTATGTTAGTTTGGGTTAGTGGCATTTTATTCCATTCAGATTAGTTGTAACAGCATGCATTGGTATTCCCATCAAACAAACACCCAGATATTAACACCATTGAACAAGGGTATATCAATATCACATGCATTATTTGAACAGAAATACACAGTCAAACAACATGCAGGGTTGATTAATGGCAACAGGCCATCAAATTTGCAGGTATGAACAGGGCACATGCACAAACAGACATGCATATATTTTTGAAACGGACAAATGTCCATGATTAATGAAATGTTCACATACCATTATTTAGTGGGTGTTGTTATATGGAATTATAGGGTTGGGTGGAGATAGAAAGTGATGACACATTCATATGTTACACATTGATTTACATTTGTAATAGGTACACAATTAAGTTGAGGCTGATGTTTCAAAATAATTTTTATTTGACTGTCATGCTACACCTGTTACAAATACATCACTATCCTACTTATTTTGAATCTGATCAGATACATCATCCTGCTACACTTTGATGACAGGACAGGGGACAACTGTGGCTGTTTAGTCTGTCAGATAATCATTCATTCTATCTGCACATTGTTTACTGTGATCACCATATACAGACTTTGGCCTAGACATTCCAGATTCTGACACACTGAAATCAGTTTGGGATATTAAGATGTACTTCCCACATGCATTTAGTTCTGTAGAAACACACTGGGGCTACTATATTCAGGGGTTATTACTACTTTATTTATTCATACATGACCCTTTCTGTCACTCTCACACATCCTGCAACTTCACAGTTCAGGTTGGTACTTCTAGGCTTTGTTCACGTGTTAGACTGGTGGTGATTCAAACACTTTCCAACAGCCTCACTTCTGTCATGATTCAACATTTCAACAGGGGATATATCTCACATATGACTACCTCAGATTCTGAAGCTGTACTCTTGAGACTACTGCAGGTTACACTATATTTAATTCATGGTGGGACATCTGTATTACAGCACTGTTTAATTCTATCAATTATATTTCCAGTTACACTTGCATACTGATGAACTTGTTGCAGCCATACCTGCAGACTTTCAATTCCTGCTTGCACATTATATTACTTTTAATCAATACACTGCAGTGTTCTGATACATGCTACAGTACAATATTTATTTACAAGTAATGGGTGGGGTTACTAACCTGCATGGTGGCGCAGCAGCACCAGCCTACGGGCATACATCTCGCGGTTCACAGAGCGGACACCTGCAGCTGTAATACGAAAGAAGTAATATTGGACTACACATCTCCATGGTATCAGCCAGTTGACATCCTTACATACATAAGCAAAATGTAACTTACTCAGTAGTGGGGCGTTGGGCATATCCAGGGCCTCCTGGATCCATTCGGTCAACTGGTCTTGCTTGCGTCGCTTCAGGTCCGCATGGTGGTGATGGACCTGCTCACCAGTTGGTGGAATGCCAGTAGCACTGGTCAGATCACGAGCCAACTGGTCCCATGCCTCTGCCCTATACGCTCCCCATGAGACCTGGCCCTGCATGAGTTGGGCCTTGTGATGA
The DNA here is from genome assembly GCF_019279795.1 of Protopterus annectens. Lineage (NCBI taxonomy): Eukaryota > Metazoa > Chordata > Ceratodontiformes > Protopteridae > Protopterus > Protopterus annectens. The sequence goes on along the minus strand of NC_056729.1, from coordinate 378,952,896 downwards.
TGGACAAGGAGCCAGACCATGTATCTGGACTCCTCAACGCCCCAACGCTGTGCTTGAAAGCAACGTCCCTCACCTACTCCACTCATTCTGACTGCAGGTCTGTTCTACAATCGTTTCTGATGTGTATTCCCGCCTATGGGGCTTATATATGTCGCTTTTCCCGCACATTTCTCTGATTGGCCGTTTTGGAATTGTATCTACTTCACTGAAAATGCTTTATCATGCTCCATTCTGGATTTTATCCAATATATATGCTATTTCTGCATTTCTAGGTATTGCTGTTATGGCTTAGTGGTTTAGTACCTTGACTCTAGTGCATGGTATCCTGGGTTCGAATCTGGCAACTGATTTTTGATTTTCCTGACAGAAATGAGTTGAGACCTGTCAATCAAACATGCCAAAAGCACTTTTAAGCACTTAAAAGCAGGTCTGCGCTCGTTTGCGCGGAGCTAACGCATGCGCACTGGCAGTTAGCTTGTGGGAGTGGCGCGCAAACGGTGTGCGCTGGGATAAACCTTAATTGGCTAGTGACACACATGTTCAGCTAAGCACAGCTAGTTGCAAACAGTTCCAGCCTGTTAAACCGGTGCTTAGCAATGGGCACGCAGTTTGCAGCTTTTTAAACACTACTCAGCTACGGGCAGTCTGTCTCACAGCAGCTTAGCTATGAGTACATTTCTGACTATTTTATTTATTGTGTTACTTCAAAATATATGCTCCATTTCATTCCATTTTACAAAAGGGAATACTTTTACATTTGTACAATACTGTCAGGGGGCTTTTTAGTGCTTATTTACAAAAAAAAAGGTTGTTGTGGGGGCTCGAACCCTGCCTGCCTACTCTTAGGCCAGCAACTCTACCGCTAAGCTATTACTTCTTGGCTTACTTTGTATATTTAGTTTTTATATCCTTTTCCACTGACTGCTAACTGCAATTGCGCTAGTAGCACACCACCAGCGCACACAGTAGCAAACATTTACGTGGCTTAAAAAAAAATAAAACAGGTTTTAATTTAATTTTATAACATCTCTTCACTTTATACACTGATGGTCTGTCGGGGCATGTGTTGTGTAGTGTGTTTATTCACATTTCCATGGCCTCTCTCGTGGCTGTTTACTTTCAGCCATTCTAGTCTTCCGGGGGCGTGTCCGCTTGCAGGGCTTAGCCTACAGACACGCCCCCTACTCTCTTACACGGACCATGTAAGAGTTACTAGTGTGATTCAGCATGCCTCATGCACCTCATGCATATGCATGACATGCTGACATCACACCGTTTAACTGCAGCCTCCGTGTAAGAGTTATAACTCTTACACGGAGGCTTCGTGAATCTGGCCCAGGGTCTTTCAAGATAGATATTTTAGATCAGATGACAATGCTGTTTTGAAAAGATGTAAAGTTAATTTCTGCAACTCAAAAGTATTAAGCCATGTGGATGCAGTGGAGTATCAAGGCAAGTACAAATAAGAAAAGCTTTTGCCCACCACAAGAGAAGCCAGAGAACTGTCATAGAAGCCCTACTGGAAATATTAGATGTGGCAGAAAGATGCACTTTGATGAAAAACTAGTACCAGAATAGAATACTTAAGACATGTAATCCAGAACAAGAGCTGAAAAGGTGTCTAAGACCTTAACAGTTGCCCACACTGCACATCTATGCCACTTTCTGTTAGAAGTTTTTCTTGTGTTGAAGTTCTGGGCAGGGGTGAGGATTTGGATGACCGTGTGAAGGTAAGTTGAATGCTTGGGCATTACTGGAAGAGGAGAAACAAACATTTAATCCAAGGGAGTGAAGGTCCAAGTGAGGTTTTCCATGCAGACTACTGAGCAGTGTTCTGAGGTTTTCAAATAGAGGTAGAGGTTTCTCCAAAAGATGATGCCACAAAGCGGGGACAAGGCCAAAAGATCTATGAGAATTACTTTGGATTTGTTGTCTCTGGATTTCTGCAGGAACTTGAGTTTTAGATTGTTGATAATGTATTTTATTAATCAGTATGTACATTTGTTTACCTCTGTATGTTCATTATTTTCATCTATAAAATATTTGTCATAATTTTTTCTTTGTATCATACATATCATTAGAGCTTTTCTCCCCAGGCCTCTGCAGAAAATGGGTAATTACTTTTCCAATTGAACTCTCCTAGTAAACAAAAGCTAATAAAATATAGTGGGAAGGGAAGAAAAGTATAAAATAATCACGGGGGGGGGGGGGCAATTTTGTATTACAGCAACCTTTGACAAGTGTCCAGGAAGGGGGATGAGGGGAAAATACGTTGCTGCACTTGGAGTGGATCAGGCAAGTAAAAAGACTACAGCAAGACCTCCTTCCAGTGCTGGAAAATTTCTGGTGCAACTGACGAGCTTAGAGACCACTCCTGCAGCATTAGAAGGCAGTAAGTGAGTATGGCCATTAGAGAATAGATATGACTTGGGATACAGGTTCCTATCAGAATGCAGTTAGATAACACAATGCTTCTGCACAGATAACTAGATATGTTTTTTCCCTGCTTGTTTATGTACCAGACCACAACCATATTATCCATGCAAATGACAACAGCACCTTTTAAGGGGATGGAGTATGGAGGGTAAGGAAAGCCACTCATTTCCATTACACTTGTGTGCAGTTTCATCTCCTGTTGTTACTAAACACCTTGGACCATCCTGCCTTATCAGTGTCTTCCCACCCCAGAGCTGAGGCATCAATAAATATAGTGATGGTAGGTACAGAGAGGTAAAAGAGGTTGTCCAGAGGGAAGTTGGGTGTGTGCATCCACCAGCTAATGTTGAATCTTGCAAGATCTGAAAATCCTGATAGCAGAAGTATGAGCGTCTAAAATCCGATATTATTGTTTGTCCACTGAAGAACTCATATGTGAAAGTTGCCAAAAGAAATTAAGAAAATGGTGGCTGCCATCAGTCCTACTGCTTTGATGTATAAATGGGCTATTACTGAGGACGTTTACAGGCTATCACAGACTGATCTTCGGATAGACAATTCTGACATTCTGACATGCAATAAGTTGACTGCAATTAATCAAGTCTTGGTTTTACACCTTATGAAAGTCAGATTTTGGGAGAACTTCTTTTGTAACTTCTCAGTGTTAACTGCAATGCCTATGGCCTGGAACATGAGCCATATAAAATCCACAGCATTCACCAGATACTAAAGCATTATTGTGGCCAGTAACCAGTTATCTAGATAGAGAAACATATGGTCCCTGTAGCCTCTGGTAAGTCACCACCATGGCCATATACTTGGTGAGTCTATTGGGGCTTTGATAAGATCAAATGGAAGAGCCCAAAACTGGTATTGCTCTCTAATTCTATCTAGAAGTACAGAAACTTTGAGAATTTTGATGTGCAGGTAAGCATCTTAGAGACTAATGGGCTCATCTGTTCTCCCTTGGCCAGGGAAGACAGACTTGTTTGCACAGAGACCACCCATGTAGGGATAAACTAATTTAGATTGCTGAAATATAAAATGTTTGAGAAGCCCATTGTTTCCTTTGGAATAAAAAAAAATTGTGAAAATATATCAGGACACACCGAATGAGATTCTTTTGCAGAATTAATTTTACCTCTTGGCTGCTTTTTTGTTTTTGTTTTTTTTTTATCAGTTTGGGTCATAAGTTAATGGAATTTATGACACCTTTGATGGGATATGGAAGTTTTGTAGCACAAGTCATGATCCATTTGTCCTTCATGATGAACCACCATGCAAAAAATGGAGGAACAAGCAATCTCTGACTTTTTCCAGAGTGGGACATTCAGAGAAGTCATCAGGGATTTTACTGAGATTATCCAGAAGATGGTAAGTCTCAAATCCCATAGAGTAATGCATACATATTGTTTTGCCTCTAACAGGTATCCATTCTGAAAGGAGACTTGACAATATTGTCCCCTCCCATATTGTTAGTTCTGCAATTAGACGCAATGCTTGAACCATATCTGCTTAGATCTTTTGGGGTTCCCAGCAGAAAGTAGTTGGAAATCAAGAGGCTGCCCAGATGGACCTAAGTGTATCAAAGCACACAATTAAGTGTCACAGTAGAATTTCTACAGGTACACAAATACAAAGGATAACAGTGGTGATTTTCTCTGGAGAATAGTTTAAAATTAGTGAGTCTAAATCGACAAGTTGAATGCTCATCAGTGTAGACCATGACATCATCCTAATCACCCCAGTCTTACCCCTTTGGACAGAGCCAGTTCTCAGAAGTTTAGGTGAGCATAGCATTGGACAACTGAGTGAATACACTTTGCAGTGCATACATTGAATCTATCCTTCCATTTTTGGGAATACCTCCAGTTCTGGGCAGTAGGTTACACCTCTCCCCTTCCCTTCTCCAAAAGTATTGGAAAAGGTGCAAATAGAAGAGTCTCCAAAGGATGAAGAAGATGAATCAGGTTTTTACACCTAGCTGTTTTTTGGTTTAAAAAAGAACAAGCTTCAGAGAATGATTTATACTGCTCAAGGCTCAGTCATTTTTCAAAAAGTGCTAAAATTCAAGATGTTTGCCCTCCAGTCTTTGCTCTCCCTACTTATAGCTGAGGTTTTTCAAATATTGCTGTACTTCAAAAATTCATAACTTTATGCTTTGGTTTATAGAGATCACAGAAAGTTTCTCAGGTTCAAATTAGACCCCATCCCTACCAGTTTTATTCAGTGCCCTTTAGGTGCTCTACTATGCCCAACATGCTCACAAAGCACTTAGCACTGGTGATAGCATTACTGAAATGAAAGGCATACCCATTTACCCCTACTTGGATGTGGGTGCCTCCTGCTCACAGTGGACAATGCCATGTATCTGCTATGCAGGTTAGTGATACAGCAGTGAGAACTAGCAGTTCAAGTGAATACAAGAGCTCACAATAATATGTATCCCCACTCAGTGCAGCACTTGTGCTGCCAAACTGAGTCAGAGAACCATGAGCTGAAACTGAAAACAAGTCTTCTCTCAGCTGATAACCAAGTGGTTGGTGACTCCTTGACTTGAATCTCTACCTCTCTACAGTGAATAACTGCAAACCTGGTTACTAAACAAGGCTTCCACGGAGTGGGGACTAGAGAGTGGATACCATTCTTATTCCAGTGGCAGAATATATTTCTGTATGCATTCCCTCCCACTACACTGATGGTGAAGATCCCAGTATCATGCTAATAATGAAGTCCTGATCCAAGCAGCCCTGGTTTTCAGTAGTGGTGCAGATGGCCAAAGAACCATCATACTTTTTGCAAAGGATAGACTTGCTCACTCAGATGTCCAGAACCCTGTTTCATACCAATCTAAGGAGACTCAGACTGACAGCTTGGATGAAATAACTCCTAAAGCTGTTAAATACATTTTTAAGGACATGGCAAGGAAACCTAATATAAGGCAATCATATCCTGTAAAATGATAGAGATCCTCCATTGGGTGTCAAAAGAGGAAAGTACAGCTGTGTAAATAAATTTACCATAACACTAGATGTTTTAATGATCACTGCTGCAGTAGCCTTAGCTAGATGGGTTATATCAAGCATATAACAAATGGACAGCTTCCAAAGCTTCAGGGTACTTTCTACATGCCCAAACTATCAGGCAGCTTCAGCTGAGCTGACTAAAAGACAAGTTTGGGCACCAAGCCCTTCAGAGCTTTCCTGTCTACAGAGAGAGGGAGGCTGGGCCCTGAAAGGACAATGCCAGGAAGAACAAAAAATAAATAACTATACCCTAGCATCAACAACACACCAAAAGACAAAGGGTATAGAGGGAGGGAGCCACTACTGCTAGATGAAGCCAAGGCCCTCTTACAATACTATGTTTTGACACAAGTTGTCCCCACCTTTTTACCTTCACAAGAAATGAACAATTTATGCAAAGATCTGAAAGATTTCTGAGCTATCTGTGAACATTTAGGGTATGGCATGTCCTTTCTCCCTCATTTTTGGGTTCAGGGAAGAAAATGGGTAGATGGACAGTTTGGCTTAAACTAAACTCCGATACCACTTTGGGCATAAAAGAAGGATTAGTTCTGAATGAAACCCTGTCCCCGTGGAAAATGAGATAGGATTAACTCACTATAGGAGCTTGCAACTCAGATGCCCTTCTTGCACAGGTCAAAGCAATCAGTAAATCTGTTTTCCATGTTAAGAACCTCAACTCAGCCAGGTTAGCTGCTTCAAATGGAGCAAGTGTTAACTTCTCTAATAAAAAAAATCAAGATCCCAAGGTTTTCTTGGAGGCCTCTCATGCAAAACCCCTGTCAAAAACATTTTGACACGAGAATGCATCAAAAGAGGAGGATCAATGGGCAGCCATTCTGAAATGGCTGGTAAATGAACCTTTGCAGAGGTGTAAGAAAGGCCATAGGATCAAAACTCACACAAATACTGTAAACCCAGTGAACAAGTAGCCCTAAATGGGTGCTGCTTATGTTGTTGGTACCAACTAGAAAACCTTTTTCGATTTGATAATATATGATTTTGTAATATCAGGCTTTCTTGCTTCCATCAGTACCTGCTGCATGTCCTCAGTAAACAGGTGCCTAATGGGAATTAAGACACTATCATCCAGAAAGTCAATCATACCTCTCAACTTCTTAGATCAAGAAATGTGGACAAAGCCATATATAATAGGGTGATAAAGGCCCAAAAATAGGGACATTTTTTAAATATTTATTTACAAACTTAGAAAGTCGATGGAATAACAGGTTTTACATCAGCATGAATTTTCTGAAGGGTATGAAGTCTGACACTCAAATATCTGTCTATTTTCTGACTTCAACCCTAAATTATTTGCTAATGATTTGCCAGAAAACTACAATTTTATGAGAAAAAGAACAAAAATATTAGGCAAAAATCTGGACATGCCACGAAAATCTGTACAGTTGAGAAGTATGCTGTCAACTGAAGTTGATTGGTGTTGGGGGTGTATCAAACAGCCCTGTGCTTGTGTGAGTCAATCCGGTTTGTGAGGAAGCTCGTGGTAATTGACCCCTGCCATTTCCAAATGAAAAGAACCACAGTTGCCTAATCCAGGAGGAGGCACCACAATGATCTTTGCGGATTCCCTCTGAATCTTCATCAGTACCCCGGATATTAATGGAACTGATGGAAGAGCATACAAGAACATTCTGGTCCAATGAAAAGAAACACCATCTGTCTTACAGGCCTTCTTGAATGGATTACTGAAGCAGAATCTTGTCAGCTGATTGTTCAAAGAGGAAGCAAAGATGCCTACTTGAGGAACTCCCCATAGATGGATCAGTTCTTGAAAGACCCCCTGATCTAGTTTCCATTCATGAGGGTCTGTCCTTGTCCTGCTCATCTTGTCTGCAACACAGTTTTGCTCTGATGGAATGTAGAGTCCATACAGAGTGAGACTGTGCTGTGAAGTTATATCCCAAGCTAACATGGCTAATTTGCAGAGGGGGTATAACATGGTTCTCTCTTGCTTGCTAATGTACCACATGACTGTGGTATTGTCTGTAACAACCTGACAAGGTGTTGGGGACTGTAGAACAGTGTGTGTGTTGTGACTTTAAGAAGCATTTCAAAGTGAGGGCACATGCATAGCACGTGCCGGCAGCAGTGCCATTTTGAGTGAACAGCCAGAGTATTAACATGTATGAGTGCAGTAGTCAGTCTGTTTATAAGTTTATTTAAGTTACTAAGCCTCAATCCTGATGTGTTTCCATGTAATAACGTTGCTTGAAGCGAACCCACAACTGTTCGTTTGTTTTATCCTGACCGGACGAGCGACATGGTGTCAAAAGTGGCATGTCTGAACAACATGGTGTTAGAAGTAGCATATCTGAACAACATGGTACAAGGAGTGGTGTATCTGAACAATATGGTGTTAGAAGTTTTGTCCCAACCGGCTCAAATGATTGGAAAATTTCAGAAATGACTTTCAGGTAATAAAAAACTTGCATAAATGATTTATTTCATAAAGAAAATGATACGAAGCATTCGCAAAGCACAAAATGCATTATCAATCAAACAAAAAGCACAAAATGCATTATTGATTAACCAAAATGGTCAAAACCAAGATATTTAATAAAATTATTCGAAATACTTCTGAGAGCATTTAGAACTACTACTGATTTGCACAACGAGCATGTTAAAAGTAAAACGAGCACAAAAAAAGTATAATACGCATTTGTTAGAAGTCAAACAAGCATAACAAGTACAATAAAAGGGCAAAATGAGCATGGCAAAGCAAAGCAACTGCCTTCTCTTAGTAAATGACCACATTTTTTGATATGAGCTACTACTTTGCATTGACTAGTTGTTTGCAGTATCTCAGAGAGTGCAAACTGTTTGCAGTGTGTGCTTTATTACAGTACAATTATTTCAAAGTTTACTGTGTGCAAAGTACAGTCATTTCAAGACATTTCTTCTGCTATCTACAATTCATTCGCAAAGTGCCGTCATTTTGAAGTTTTTTTTACACTAATAATAGTGTTTTTGCAAAGTACAGTGATTTCAAAGTGTTCTTGTGCTACAGAGACTTATTTCAGAAAGTACAGTTATTTTGGAGAGTCTGTTGTGCTGTTGAGCATAATTACAAGTTTGTGGCATAGAATTTCTGACATATATGTGTGTATGTTCGTACATAATTCCAAGGGTCTTTATTACTGTGTGTTGGCATAGCAGAGGCATTTCACATATGCAGTCCACTTGTGTTTGATCATAATATTGTAGAGAATTTGAGAGTATTTGAGCAGTAATATGATATTCATACAAGCAGCTTTTTCTGATAAAGATGCACGTACGAGGGCATTTATTCTACTTAATCTAGTGAGGGTCAGAAGCCATTGAAAGAAAGCATTCATTTGTGTATGCACCAGCAATGTATGCAGGTGAAGGGGAAACTGTCATATTGTACAAGCTGAATCAAGGGAGGACTCTGAGTGCTTGAAACACAAGGGGCAGGATTCAGGAAGCCTCCGTGTAAGAGTTATAACTCTTACATGGCGGCTGCAGTTAAATGGTGTGATGTCAGCATGTCATGCATATGCATGAGGTGCATGAGGCATGCTGAATCACACTGTAACTCTTACATGGTCCGTGTAAGACAGTAGGGGGCGTGTCCGTAGGCTAAGCCCTGCAAGCGGACACGCCCCCGGAAGTCTAGAATGGCAGAAAGTAAACAGCCACGAGATGTGAAATAAACACACTACACAACACATGCCCCCACAGATCATCAATGTAAAAAGTGAGCAGATGTTATAAAATGAAAATGAAAACTGTTTTATTTTTTTTAAAACCCCGTAAATGTTTGCTACTGTGTGCGCTCGTGTGCGCGGGTGTGCTACTAGCGCAACTGCAGTTAGCAATCAGTGGGGAAAAGGATATAAGAACTAAATATGCAAAGTAAGCCAAGAGGTAATAGCATAGCGGTAGAGTTGTTGGCTTAAGAGCAGGCAGGCAAGGTTCGAGCCCACACAACAACCTTTTTTTTTTGTAAATAAGCACTAAAAAGGCCCCTGACATTATTGTACAAATGTAAAAGTATTTCCTTTTGTAAAATGGAATGAAATGGAGCATATATTTTCAAGTAATACAATAATAAAAATATTTAGAAATGTACTGATAGCTAAGCTGCTGTGAGACAGAGTGCCCGTAGCTGAGTAGTGTTTCAAAGGCTGCAAATTGCTTGCCCGTAACTAAGCACTGGTTTAACAGGCTCAAACTGTGTGCAACTAGCTGTGCTTAGCTTAACATGCATGTTACTAGCCAATTAAGGTTTAACCCAGCGCACACCGTTTGCGCGGAGGTGCGCACCACGCCCACAAGCTAACCGCCGGTGCGCATGCGTGAGCTCCACGCAAACGAGCGCAGACCTGGTTTTAAGTGCTTAAAAGTGCCTTTGGCATGTTTGATTGACAGGTCCTGAATTCATTTCTAGACAGTCATGAAAATTAAAAATCAGTGGTCAGATTCGAACCCAGGATACCATGCACTAGAGCCAAGGTACTAAACCACTAAGCCATGACAGCAGTACTTAGAAATGCAGAAATAGCATATATATAGGATATAATCCAAAATGGAGCATGATAAAGCAGTTTTTGTGAAGTAGATACAATTCCAAAACGGCCAATCATAGAAATGTGTGGAAAAATTGGCATATATAAGCCCCATAGGCGGGAATACACAGCATAAACGATTGTAGAATTGACCTGCAGGCAGAATGAGTGGAGTAGGGGAGGGACGTTGCTTTCGAGCACAGCGGTGGGGCATTGAGGAGTCCAGATACATGGTCTGGCTCCTAGTTCACCATCATGAGGCCCAACTCATGCAGGGCCAGGTCTCATGGGGAGCATACAGGGCGGAGGCATGGGATCAGTTGGCTCATGATCTCACTAGTGCTACTGGGATTCCATGTACTGGTGAGCAGGTCCATCACCACCATGCAGACCTGAAGCGATGTAAAGAAGACCAGTTGACCCAATGGATCCAGGAGGCCCGGGATATGCCCAATGCCCCACTACTGAGTAAGTTACATTTTACTTATGTATGTAAGGAATTCAACTAGCTGATACCATGGAGATGTGTATTCCAATATTACTTGTTTTGTATTACAGCTGCAGGTGTCCGCTCTGCGAATCGCAGGGCACATGACCACAGGCTGGTGCGGCTGCGCCACCATGCAGGTTAGTAACCCCACCTAGTACTTGTAAATAAATATTATAGTGTAGCACGTAGCAGAACACTGCAGTGTATTGATTAAAAGTAATAGAATGTGCAAGCAACAAGTGAAAGTCTGCAGGTATGGCTGCAACAAGTTCATAAATATGCAAGTGAAACTGGAAATATAATTGATAGAAATAAATAGTTCTGTAATACAGATGTTCCACCATTAATTAAATGTAGTATAACCTGCAGTAGTCTCAAGAGTACAGCTTCAGAAGCTGAGTTAATCACATGTGAGATATATCCCCTGTTGAAATGCTGAATCATGACAGAAGTGAGGCTGCTGGAAAGTGTTTGAATCACCACAGGTCTAATATGTGAACAAAGCCTAGAAGTACCAACCTGAACTGTGAAATAGCAGGATGTGTGAGAGTGACAGAAAGGGTCATGTATCAATAAATAAAGTAGTAATAACTCCTGAATATATAAGCCTCAGTGTGGTTCTACAGAACTAAATGCATGTGGGAATTAAAAATTAACATCCCAAACTGATTTCAGTGTGTCTGAATCTTGAATGTTTAAGCCAAAATCTGTATATGGTGATGACAGTCAACAATTTTCAGATAGAATGAATGATTGTCTGACATACTAAACATCCATAGTTGTCCCCGGCCTGTCATCAAAGTGTAGCAGGATGATGTATCTGATCAAATTCAAAATAACTAGGATAGTGATGTATCTGTAACAGGTCTAGCATGACAGTCAATTAAAAATCATTTGGAAACTATCACCCACAAGTTAATTGTTTTTCTATTACAAATGTATATTAATGAATAATTTATGAATGTGTCATCATTTTCTTTTTCCACCCCACCTTATAATTGCAAATTAAAAAACTCACTAAATATTGGTATGTGAACATTTCATTAACCATGGACATTTGTCCTGTCATTACAAAAATATATGTATGTCCGTTGTTGCATGTGCCCTGTTCATACCTGCAAACCTGATGGCCTGTTGCCATTAATCAACCCTGCATGTTGTTTGATTGTGTATTTCTGTTCAAATAATGCATGTGATATTGATATGCCTGTTGTTCAATGGTGTTAATATCTGGGTGTTTGTTTAATGGGAATACCAATGCATGTTGTTACAACTAATTTGAATGGAATAATATGCTACTAACCCAAACTAACATAACATACTCACAAACCTAGAACGCTTGGGAAGGCGGGTCCCAGCGGACCCACCTCTCCCACCTCATCTGGCGACTGCACCTGGCACTAGTGCCCTGGCCGGACCCTCCTCCAGTGGCCCTGTGCCACCTTTGGGTGGAAGCGCTGCAGGGGATGGGGCCTGTCCCCCCTCTGCAAGCGTGGCTGGAGGAGCATGTCCACTCACCATCCAAGGTGTCCAGTCTGTGGTGCTAAGGGAGATTCAAGACTCTGTTCTTGGGCCCCTACGCCAGCTTGAGGCCAGGGTGGCACAGCTTACGGGCATGCCCGTTGTCCCGCCTGCACAGCCCCCAGCACAGCCCCGTCCTGGGCTGTGAAGGAACAGTGGCAACTGCATATGGGTGGGGATATCAGTTCCACTGTTGCCATCTGTGGGCTCATGTGCCCTGGATATCCCAACCTCCGTCCCCGTCAATTGTATAACCCCCCCACATATGTCATACACCGCCCTGTATGCGTCTTGTCTGTTTTGTCTGTTAACCTACCCAACCAACCTCCCCAGCTATACCGACTACCTTCACCTGACATACCACTCTCACCTGAAAAAAAAAAAAAAAAAAGGGCACTCTGTACCCACAAAAAAATTATGCCCCATACATAGCTGTCCATGTTGCACACATGTCCGCTGGACATTGAAACTGTTAATTACAATTGGCTGTACAACAGGTATTAATGTTGTCCTGACACCTCTCTCAGGGGTGGAAGCTTTCAAATGTCACACCAAATTACATACAAATGCACAGCTGTTGCTGAGAAAGACATGGGCAGCTATGGGCCTCACCTACATCCTTCCTGCAAATCCCAAGCTTGTTTCCCTACTGTCTTACCTTCTTTGTGACCCCTTTTTCACCACTTTCCTGTCACCCTTCTTTCAAAGAAAATAGCGCGGGTGTGCGCTTGTGTGCACGGAGCTAAACGCCAGTGCGCATGCGTGAGCTCCGCGCAAATGAGCGCAGACCTGGTTTTAAGTGCTTAAAAGTACTTTTGATTGACAGGTCCTGTACTCATTTCGAAAGAAAAATAAATTCCCACTGCCAGTCTCGAACCCAGGACCTTGGTAACACTAGTCTGTATGACCTACCACTAAGCCATGACTCTCATACAAGAACATAGTGCTAAAATAAATATAACATGTAATAGTAGGAATCAATATAAAGGCAATATAGGATGTGTACTACCCAAAGCATGTCAGGTAGATTTTTAATGCCCAAATTATTGGATTCCCATACTAGTTTAGTGTTAACAGAAACAGCCCTGCTAATTGTTAGCTTGTACATAATAATGTAAGGTAATGTGCATATATGAAAGTATGTATATGTACACATACATATATATATATATATATATATATATATATATATATATATATATTAATACATATGAAATATAGTGGTAGGTGTCAGTATGCATACACACTCACTACAGGAAACAGTGAAGATAAATGCAGCAACCAGAATCTGCAACACAGCCTGACTCCTGTGAGACTTACTAACCCTTTTAACTGCTTAAAGGTGCCTTCAGCACTTTGATTGATAGGCCCTGTACTCAATTTGAGAGCAAAATAAAAGCATACTGTTAGGCCCTACCACAAGACCATTGTAACACTAGTCTGTATGACCTACCACTAAGCCATGACTCTCATACAGGAATATAGTGCTAAAATAAGTAGAACATGTAATAGTAGGAATGAAGATAAAGGCAATATAGGATGTGTACTACCCAAAGCATGTCAAGTAGACTTTTACTGTCCTAATTACTGGATTCCCATACTAGTTTAGTGTTAACAGAAACAGCCCTGCTAATTGTTAGCTTGTACTTAATAATGTCAGCTAATGTACATATATGAAAGTATGTATATGTACACATATATATATATATATATATATATATATATATATATATATATTAATACATATGAAATATAGTTGTAGGTGTCAGTATGCATACACACTCACTACAGGGAACAGGTGAGAGAAATGCAGCAACCTGAATTTACAACACAGCATGAATCATGAGAGACTTACTAACCTTCACACTCACAGAACACTGTCGACAGCATAGCAGCATGGTCCACGCCCTAACAATCTGAAAGGGCAACGCCTATCTCACATACCCTTTTATAGCACTGTCCTGAAATCACAGTGAGACATGCAATCAGTACACAACTGGCTGCATGCAATTAGCAAATGCTACCTTACAATTGGTGCACAGGCCATCACATGGACCTATGCAGATACCTACAAAAGCATCCAGTACTAACACTCCACACATGCAATACATTCATTGCACCAAACCGACGGAGAAAGAGAGAGAGAGAGAGAGAGAGGGAGAGAGAAAGAAAGAAAGAAATAAAGCAATAAAGGCAGTGATAAAAAAAAAAACTGCATCATCTCATCACAGCAACAAAACCAGCAGCAGCAAACAGCAAGTAGCACCAGTGACACAGCAACAGCTGACACAAACACAGGTAATGCAAAGTAGCAGGTTAATACTGTGTTTACTGTGAAACCTCCAAATGTATCATAGTTCACTATCTATAGGTATGTCCATGAGATAGGTTGTGTGTACATAGTCCTGATATATATACATATGTAATATTGCTGTACATGTCTTCCATACTTAAAACTTCCATAGCTTAGAACACAAGGCCAGTTATGCATATGATGCAGTAGTTCCCAGGGTGAGTAGAGGTTCCTCCTCATTGGTGTGGGACCACTGTGTATGTATGGCACTGTTCAGGTACATATCCTGTAGTATGGCCAGGGTTTAATATCAGTCTGTAATGTGGTGCTATGTCCTATAGGGGTGAATGTATCACACATCCAGGGATACCATTTTGTAACAGTGATGCTGTGTGTTCTGCAATGTTGAGGGTGGCCCTCACCTGGACATGTGAGATGATAGGGAGGTTACATTCATCTGTGATAACTAATTCCACTTGTGTAGGAGAATGGGGGGGGGGATACCTGCACCTAAACTGTCTGCAACAATGTTGCCAATATCTGTGCATTTGGTGAATGTGAAGCATCTTACCACTGCTGACCACAGATGCCTTGCTTTCATGTGAATCTGCTCTGTGCTGCAGTAGCCTCCTGCTATTGTTATACAATGTACCTGTATCTGTAGTCCACTGGACAGGATAAATAAGTGGTGTGCATACGGTCTGGGTTAGATATGTGTGTGCACATTACATGCACTATGTGGGATGTCTGTGGTAAGCTTTTGCAAAGGGGCCAGCAGTGTGTGTTGTGGCTTCCACTGGCCAAGTGGGCTGCATGGATAGCATCACAGTCCTAACTAGTGAATAACTGTGTAATTACATACATACATAGCAAGGTAGTGTACTGTGCTTGTG
The DNA here is from genome assembly GCF_019279795.1 of Protopterus annectens. NCBI lineage: Eukaryota > Metazoa > Chordata > Ceratodontiformes > Protopteridae > Protopterus > Protopterus annectens. The sequence continues at coordinate 378,937,687 of NC_056729.1, read as the reverse complement.
GTGTTGCTGGGATATGTATATCCAGGCTGAGTAATGTGTGTCCACATCACAGTGTTGGATGGCAACACACATACAGTATGTTGGGATGAACACCCAGAGTGTTTCAGAAGTGTTGCCTGTGCAGAAATATCTGGCCATTACCTGCGCATCCCCCACAACACACACACACATGCAACATATGGCAGAAGTAGTATAGCAGTACACATAGGTTCATAGGTTCATACTAGGCTATTTGCCCTAGGGCATTGATAAGCCTAGCAGAATGTGTTTGTCTTTTGCCACCCAATTAAAATTTATGTTGCTATGCCCTTTTCCGAGGTTAGTATACTGTGCCTCTGTCTAACAGTGACATAGAAGTGATACCCGGGGTACAACTATGATCTCCAGCCACTCATCCAGATTCCTATGGAAGAGAGTCAATGAGGGACTGTGCCTAACCTGTACTGTGAGTTCATTACAGAGTGAAGGGAGCCTCTGGGTTATGAATCTGTCCCTCCAGCATGTCCTATTTATTTCAGTGCTAAGGTTCAGGTCTCTTGAGCATGTGGCTGTATGGGAATTTGATTTCCTGAGGTGCAGCATGTCCATTACTTCTGGGTTGGACATGGCAGGCGCAGACTGCCTCTGAACAGGCAGTATGCCACTGAGTCCAGCTGGAGTTTCTTTAACTGGGCAGCATATGGCATCTGTTTGAGCCCTTTGATCCTCTTGATGAGGTACTGTTGGGGGTTTTCCAGTTGCTGTAAGTGTCTGGTTAGGTACATCCCAAAAGGGGCATTGTACTCAATTATAGGCCTGATGATGGATGAGTAAAGAGGCACGATGACCTCCCCTGATGTACATGTGAATCCCTTCATGATTAGCTGGGCTATATAACATGTTTTCCAATCCACTTTGGCCATGTGGTTGTCAAATGACAGATTGCTATCAAGTTTGTTCCCCAGGTCCCCAATTACATCTTCTGTACTTAATGGCTTAACACCTATGTGGTACTTTGCTACCAATGTGGAGGTGTGGGTATCTTTGATGAATATTGATACTCCCCCTCCTTTTGTTGTTTGGTCCAAGTGTTGGGGCCGACAAGAATGGTAACAGGTATAACTTGGTAGTGCTGGTGTGCTCTTGGGAAACCTGAAACAGGTTTCTGTTACTGCACAGATATCGATGTCCATAATGCTAAGTAGAGTTTTGAGTGCGTGTATCTTGAGGTTTAGACTTCTGGTGTTGAGTAGCATTACTCTTAGTTCCTCATCCTTTGTGATACCTATGGATGTGGGTTTGCCTTATAAGCCTTGCCTAATAAAGGCACTATGGGTGTAGCAAGAGCCTTTGCCAAAATCCAAAAGCCCAGGGGTGACAGTTGCAAGCTGTCCCTAGCAAAGTATCGTGGCTTGTACAGCATATCATCCCAAGCTGACAGGCATTGGATCACCTTTGAATGACATCAGTACTTCAGTCAATTGTTGAAAGTGATCATCTTGCCTTGATATTGTGGCATCATTCTTGGTGAGGGTAAGATGCTACTCAAGGTCAGGGTCATACTGTCTTGGGCTACATGCTCAGAGAGCTCCTTTCTGTCTCTTTTCATGTAGTCCAGGGAGGTATGTGTCAGGTCATTCACACCAGCATGGACAATGAGTGAGTCATATTTGTACTTGCCTTGGAGTTACTTGAGTGCTTGTGTTATGTGGCGGGTCGTAGTGCCCGACAGGCTGCACACTGTGACCCTCTCCTTGTTCAGCCTGGTGAACGTGACGTCAGTGTGCCTGATGATAGAGTCACCTATTACAAGTGTATGAGGTGTGTTGTTTACTGTTAAGGGCTGTGAGTGTTCAGCACATTGGCTTTGTGAGATATGTGTTGCACGTGTTTGGTTTTGGGGTAGCGGTTGCTTGGGTGTCTGCTTTGGAGGTCTCTGCTGCTTAGGCAGATCTTTATTTTGAGCCTCTGAGTATGTTTTTGTGTGATTATGTGTTTGTTTTGCTGTTGTGGTAGGTCTATGTGAGACTGGAATTGTAGTGAGTGTGGTTTCCTTCTCCACCTGATTGGTTATGGCAGTATTGAGTAGAGAGAGCCTAGCCTCCAGTTTGGTATATGTTTGCATCACTCACATGTGTTTGAATTTGTTGTTAGGAGGAGGGGGTTGTCTGTGTACATGAGGCTGTTATAACATTGCCTCTGGATTGCCACACTCACCAGCTGGACTGGAGAGGAGATTGACAACTGACCTTTGGACATGCTAGAATACTATTGTGAATTCCGTAATAATTGAAAACAAGGTCCAGTGGGGAGTGAGGGTGTACTGATATTAATTTCTACTGCTGACTGATATAATAGCTTCAGTGAGCAAGTGCCAGGTAACTTAAGTGCAATGTGTTACAATTAAGTAAATGCAAAAACGACAAGCAGTCACTTTCTGTCAAGTGTAACAAGGAAATAAGTACAGTAAGCAATGCAGATATCAATAGTGATTCACAGAAGTGCTGAGAAGCTGTGTATTATATGGAATTAGCGTACCAGTGAAATAACAAGCTAACAAATAACAAGCATATAAACAAAGCTTGGATGTAGTGTGTGCTACAGCAAACAAGGTGTACCAATGTCAGTAAGATACAGTTCAAATATGCAGGCACTATAAACCTTAAACCAGAAGTTCCCAGCTATGAATGGCAGAGTACAGCCTATTCTCACACAAGAGTGCAGACCACAAACCTTGTTAATGTTAAATAACTGGCCTGAAGCCCAACTGCTTATACCAGAACTAATACACTTGGACACTGGGCTCTCAATCAGCAGTTCCCAACCTAGAAGGATGAAAGCTACCTGTCCTGCCACCACAGTGCTTGCCACAAACCTTCCTAATGTAAAACAACTGGTCTGAAGGCAAAGTGCTTAATCCAAAAGACTTAGAATGATAGCTACACTTTAATCAAGTTACAACCAAGCAGTAATAACTACAATTTAATACTTTATGTATAGAATGTGTACCATATATTGCTGACATACTCTGCTGATATCCTGTTTGTGTACTTTTCCAGGGAGCTATGGCTCCAAAAAGGAACCCTGCCTACTCTGCTGCAGAGGACGAAGTGATCCACCAGAGCCTGGTGCGTGACTATGACATCCTGTTTTCACGCACCACCCAGAATCAGCAGGAGAGGTCTGCACTGTGGCAAAACCTTGTCAGCAGGATAAATGATGTTGGCATGCATGATAGGATATATGAGCAGGTGAGACATCACTGCAGTGATTTGATTAGAAATGTCCGCCAGCATGCTGCAGATATCCGCAGGAAACAGGTTGCCACAGGTGGGGGGGGGTGGCCACACATCCCCCCTCACCAGACAGGAGGGGCTACTGCTAAGTGTCGTGGATCCAGCCCCAGAACAACAACAGCATCAGACTTGCATCATGATGGAGGTTGGATCCACACAGCAGCAAGACACTGAGCATGCAGGTAAGATGCCATATGTACATATGACTGTTCTGTACACTGTTACTTCATGCATGCATAAGGTGTGCACGTGGTATGTATCTGTCATCATGATATGTAATTGTGCATGTGTGATACTGACATTATGAGCAGCTGATGTGTATAAGGGAACTGGTGTTCTACTGTACTGTATCATATGCAAAACAAATGGCACACTTGTGCCCACTGACATTACTTTCTTCATATTTCCAGGTCCCTCCCATCTAGCAATGAGGCAGGCCATACATGCTGGTGAGTGTGTTTATCATTACCTGAAAAACAAGTGTAGCTCTGTAGTATACATGCTGGTGAGTGTGTTTAATAATACCTGCAATACTCAAGTTAATACTAGTAAGAGTAGTGTAACTCAGTACTGATGTGTGTGTGTACTGTGGGGTGTGCATGTGTGCAAGTGTGCCTGTGCCCATGTGTGCATGTGTGTGTGTGTGTCCATGAGTGCATGTGTCCATTTCTGAATGTGTGCATTTGTATTGAAGTGCATCACCGTAAAATATGTGTTGAGACTGTAACCTGTGTTCCCTGTTTTCCTCCCGTAGGTTCTGGTGCTGCTCTGGTGACCTGCAGCAGGGAACCTGAATCTTGTGCCCCAGGTACTGATGATGATGAAATGTCTATAATGGTGCAGGAAGGTGTGTCTGGGTCCGCCATTGGTCAGCCAATTGACAGTACACAGCTGTCAACCCCTTCAATGCGCACAGTCATCCTGCCGTTACATCCTTTGTCACCATTGTCCCTAGGTGATGGACAGTATGCATTGGGCTTAGATCAGGGTAATGTGGTACCTGTGGTACATGCATCCCCAAAAAGCAGCCATGAGCAGGGTCCTCCAATGGTACCACGCAGACAGTCGCCCATGGGTTCTCGTGGGGGCATCCGTGGCCGTACTGCCTCTGGCCGACGTGCCCAAGGAGGTATGTCAACCTCCACTATGTTTTGGACTGTTATGCAGGCACAGGCACATATGGAAAGGTACACCAGACAGGGTCTGAGGGACCTGACAGCATGTCACACAGCCATGACAGATGGCATGCGTGACATTGCGAATGCTATTCGTAATTTCACAGATGTCATTGACAGACATTGTGGGGACATACAACAGCTGCTCCACAACCAGATGTCCATGGGCCAGGGCGATGGTGTGCATTTGCGGCGTCGACGTGGCCGTATGCCGGCAACAGCACCAGCTGGCAGTCACCGCGGATGACAACAGGCCCACTCACGCACCTCAAGTGCCAGCAGCAGCCCCAGCAATGCTGCGTAAGTGCTGTCATCTGGACGCCCCAGGAGACCACGTGCACGTGGCTCTGGACAGTCCCAACAGGGAACTGTGTCCAGTCAACACACACCCACTTCCGATGACAGTACCCAGTCTGGGTTAGTACCGGATATGGTCCGTAGCACCCCTGCCAGGCACAGGTACCGTGTCCGTGCCCACAGGCACTAATCTGGATGACCTGACAGGTGCAGTCTGTGGCTGTCCACAAAACCCTGTACATGGCAGCCATTATGTGGGACTGTGTGCGTGCTTACAGATATGCAGAAATTTAACACCTAGGGCAAACACATACACACACACACTGCACCAACACTGGTCCACCCTGTACTGCTGCCCCTCACAAACACACATACACACACATGTCAATTGGTGATACCAGTGGCTGGCTTGGGCATACCTAACCCACACCCTGTGCATATGATGACACTGTGCCACCTCCTGCATACTACAACATCAGTGCAGGAAAAGGTAAACACGTTGCTGATGCACAGGGTGACTACATAGATGTGTATAAGTAGTAACATGTTGGTAACTGTTCACTGTTCCACTATGATTGTGTGTATATCCCAGCATTTCTGCTGCAGTAACTGTATGAATGTCCTGAATTGTTATCTGCACCCATACTACTTACCAAAGTGTACCACCTGCACACCATCACATGCTACCATTGACTATGGGAATGTGCATCATGTGCTGTATTGTAGATTCAGCTATATGTATCTGTTCTGTCATACATGCATTTACACACACCCTGCTACCCCCACACATGCACACGCTCTCCTGCCATTTTCATTATTTATTACCCTACATGAGTAGCTGTCGACACATGACAGGTACACATTTGAAAAGTGCACTATTTGGATTACTACCGATTTCCCCCTCTCTACCTGTACTCACAGGGTGCAGGCAACCTCATTAGTTTAAAAGTGTAATGTGCATCAGGTACTGTGGTTCCCTGATTGCCACATCCAACATGTTTTCCATACGGAAATGCACACACAGAAACATCCCATATCCACACACTTGCCACATTCAGGTTTCAAAACACTATCTAGGTATGTTCTGGTACATGTGCATGTTACAGTAGCATGTAGCACTATACTGAGTACTGGCAGTTGTCTGTTGTCATGTTGTTTGTATAGGGTGCTGTCAACATCACTGTTTGTTAAGGGAAATGTGCACCCTGCAGTGCATAGCCCCATTTGGCAAAAGCCACATCCCACCCCCAGCATTGTGCACACACACTAAAACACATACTTTCCATTTGCAAGATTCAAACCCCTACCTAACTGTGTTATGACATTAGAGACAGACACATTAGCAGAGTGTGCTATTTGCATTAGTGGGAGAAATCCTTTCTAATGCTGTACTTAGAGGGTGCTGACATCATCTGTGTTTAGGAAGAGGGATGTGCACCCTGTAGTGTGTTCTCCCAGTTGGCAAAAGGCACTTTTCCTTCACAGCATTATGCACACACACAAACCCCACTTACACTAACTCACATACATTCCCTTTACAGGATTCAAACCCCTACCTAACTATGTTATGACACTAGAAACAGACACATTAGCAGAGCGCGCTATACGAATTACTGGGGAGCTTTAATTCAGGTAATATAGTTATAGAGTGCCGACATCATCAGTGTTTCAAAAGGGGAATCTGCATCCTGTAGTGTACTTTCACAGTTGCTAATAGGGGCATTTCCCGCACACACATAGATGTGTGAGGCTTGCATATGTGGGGGATCCAGTACTCCTGTGTGATTAGCATATGGTTCGATTGCAACAATGAGGGATATACTTCAAGTGGTGAGCATTTTGTACTCATGTTTGTGATGATCAGGTCTAGTATATTTTCCCCTCTTGTGGGAATGTTGACTACTTGTTCCATAGCTAAAGAGTTTCTGAACTATGGGAACCCTATAGCTTGGGTGTTGTGGCTTGAGTAATGTTCACAGTCTATGTTTGGGTAGTTGAAGTCACCCAGTATGATGGTGTTTGCAGAGAAATCTATACTCTCCTGTGTCGTCATGAAGGCTGTGTGGGATTCCTGAGTTTGAGAGGGTGATGTAAGAGCTCCTCTGTGTCTCTTTCCATGTGGTCCAGGGAGGTACGTCTCAGGTTGTTCACACCAGCATGGACAATGACTGCCTCATACTTATACTTGCTGTGGAGTGACCTGAGTGCTTGTGTTATGTGGCACATTCTATCACCCGACAGGTAGCTAAATGTGACCCTCACCTTGCTCAGTCTGGAGAGTGGGACGTCAGTGTGTCTGACTATGGCATCACCTATTATAGGTGTGTCACACATTGTGTTTGGCCTTATGGGCTGTGCCTGTTAAGAACACTGACTTTGTGAGGTCTGTGTTGCTTGTGATATATGTTCATGTGGGATGCAGCGTGTCTGGCCATGTCATTTCTGTCCGTGGTCTGGTAAGTATCACCTTTGGTGACATAGGTATTCCTATGTCAGCTGGTGAGCATTTGCAGTGTTACCTACAGAAAGTGGTACAGCTTGTTTGTTGTACAATGGACTACATGCAGCCCACCTTACAGTAGCTATGTTTGCATGCATGTTTCCTTGCAGTTACCCTGGAATACTGATCCGACCTGCCATGCAGAGTTACACAGCTTCTGTGGACTCCTAGTGACATTTGCATAGCTTACTATATGTATGTTCATGTCTCACTTGACAGAATGTCACTGTTTCTCCTGTTCACATGTACGTTGCCTGTGACACATTGCATATGACTTACCTGGCATCTGTCCACGTGAGCAGTCATATATGCCACTGCAGGACTCTAAACCTGATGATGCACACACTCGAAACATTCCTCAGCATGGAGAACATTGTTATCTGTGCAGTAACAGATACCGGATTCAGGGCTACCAACAGCACCCCAGCACTACCAAGTTATACCTCATACCATGCTTTTCAGGCCCAAAACTTGCACAAAACCACAAAAGGAGGGGGTGTATTGATATTCATCCAAGATACCCACACCTCCAGGTTGGTGGCAAAGCAGCAAACATCAGAGACTATCCATATGCAAGTAACAATGGGTAAAACTGCCTTCCAGGTTATAGCCTGCTACAGACCACCCTCACAAACACAAGAACCACACTTGGCCTTCCTGAAAACAGTTGGAAATATGTAGGTCTGTCCATACACCATTATAGTGGGTGAGTTAAACTACCCAAACATAGACTGGGAGCATGACTGTAGCTCCAACACCCTAGCCCAAAGATTACTAGAATTTATATACCAAAATGTTATGGAACAACTTGTTACCACTCACACAAGAGGGTAAAACACACTGAACCTGATCATCACCAACATGGGGACTCTATGCTCCAGACCAGAAGTGTATCCCTCACTGGTAAGATCAGATCATAAACTAATCTCACTGGATATTCACATCCCAAGGCCACCCCCTGCACAGAAGAATACAGTCAACAACTCATGTAAAGCATGTTCACATTCCTCATAAATGATGTGGAAACCTTCAAAGCCCCCAGGCCTGTTGAAAATATGGACCAGACTGCAGATACCTGTATAAAGGCATTCTATGGACACCTTCAGGAATGCATGGATCATGCAATCCCAAATAAAAGCAAGACCCAATCCTCCAAAGGCAGACGTCCTGTGTGGTGGACACCAGCCATAAACAAACTATACAACAGAAGGTTGAAGCTACTAAATGATACAACAAACTCCAAAAATGTGAAGGCATCACTGATGAGTATTAGAAGAAAACTACAGGCACTCATAAGATTGTCTAAGGCCATCTTTGAGAGAAGATTCCACAAGACACTGAGGATAATCACAAGGCTTTCTTTAGTTATGTTAGGAACCTGGGTGGTAATTTCCAGATATGCTCAGAGGTACTCCAAGATGTCAAAAGAAATACCAAACACACAGACATTGCCAACATCCTAGTGGACAGGTTCACTGCTAACCTCTCCCCCCCTCCACACCAAAGGGGCAAATATTTCTCCCAGCAGAGTGCTGCCCCCCCTGACATCTCAGATGCTCAGGTAAGAGCTGCCCTCTCCTTAGCAATAAACACTGCATCAATGGGACCAGACAGTGTCCCAGGCTGTGTCCTACATGAACTCCAAGAAGAGCTACACCCAGACATAACACTACTGTTCAATCCCAGCCTTACTACACGATATGTGGCCAAAGAGTGGCGTACTGCAACAGTGGTCCCTCTACATGTAGGTGGTGCCTTAACGGATCCTGGACACTATCGCCCCATAAGTCTGAATAGCTTGGTCTGCAAAGCTATGGCAAGGATCATCATGAACCTCATAAATATAGATATTGGGGACCTACAGACACTGCATCATACACAATTTGGCTTTGTTAATGGCAGATCCTGCCTCTCAAACCTGTTTGATTCCTTTGAAACAGTCACCAAGGCCACTGTCAAGGGGAAGGTGGTCTACACAGCCTACCTGGACCTTTCATAAGCCTTTGATACAATACCCCACTTGTGCATTCTAGGGAAGCTCACCAGTGTACATATTAACCCCTATGTCACTACAGATATTGCACAGTGGCTCAAGGGCAGAACACACATGGTTAGAATTGCTGGAGCCATGTCAGCCTCAAAACCAGTTACAAGTGGTGTCCCACAAGGCTCAGCCCTGGGATCTGTCTTGTTCAGTATATATTTATCAGAGGTACAGGCCAACATGGAAGGACTGTGGCTGAGCAAGTCGCAGATGACTGCAAACTGGACGCCATAATCAACTCTCCAACCAACACACGCATCCTCCAAAAGGGCCTCTTAGAAACAGATGACTTGTGCCACATCCATGGCCTCAAGCTGAATGCCAAAAAGTATATAGTCATCCCCTTTGGCAAAAACAAAGTGACCACAAAGTACCACATATGTGTTAATCCATTAAGTACAGGCAAAGGAATTATGGACCTTGGGGTACACAAGTTGATAGCATTCTCTCATTTGACAACCACATGGCCAAAGTGGTTAGAAAAACATTTTATATAGGCCACCTCATCATGAAGGGATTCACATGTAGATCAGGGGAGGACATTGTGCCTCTTTACTCATCCCTCATCATGCCCATAATTGACTACAATGCCCCTGTTGGCATGCACCTTACCAGACACCTGCAGCAACTGGAAAGACCACAAAAGTACCTCAACAAGAGGATCAAAGGGCTCAAACAGATGCCACATACTGACTGGTTAAAGAAACAGCAGCTCTACTCAGTGGCATACTGCCTCTTCATAGGCAATCTGTGCCTGACATATAAAGCCATGTCAAACCCTAACTTAATGGTCATGCTGCACCTCAGAATATCCAAATCCCATCAAGCTACACGCTGGAAAGACGTGAACCTCAGGAGTGATATACATAGGACATGCTGGAGGGACACATTCATAACTCAGAGGCTCCCTTCACTCTGGAATATTATCCCAATACAGGTTAGGCAGTCACTCAGTGACTGTCTTCAAGAGGAATATTAATGACTGAATGGGACATTGTAGGTTTACCCTGGCTATCACTTATGTGTCACTGTTAGACAGGGGCACAGTATACTAATCTTGGAAAAGGGCATAGCAAGATAGATTTACAATGCATGGTGAAAGCCACACACATTCTGGCTAGGTTTATAAATGCCCTAGGGCAGATAGCCTACTATGAACCTATGAACCTATGTATCTTGTTCACCATTGGCCCTATGTGCTGTTAATCACCAATGCAATCTCAATACTATGGTAGCATGTGCAAAGGTCAGTTGTCAGTCACCTCTATGGTACAGTTGTGGAATATGTGAGTCATGTAGTAATGTCACAGCTGCCACATGTACACAGTCAACCCTATCCCCTACCCATGGATGTACAACACATGTATGAGATGGAAACACATAGCCAAACTGTGGACTAAGCACTCTGAACCCAGTACTGGCATAACCTGTCAGGTGGCATGAAATACTACAGTGACTGCAATACCAGTCTGATGTAGACCTACACTGACAGCAATACAAGCACGGAACACACCGGGCCATTCGTGGAGCCTAAGAATGGCATCCTGCCTGGGTGGCAGACACCTCTGCAGCTGGCACACAGGCATACGTTAGGCCTGAACACAGCACGCATAACACATAGCACACAAATCCTGTGTGCCAAACAAGCACAGTCTGTACAGCTATACAACACTACTGCTGCAGTTGTGTTAGGTACCTTTATTGTCCGGTACAGTGAGGTCATGCTCACCAGGCTGGACAAGGTGAAGGTCACAGTGATATGCTCATGGGGCACTATGGTCCACCACATAACACAAGCATACAGGTCAGTCAGATGCATGGACACATATGACTCAGTCATTGTCCATGCCACTACAGCTGATGTGTGATGTCCCTCACTGGAATACATAATAGGGAACATGGAAGGGCTCACTGAGCAAGTGGCACAGGCTGGTAGAACCCTGACCTTGGTTGGCATCATACCCTCACCAGGAATGCTGACATATTACTGAATGCTAATGAATTACTGTAGCTACAACACCCTAGCTGAAAGGTTCTTAGCATGCGGTCACTGCATTGCTATGGAACAACTTCTTACCACTCCCACAACAGGTGAAAACATGCAGCACCTCTTCATCAACAACATGCAGACTATATGCCCCAGACCAGGTGTGTATCCCTCACTACTAGGTTGATAGCATCTACATCTCACACTGTATATACACATCCCACATGCAGCACCTGCACAGAAGACCACAGTCATAATGTTACCCAGTGCAAATACCATGTATTCACATGCGGCAGGCATCACACATGGTAACTATTGAAGGTCACAGGTACATATGTATATTTGGCACACACATACATCATGTGTGCATTGCCATAACTGGTTTAATTGATGTCATGCATTATTGTGAGAAACAACCCGCACACATGGGCATTCTGTGTGAGCAAAACACACATGACATGTCTGGAATCAAAAGCCATAAATAATTGTGATATTGTTTAGAAAGGGGTATGTGCATCCTGTAGTGTGTTTTCCCAGTTGCCAAAAGGGATGTTCCTTTCATACACACACACTAACCCCCCTTCACACACACTTGCTGGATTCAAACCCCTACCTAACTATGTTATGACACTAGAGACGGATGCATTAACGGAGCGCGCTATTCGCATTACTGGGAGATTTCTTTTCTCCTGATATACTTATAGGGTGCTGACATCATCAGTGTTTAGAAAGGGGAATGGGCATCCTGTGGTGTGTTTTCACAGTTGCCAAAAGGGATGTTCTTTTCATACACACACACTAACCCCCCTTCACACACACTTGGTGGATTCAAACTCCTACCTAACTATGTTATGACACTAGAGACGGACGCATTAGCAGAGCACGCTATTCGGATTACTTGGAGATTTCTTTTCTCCTGATATACTTATAGGGTGCTGATATCATCAGTGTTTAGAAAGGGGAATGAGCATCCTGTGGTGTGTTTTCCCAGTTGCTAAAAGGAACATTTCCCTCACACAGAAATGCACACAGACCAACCACAATCACCCACACACACACACTCTGGATAAGCTGTCATTCCCTAGGGCAAACAGCCTAGTGTTGACCTCTACACCCATATGTTTAACTGTCAGATGCACATTATTTGGTGCTGATAGCAGTGTTTACAGGTCTTTATTGCCATAACATTTCCTGTTTGTATGAACAACTTGTGTATCTGTGGACAATGTTTGCATATGGGGGAAATCCACTATATCATGTATGTCTCTGTAGTCATTTAAGTGTGAGCACTGGTCAGATTTCTATAATGTTGTTGGTTACTGGAATAACATGTACATATACCAGATATATGTGGCAAAATGCTAAACTGATATTTGGACTAAGTGTGTGAGCATGCCCAGTTCAGCCTTCCCATGGCATGTTGTGTGAAAGATGTCTCATTTATCAAAGTGTGTGAGCATGCCCAGTGTGAGCTTTCCATATGTTGAACTCTGCAGCCCATCACATTTGTGGATGAGTGTGAACTTCAACAAATATCTCCTGTTTATGGCTGTGTGTTCTGTGTCATGTTGTGTAGTTACTGTCCAAATGCTTTTTGTGTGAACACAACAGGGATTATACTGTACCTGCAGGTTTTGCATGGGATACTTTGCATACAATTGTCAACATCTGTTCATACTGACCTAACACTGTAGTACTGTATAGTGTAGTGGTTCAGTACTTTCACTGTGGTGGACAGTATCCTGGGCTTTAGTCCTATCACTGCTTTACATTTCCATAGTGAGCACAACAGCCTGGTTAGGGTCCAGTTGTGCACATCTGCACAAAGGCGATGCCTCTACGGACCCTGGTAATTACCGCCCCATAAGCTTAACAAGTCTAGTCTGCAAAGCTATGGAGAGGATCATAATGGGGCTCATAAACAAAGATATAGGGGACATGCAGACATTGGACCCGTCCCAGTTTGGCTTTGTCAAGGGCAGATCATGCCTTTTGAACTTGGTCAACTTCTTCAAAACAGTCACTAAGGCCATTGATGAGTGAAAGGCAGTCCATACAGCCTACCTTGACCTTGCAAAGGCTTTCGACACAATACCTCACTCGGGTATTGTATAAAAACTTACCAACTTAAATGTAAACCCATATGTCACAAGATGGGTTGCAAACTGGCTTAAGGACAGGACCCACAGGGTTAGAGTTGCTGGCGCTATGTCAGACTCCAAGCTGGTCACAAGTGGTGTCCCACAGGGCTCGGTCCTTGGCCCCCTATTGTTCGGCATCTACCTCTCAGAAGTACAGGCCAACATGGGAGGACTTTGGCTGACAAAGTTTGCAGATGACTGCAAACTGGGCGCCATAGTGGAAAGTGCATCAGACACGGATATCCTTCAGAAGGGACTCACGGAAACTGATAGCTGGTGCCAGAGCCATGGCCTGAAGTTAAATGCCAAAAAATGTATAGTCATACCCTTCAGGAAAAGCAAGGTAACCCCAAGCTACCATATAGGTGGCAATCCTCTAAGCACAGAAGAGGTTATCAGGGACCTGGGGACCCAGGTTGATAGTGGCCTTTCTTTTGACACTCACATTGCTAAAGTGGTTAGAAAGACCTTCTACATTGCCCACCTGATCATGAAGGGATTCACATCCAGATCTAGTGAGGTCATTGTTCCCCTGTACTCTTCACTTATCAGACCAATGATCGAGTAGAATGCCCCATTCGGGATGTATCTCACCCGACATCTGCAGCAATTGGAGAGACCCCAAAAGTCCCTCACCAAAAGGATAAAGGGACTCCAACATCTGTCACATGCTGAAACTCCAGCTCTATTCAATCGCATACCGTCTGCTCAGAGGTGACATGTGCCTGACATACAAGGCCATGTCCAACCAGGAATTAATGGACATGCTCCACCTCAAAAACTCCAAATCCACCAGAACCACTAGGGCAAGTGACTTAAACCTTAGCAGGGATATAAATAGGACATGCTGGAGGGATAGATTTATCACTCAGAGACTCCCTATGCTGTGGAATAGAATCCTGGTCCATGTGAGGCAGAGCACCTCGCTGGCTCTGTTCAAGAGGAATCTTGACCTGTGGATGGGAGATCGTAGGTTTACCCCGGGAATTGTCTCTGTGTCACTGCTGGACAGAGGCACAACAAACTAATGGGCACAGTATTGTTTCCATATAAGGGGTGGCGTAAGCCACAAAACTCTGGGCTAGGCTTATAAATGCCTTAGGGCAGATAGCCTAGTATAAACCTATGAACCTAAGAACCTATCTGACCATGTTGCATTATGTTCAGATATTAACTACTTACAACAGCCTCGTCCAACATCAGTAGTGTATTCCACAACATAGGCGTACATTGGCAAACACTACCGATGTGCCCTAGGCCATTTCTAATGCTAGTCAGAGAGTGTGTTTGTCCTTCAACACATTGTAAGTGTAGTTTGCCATGACATATGTCTTGTTTAGTATACTGTACCTCTGTCTACCCGTGACATAACAGTGATACCCAGGGTAAACCTACCATCTCCCATCCACTCATTAAGATTCCTGTTGAGGAGAATCAACAAGTGACTCTATGGATAACCTGTACTGGTAGTTTACTCATGCGTGGGGGTGGCTTCTGTGTTATGGATAATGCAGTACAGCTTGTCCTATGTATGTCAGTGCTGGGGTTCAGGTCCCTCATGTGCATAGCTCACTGCCATTTAGATTGTACAAGGTGCAGCATGTTCATTGATTCCAGCTTGGACATGGCTTTCTACATCAGGCACAGCTTGCGTCTGGGTGGCTAGCATGGCAGTGTGTGGAGTTGCACTCTGTTTAATCAGGCAACACATTACATCTGTTCAAGCTCTTTGATACTCCTGGTGAGGTACTGTTGTGGACTTTACAGTTGATGGAGGTGTCTGCTGAGGTACACCCACAGGGGCTGTTGTAGTCAATTGTAACGCTGATGAAGGATAACTGCAGAACCACAATGACCTCCCTTATCTAGATGTCATAACCTTCATGATTAGGTTGGTATATGGATTGTTTCTGTTAACACTACAGCCACATGTTTGTCCAATGCAGGATATCTATCACCTTGTGTACCCAGGTCTGTCATTACATGTTAAGTATGTAATGGGTTAACACCTATGTGGTAATTGGTGGTCACTTACTGTATATCCACAGAGGTTGACTATACAGTTTTCTCCATTTAACATGCTGACATGGCTATGGCACCAGTTGTCTGTTTCTATGTGGCCCTTTTGTGGGATGCTTGTGTCAGCTGGAGTGTCAGATATGTTGGGCGGTTTGTAGTCCTCTGCAAACATGTTCAAGCACAGTCCTTACATGTTGGCCTGTACCTATGGGGCATATATACCAGACGGTGAAGGTCCCAGGACCAAGCTTTGTGGGATACCTGTTATATGTGGTTTGTAGTCTGACATGGCTGCAGTATGTCTGACCATGTCAGTTCTGTCGTTGGTCTGGTTTGCAACCCCTCTAGTGACATAGGGGTGTATATATAAGCTGGTGAGCATATCTATATTGAACACGTAGGGTATTGTATGGAAGGCTTTGCAAGGTCCAGCTACACTGTGTGGACCACATTGCCCTCATCAGTGACCTCAATTAATGTTTCAACTGAGTCACACATGTTTAGGGGCAGGGTCTGCACTTAATAAACCCACACTGGGTAGGGTCGGGTGTCAATAGATCCCCAATATCTTTATGTCTGCGGTACATGCTGATCCTTTCCATAGCTGTGCAGACCAAGCTTCTCAGGATTCTGTGGTGGTTGTTTTTAGTATCCATTCAGGCGACACCTTTCTTGAGAACGACCACTGTTGTTGTACACTGCTCTTTGGGTACATATCCTGTGGTAAGGCTGACATAATGTCAGGGAGGCAGCAGTCTGCTGGGAAAGATATTTTGCATTATGGGGGGGGGGTTGCACTGCACCTGTCAGGATGTATGTTGGCAATACGTGTGTGTGTTTGCTATGTTGTTTGTAATATTTGTGTGATCCAGAGCATATCTGGGAATTCACAACATCCTACCATCAGTTGCAGCAGCCTTGGGGTTATCCTTAGTGTCCTGTACAATTTGTATCATAATAGGTTCATAGGTTCATACTAGGCTATCCACCCTAGGGCATTTGTAAGCCTAGCCACAGTGTGTGTGGCTTTGCCACCCTTGCTATGTGAATATTATGGCCATTTATGATTTACTTAGCTGTGCCTCTGTCTGGACATGACACAGTAAAGACCCCCAGTGTACATCTACAATTATCCATCCATTTTGCAAACTTCCTGTTGAAGAGTGTCAGTGAGGGGCTCTGCCTAACTTGTAGTGGTATTCTGTTCCAGGGTGTGGAGAGACTCAGGGTTAGGTATCTGTCCCTCCAGCACATCCTATTTGATTATGTGTTGAGGTTGACATCTCTGACTCACACAGCTCCGATGGCTTTGAGTTTTCTGGGGTGGAGCATGTCCATTACTTCTGTGTTGGACATAGACTTGTACAACAGACATACAATGCCTCTGTGTAGGCAGTATGTGACTGCATTCAGCTGTGGTGTCTACAGCCAGGCAGCATATGACATATATTTGAGACCCTTTCTGACTCTTGGTGAGGTACCTTTGAGGTCTTTCTAACTGCTGCAGGTGCCAGGTAATGTACATCCCAAATGAGGCATTGTACTACAATATGGTCTGATAAGGGAACAGTATAGGGGCACAATGACCTTTGTTGACGTAGATGTGAATCCTTTCATGATACAGTGTCCAGTATAGACAGTCTTCCTAGCCAAATTGGCGATGTGACTGTCACATAACAGGTTACTGTCCACTTGTGTCACTAGGTCCCTGATTACTCCTTCCACACATAATGGTTTACCACCTATGTGGTAATTTGTGTGTACCTTGTTTTGTATTTGGTGGTACATTCATACTGTCCACTGTCTTCAGGACAGTGGGGTGGGGTTCCTGTGTGTGAGAGTGTGGTCTGTAGCATGCTACAGACTGTACAGCAGTCTTGCCTATGGTTAGTTGCACATGGGTGGACTGCAATGACATAAGCATTGTCAGTTAACTGGACGTATAGGTGTCTGTGCTGAATATGGATACTCACCCTCCTTTTATGTTTTGTTCCAGGTTTTGTGGCCATAACACATGATATGTGGTATTACCTGGTAGTGCTGGTGTGCTGTCACGAGGCTTGCAGCAGGTTTCTGTCACTGGACAGACATCAGTGTTCTCCATACTGGGGAGGGCCTCAGGAGCATGCATATTGAGGTTTACACATCTGGCATTGATCGGCATTACCCTTCTGTTTCTTTCCAGTTTTGTTTTCTATGGTGGTGGGTTAGTCTTTTCGGCCTTGCGTACAAAAGGATCTCTGTAGGTTGCAAAAGCCTTAGGCAATATCCAGATGCTCATGGGTAACAGGTGCAAGCCATCCCTGGAACAGCAGCATGTCTCACTATGGAGTCACCTATTACAACTGTATCAGGCATGTTGTTTCTCCTTCTGTCTTGTGACTGTTTGGCACACCAGCTTTGTGTACTATGTGTTACATGTGCTATGTCTGGAGGTTGTTTTATTGGGTGTCTGCTTTGGAGGCTTGTGTTGGTGTTGTGTGTTTGTAATTAGGGCCTCTGGGAATGTTTTTGTGTTTATGTGTTTGGTTTACAGTCGTTGTAGGTCTATGTGGGACTGGGTTTGTGGTGTATGTGGTTACCTTGTCCTCCTGACTAGTGTTGACAGTACTGATTTGGGGTGCTCAGGCTCGGTTTGGCTACCTGGTTGCGTCTATCACATATATTTGTATTTATTGGGGTGAGTTGTTGTTGTGTGTGTACTTGGGACAGGTGTCACATTGCCACTGGATTCACAGATTCTACTTGTTTTGCCTGGCCTTAGTGGATTGTATGTGTGGACACATTTTATTGCCATACTAGTGATCACTGATTACTTCACTTTTATGTTTGATCTATCATGTGGTAGCTTCCTCATTCTCTTCAATGGTTTAGTAATTGCTGGAGTCCAGCATGCCAGATGCCTGGGTGTATGGCATTGTGTCTTGTTGTTATTTGTGATTGCAGACTCCAAGCACTCTTGGCTGTGTTCATGGTATGCCTGTATAACATGTTCTGCAGTGTGTCCCATATTCTGGACTTGCACAGGGCCTTTCATGGATTCCACATTGGTTTGTAGGGGTGCAAGCTATGCTTTATACATGTGTTTCACTGTGATATTCTGGCCAGGGACTGGGGTCGGGATGTGTAACTACAGTGTGATTACTCTATGGTCTGGTCTTACCAGTGAGGGATACACTTCTCATCTTGACATCCAGTACACATATTTCTGATTATCACATCCAGTATGCTTACCCCTCTTGTGGAAGTGTTACATTTTGCATGTCCATTTTGTTTGATGGATTCTGGGAAATTGTCTACAAATGTGTCTGTGCTAGTATAATACAAAGAGTATAGTGACAAACGTCTCAAAAGCTGACTTCACACTTCTTCAGACTGAGATGGTATCCTTTAAGCCCACTGGGCCAGTGGAAACCACAACACACAATGGTGACTCCTTCACAGACGCTTTCTACGGACATCTCCAAGAAAGCATGGACCATGCAATCACAAATAAAACCAAGACCCTCTCCACTAAGGGAAAGTGGCCTGTCTGGTGGACCCCAGCCATAAACAAACTGTATAACAAATGAAGGATACTAATGCAAGACAGAGCTACATCTCCTAAAGGGAAGGCAACTGTGATCAGCACTAGTAAAAAGCTACATTCTCTCATAAAGACATCCAAGGTCAACTTTGAGACAAAAATCACCAAAGACAATAAAGATAACCACAATGCCTTCTTCAGTTATGTCAGACACCTGGGTGGGAACCCTCAGATATGCTCAGAGTTGGTACACAACAACATATATTTCAGTGACCTGACAGATATTGGCAACATTCTGGCAGACAGGTTCAGTGCAATTTTCCCCCTCCCTCACCCCCAAAAGAAGATAGTTATCACAGCTGAATATAACTTCACTGTCATCTCAGATGTCCATGTGAGAGCCGCACTCAGCAAAGACAAAAACACAGCATCAATGGGACCTGATGGTATTCCCAGTTCCGTGCTATGTGAACTCCAGAAGGAGCTAAACCCGTATATACAAATGCTATTTAACCTTAGCCTTGCTACAGGATATGTACCTGAACACTGGCGTACAGCAACAGTGGTCCCACTCTACAAAGGAGATGCCTCCACAGACCCTGGGAACTACCACCACACAAGCTTAACCAGCCTTGTCTGCAAAGCTATGGAAAGAGTCATTATGGAGCTCTTAAACAGAGACATTGGTGACCTACAGAGCCTTGATCCTACCCAGTTCAGCTTTGTACAGGGCAGATCCTGCCTTTTGCACCTAGTTGACTATTTTGAAACTGTCAGTAGGGCCATTGATGAGGGCTAAGCGATCCACACAACCTACCTGCACTTGGCTAAGGCCTTTGACACAATACCCCACTCAGGCATCATAGACAAGCTCAACAGCTGAAATATAAAACCATATGTCACAGGATAGGTTGCAAAGTGGCTAAGAAACAGAACCCATAATGTCGACATTGCAGGTGCCTTGTCAGATTCAAAGCCAGTCACAAGTGGTGTCCCACAAGTATCTGTCCTGGGACCCCTCTTATTTGGCATTTACTTTTCAGATGTGAAAGCAAACATAGGAGGGTTGTGGCTGACAAAGTTTGCAGATGACTGCAACCTAGGCACCATAGTGAATACATCAGCCGGCACACACATCCTACAGAATGCCCACACAAAAACAGATAGCTGGTGCCGGAATCATGGCCTGAAACTGAATGCAACTGATGTCTAGTCATCCCCTTTGGGAGGAACAAAGTACCCACAAATCAATACATAGACAGCAACCCACTGAGCACAGAAAACAAATCAGATACCTGGGGACCCATGTAGATAGTGACCTCTCGTTTTACACCCATGTTGCCAAAGTGGTTAGAAAGACTTTCTATCTTGCCCACCTTATCATGAAGGGTTTTCCATCCAGATCAAAGGAGGTCATTGTACCCCTATACTTCTCCCTTATCAGGCCCATGATTGAATACAAAGCCCCATTTGGTATGTACCTCACCCAGCACTTGCAACAGCTGGAGAGACCCCAAAAGTACCTTACCAAGAGGATCAAGGGTCTACAACACATGTCATATGCTTCCAGACTAAAGGAAATCCAGCTTTATTCAGTAGCATACCGCCTACTTACAGGTGACCTATGCCTGACATACAAGACCATGTCCAATCAGGATTTGGTGGACATGCTCCACTGCAAGCAATCCAAATCCACCAGAACCATGAGAGCTAAAGATTTGAACCTCAGCACATACATGTATAGGACATGCTGGAGGGACAGAGTCATAACTCAGAGGCTTCTCACACTCTAGCAAAGAATCCCAGTTCATGTTAGACAGAGTCCCTCACTGACTCTCTTCAAGAGAAATCTGGACAAGTGGATGTGAGATTGTAGGTTTACCCCAGGGTCCTCCCTGTGTCACTACTAGACAGAGGCACAGTCAAGTTATTCGATTAAGTAAGGGGGTCATAATGTGTCACTACTAAGTCAGAGGCACAATATTCGGAATCTATTCTGTACACTTATTACCACTATAAGGGGTGGCAATAGCCACATCACTATGGCTAGGCTTATAAATGCACTAGGGCAGATAGCCTAGTAGTAAACTATGAAACTATGGTGTATGTGTAGGTATTTTCAGTCAAGCAATATAATGTGGTTTGGGGGGCTTGATATCTTCCTGTATTCCAACATAGGCCTGGTGCAGTTCCTGCTATTAGGACAGTGGTCTGCAGCAAGCTATATAGTAGTAGGCAGTTTTAGCTATTGGTATTTGACCATGGCTAATCCATGCTGCTTCTTGTTGTGGTACCAACATGGGGGTGTGGTTATCCATGACATTTATTGCTAGTCACCCTTGTTTTGTAGTTTGTTCCATGTTTTTGCAGCTGTACATCACTGTATGAGGTGTGACCTGGTAGTGTTAGGGTGCTGATGTGGGCTTTGAACGAGTTTTCTATTACAGCACTGATATCTACATTCTCTATACTGTGTGCGTTTACACTGCACACATCTTGCTGTTTATACTTCTGGCATTGGGTAGCATTACATCTAGGTTCCTATCCCTTGTGGTACCTATGAAGGTGGGTTTGTGTTTTTGTGGTTTATGATTGGTGAGGGTGGATGTTAGTCAGGGTCCTCAGGTGTGCATATGGTACATGGTGTTACATTACTTAACACATGGCATTCATGCCTCAGGTGGTGCTGCAGGGCTGCCTCTGTCGGATGCACATACTACACCCCCTGTACATGTTTGGAAGCAGGTTGTGTCATGTTAAGCGTCCCTGTTTACTATATGAGTGAGTCAGAGGGGGTATCAGTCCCAGTGTTCCTACTGAGCCAGTGTATGTGCTATGCGTTGCCTCTTTGCCAAGGCCAGGGCATACTGGGCATGCCTCCTTCTGCCTACTGGGGCAAGGTCAGGTTGTTCCTCCTCCGAGTCACCCTCTGCCTGTGGTGGCCTTGGCAATGGTGGGGGTATGTTTGGCCCAGCCCTATGCTGGTCCTGCTGCAGCTGTTTCTGCAGGATCATATTATGTAGCATAGCACATATCATGATCATTTGGGTACATGTAGTTGGTGTGTACTGCAAGGCTCCACCAGATGTGTCCAGACACCGGAACTGTGACTTGAGCAGCCCAAACACACGCTCTATGACATTACGTGTTTATGCGTGTGCCTCATTATGGCGTTCCTGTTCAGGTGTGTGTGCATTTCTGATGGGTGTCATCAGCCACGGCTCAAGTGCATAACCTGCATCCCCCACTAGGTGTCCGTGTGGGAAGTCCCCACTGGCAAATGATTGGTACAGCTGCATCAGATGCCAGATGTGGGAATCGTGGTAGCTCCCAGGGCAGCCAGCACACACATTCATTATTATGCCCTGGGCATCACACACGACCTGGCAGTTGATGGAGGGGAATCCCTTGCAGTTAATATAGGCTCTACCCCGCTCACTGGCTGGTGCTTTGATGCGTATGTGCGTGCAGTCTGTTGCACCCAGTACCTCAGGGTATCCCGCTATTTGCTGGAAGAGACACATATTGCTGGCCAATACCTCACGGGCATTGGGGAAATATACATGATCACCGACATGTGCTGACATGGCATCCAGGAACTGGTGCAGTACCCGGGAGGCTGATGCCTGTGATATCCCCATCATATCACCAGTTGGTCTCTGGAAGGTACCTGTTGCTAGTATTCTTAGGCCAACACATACCTTGGTTTCCACTGGGATGGGTTCCTCTCTGTTGGTTCTGTGTGTGAGACGTGGCCTGCACAGCTCAAGAATTTGCTGCAGAAGGTCTCTGTCCACTCTGTAGTGCTCTACTATCTCCAGCTCATGTAACCCATGGTAGGTGACCCTGGGCCTGTATACTCTTCTCCTTCTCCTCACTCTGGGTTGTCTGTCAGCATCTGTATTGTCACCACCCTAAGCAATTTGCCTATGCCTGATTATAACAGCTATGGCAGCCCCTAGCATTTCTGCTCTGAGTTCAGCTTTTTTCAGTTTTCAATTCTGATAGCGTACTCCTTTCTTGCAGTATCTCTTGAGAGAAACACCCTGCACTGCTGTTTGCAGTGTTTTAAGTGCTGGGTTGGGCTTCTAGTCTGCCTGTGTAATTGCCTGCTTCCGATTGTTATCACCAATTAACTCCAGCAGTATCCTCTGGCAGCTTCCTTGTATTCTGGTTGTTTCCTTTTTCCTCTCTGTTTCCTCAGGGGGAGCAATGTGCACACCAGCTTAAGCACGCTCACAGTTACTTAAACGCGCACACATCCTTACACGGTGTGGACTTGGCTGATTCATGGTAAAACGCGCGCACATTGCCTTATACACGTGCACGCCCAAGCAAACCATTGTAAACGGTTTGCAACACGCTCCCACATGTTGAACCTGCCTTACACGTGTGCGCGCATGCACGTATATCAAGAAAGTTTGAGTGTAGGGATAGTGTGCACCCTCTATTTCTTGACTTTCCTAGTGTTCTGTTGGGACACACCTCTCTCCCTGATGTCTGTCTGTCATCTGTCACGTTACACTGCCCTCCAATGTGATACATTTATTTCTATCATTCCCCCCGTGATGTCACCTACCTCTTACTCTATTCCTCCCCTTCTGTAACTCTTACACTACTCGGAAAGTGCTCATTACCTATGTGGCAGTGTGATTCAGTATTGTAACCCTCATTTACATAGGATTGCCTAGTAATGCTTAGTTACATCTCTTACACTGAGCTTCCCCCCCCTTGGCAACCACTACACGGTGGCCATATTGTTTTTGGTCTGCTAGTCCCTGCATTGTCATTCCATGTAATACATAACACCCACAATTGTGGGCTTATAAGGTTCGGTTTTCACTTTTAGGCAGCGCACCCCGTTATGCTGGTGTGCGCTGCAGTTAAACATCAAAATCCCCCGAAAAAAAAAAAGTTATTTTAAATAATTTTGCATCAATATTTAATGCCAATGGCCACATATTTGGCCATTGGCATGCTAGATGACACATATGCACCCTTCATTTGGAGCTGACATAGCTCCGTTGTCAATTTTGCAGAAATGTACTCAGTTGTCAGCTGAGTACATTTCTGCAGCTAAAACGTCCGTTACACGGACTGCTTTGGGCTTCCTGGATTGCTCAAATACCTCATTTGCATATCTTTGAGCTGCAAATGAGGTATTGAGCATTTCCACGCCCAGTCCGTGTAAGAGACATTTTAGCTGTCTCTTACACGGAGGTTTGGGCTGTTCCTGGATCGGGAGGCTTACACTGAGGCTTACACTACTCTTAAACTCCGTGTAAGCCTTCGTGAATCCTGCCCAGTATCCCACTTTCTTCTACCAGAAACTTTGTAAGAAGTATCAATCACCTGAATTAAACCCTGAACCAGACCCAGTATACTACACCTGTCTAAGGAAATTTGAGGAGGAATAGATACAGGCTTAGTTTTCTGTGTTTTTTTGACAGGAAATATGGGACAAATAGTGTTATTACTGGGAGCACCAGTTTCCCCAGGGACAGACGCAACATTCTGACAAAACAGAAAAGCCTTCCGTGTTCTCCCTCCCAAGACTAACAAGAATGGCTCTCTCTTGCCTACTAAAGGGACTCACCAACAGCCACAGAGGACATGGCTAACCTCAGCCCAGAGTGACTGTAGGTGGTACACTAGAAGGATCTGGGGTAAAAGTTTTGTGGTCTGAGCTACAACTAATGGCCACAGCAGAGTCAACCACTTGCAGCTGAGACAAATTGCTAAACTGCCATCAAAACAGGCTAGCAATTTGCCTACAGCTGAGGCAAAGGCTATTTAAGTTTTTTCTTTTTGTGGCCGGTAGAAGGAACAACCATGGGACTAACAAATTGTTCCATGGTCAAGCCAAAAATAGTGCCTGTTTCTCAGGGAGAACAAGCAGCAAATGTTGGTTAAACTTAAAAGTCTTTAAAGTCACTTTTTTCAAAGCAAGCACAGTAAGAAAAACTTTAAAACACATTGCCAGCTTCAATAAACAGTTTCTCCACAGAAATTGCTTTTCCGTTGCTTTAAACAACTTTTAAACTGACAGGAAAAAAAGAGAGCCTCTGTTTAGAAGTGCCAGTACAGTCTCGTGACAGTCCATTAAAACACAAACGCATAGCTTTAAAATAGCTTTCCTGAAGAGGAAAGTAATAATTAACAAAAATATTGAATGGAAGTTTTTTTCCCCCAAAGGAAACCTCTCTCTCCAGCAAAGAAACATCACAAGCCAACTGTCCATCATTGAAAGCCTCAGAGGAGTGCACTCTTTGTCTGCAGTAAAGCTCTGATGGGCTTGGTGCCCAAACATGTCTTTTAGTCAAGTCAGCTCAAGCTGCCAGACAGTTTGGGCTAGTGGAAGGTGCCCTGAAGCTTGAAAGTTAGCCTGCTATTATTTTCCATATAGCTAAGGCTACAGCAGCGATCAGTATGATGAACATCAAGCAACTATCAGAAGCAAGAGTGCTTCTCCTTCTCTTTCATCAGACCTTCTTTACACAGGACTGTCCTATTCCTCTGTCAAAGATCATGTGGACACTATTTCAGCATGCATTACACAACAAGTAATCCTGGTGAGCAATGTACTGATCAAACAGTTTTTGATGGGAGTCATACATGTCTGGCTACTGAGAAGTACTGTCGACCTTGTGATTTGAATTTCATTCTTGTGCAGTTGACTCTGGAACTCTTTGAGCTGGCAACATCAATACTGCTCAAACAGCACTTGAGGAAGTCCATTTTTCTGGCATCTATCGTACCAGTCAGTAGGAGTTTGGAGCTACAGTATATTTGCCAAAGGAGGAAGCCATGTTTTTCAGATCTTCTTTCACTTCATTGCCAGCAGGACTTCAGTATTGGCTAGGGACTTTCTCAAATCTCTGAGTATATGGCCTCTTTCCTCCTAATGTTGCCGGATAGTAAAATACACATGAAGACCAAATGGTTTCTGAAGGCCTCCTGGAATCACTGCAAGCAGTCCCTGGACTAGTTACTATCAGTGCTGCTGTGCATTGAGAAGTATTTCTATTGGCGGGTAGAACAAGTTTGCAGGAATGTGGGCCTGCCATTGTTACCACACAAAACTAATTGGCCATTAACATGCCTTGGGGAATCCATACTAGTACATTAGGATTACAAAGCAAATGTACTCTTTCACAGAGAAGGCTGCACATCAGCCTGAAGGAAATGATGGCAGCTATCCTAACTATATGGACTTTCAGCAAGTTGTGGAAGCTCACCATTGATAAAACCACAGTGATGTTGCACATAAACAGGGTGGAACTCAACTGTGCACTCTATGCAGATTGGAGATGCAAGCCCAGGATCAGGCTGTGTAAGGCAGACATGGAACTCAGAGTGGTATACATCCCCTTGGCATTCAATAGCACCACAAACAAGGTAAGCAGAACACTCTAAGAAAACCATGAGTAAAAGTTGAACTAAGAAATGTTCAGTTAATTAATGAACAGACTGAGGGATTTTAGATATAGTTCTATTCACCTGCCTGGCAGACGATCAGCTTCCTAACTACTGCACAAAACTCCCTTGCAGAAACCCTTGAGGGAGGACACATTTGATTTTATTTCTGTATGCATATTCTCCACTCCTCTAAATCCAAAGGTGCTGTAGAAAGTATGCAGGAAGACATTATAGGATTATCCTAACAACATAAAACTGGCCCAGACAACACTGGTTCTTCAGTGTGGTACAGCTAGCAATAAAACTGTCTTACTTTGTACGACAAGAGTTACACCTGCTCATTCAAATGACTGGCACCCTGATCCAGCCACAAACTTGCAGCGACTCAGGTTGGTGCAATGGAGAATCTGACCCTTATTCCTCTCAGCACTTTTCTGAGAACATGCTCTGCATTGTGAAAGAAACCAGAAAACATAATATAGGGAAGTCTTGTGAAACAGAAATTAATTTTCCATGTGTAGGAATAAGAGAATCCAGCACCCATTTTAAGTTGGGATACTCTTCATTCACTCATTTGTCTGATGCATTATCAGCTAGACCATCTTACTTTTCCTTAAAAATAAATATATCTGCTATCTTGGCATGCATTCAAAGACAAAACTGGCTAGAGAATAAATTATTTGTCAAGCCATTCAAGAGGCAAATTATTTACCTTAGACAACCAAGGGGACTATTCTATTACCTAGGGATTTCAGGTTCATTTTATAAAAGCTTTACCTTGACCATTTTGAAAGGTATTGCCGGTAATGCTTTCTGTCCTGTAAAATTAGCTTTTTAGTTACTGTTAACATCAACCAGGAGAATATTAGAACCACAAGCCATGTATAGTGTTCTCCACAAACAGTTATTCTCAGAACAAATATGTCTGAAGATGTGTCTGAAATATCTCTTGATCAGACCATCTAGTCACCTATGTTATTTACGTAATCCATAAAATAAAAGAAAGAGGATCTTGCACTTCCTGGATGCCAACAGGCAAGTCAGGGATCACATGGACAAAACTAAGCCATCAACATGGGAAAGGAGGTTA
Source organism: Protopterus annectens (assembly GCF_019279795.1). NCBI lineage: Eukaryota > Metazoa > Chordata > Ceratodontiformes > Protopteridae > Protopterus > Protopterus annectens. The sequence continues at coordinate 378,910,214 of NC_056729.1, read as the reverse complement.
GACCAGTGTCTAATCAAACCCTTTTGAACAGGATAACGAGATGTCTTGTTTTTTTTTCCCTAAGAGAGGTATGAGAGTGCCACTCAGGTACTCAATAGGATACACTCCAAAAGGGCAACTGCTATTTTAGCTGCTTTCGTCAAGAATGTCTTGATACAGAGCATTTGCCTGACAGTCCTCTGGTCCTCCATCCACAAATTCTCAAAATACTACAAATTGGATCTGCAGTCCATAAGCAGAGCATCTAAGGAGATTCAAAAGAATGACCTCTGGCCTCTTCCTTTTCCCCATTGTAGAAATCCATATGTCCATATCTCAAATAATCTTTTGCAACAGTGATACATACAAAGAAAATAGTACAGATTTGTAATAAACTCAAGTAGGATTACTGCTGCAGTGTAGGTTCTGTCTGTCTCTCTCCTTCCACCTTCTTCCAGGATTGTAATGAATATCTCCAGAAACAAGGGATGAGCAAAAGTCAAGAGAAATCACTGCCTCTACCATGACTTATATCTGTTTTCACCATTAGTACTACAAGCAGGATCTGATAGCTGAGACTCTCCAAGAAATGACTTGTCATTATGGAAAGCTCTTCCAGGACACAGCCTTTCTCTCACTAGCAAAACAGGACAAAGAATTGAATGGGCAGACTGCCTCTTTTATCTAAGATGAAAGCATGCATTCTTTTCTAGGGAGCAGTCAGGGCACACTGATACAACAGCAGAGTCCTGGGAGCCCATCCAGTCAGACAGATATCAGCTTGTGGCTAATTCCCAGTCAGGAATTTTACTGCAATAGTGAGCTGTGTGACATCCCCTTTCTGGGCCAGTAATCAAAGAGCCTGAATCCTCACCACTGACACTGGAGAGAGACATTCGATTAGAACAAAAATAGATACATACAGTATTTCTAGATGCAGCTTTCTACATAAAACACAATTTCCCTTAAGAACACACAGGGAACACACACAGTCCGGGGGCTGGTTTCTATTTCTCTGTCTCTCCAGGCCCCAAGTGAGACTCCCCACTGTCACAGCTGTAGAAGTGAGTCCCCATCCAAGTCCTCCAGCCACCTCTCTGCAAAACCAGTGCTTTGTGACTCTGCTTCAAGCAGCTTTCACACAGACTCTTGAGGTTTGATTCACACACACACACACACACACACACACACACACACACACACACACACGGTAAAGGCCCACACAGATTTACTAGCTATGCCCCCTTCTACCCAGTCCAGGGGCTGGTTTCTATTTCTCTGTCTCTCTAGGCCCCAAGTGAGACTCCCCACTGGCACAGCTGTAGAGGTGAGTCCCCATCCAAGTCTTCCAGCCACCTCTCTGCAAAACCAGTGCTTTGTGTCTCTGCTTCAAGCAGCTTTCACACAGAGTCTTGAGGTTTGATTCACACACACACACACACACACACACACACACACACACACACACACACACACACACACACACACACACACACAGTAAAGGCCCACACATTTACTAGCTATGCCCCCTTCTACCCAGACTATAAGGTAGTTACACTGATACCAGTCACTCCAAAGCCTGCTACTCTAAGGCTTTTACAAGAGTATCCAATTATACCGAGTGAAATTAATATTAATACAAATTATAGTGTTTGACCAATCAAGTAAGGCTTTCAGGAGTGGTGTCAGTCCCCAAATAGATATAAGTACTCTCAAGGGGGAAAAATATATTCTAAAGTACCAGCTACAAAGAAAAATTTAAATATATTTAATAATAAATAATAAAGCAACATGCAAATATGAAACATTTATTTACAATAAACACCAGAGATTCAGCCACAGAAAATATTAAAATGACACAAATGAATAGATTCACACAGATACAGAAAAACAGTACTTAACTCGTGTCACTATAATTTCCTGACAGATCTAAAAAATTGTTATTCCCATGTCACTTTCTAGAGCAATTGACGATGAAGTAGGTGAGTGATCCTTCTGTGTCAGGTTCCAAATACAGACTGCTGTGACACGTCAGTCTCATCTAGTACTAAAACATCATTTTTGCCCTGGATTACAGAATTACATCATAAACATTTGGTCATCTGACTTTGGTTCCCATAATACACCCCTTTACTAGAAGCTGCCAGCCAGGATTTAGCACATATGTATCAATAATACACACATATAGAACTTTGCTCAGATCTGTTGCAGCTTCTGGAAGTCATAAAACCATTTCAACACTTCCATGCTTCCAGGGTAGCCATTAGTTCCCTGCTAGAGACAATACAACTGGGTTCCTATTCCTTGTTTTTCCAGACATTTTGTCTCTTGCTGCAATCAGAACTGTAAGATACAATCTTTATGGCCTAAATTAAGTAATTTAATTTCAAACTTTTTTCAAAGTTTGCTGGACCTGAGCTTAACATCTTCTCTTCCAGTATCCTCTGTTACACTATTAATTACATCCGTTATAATACAATCTGACATACAGGTGTATTTCTTTGCTGTCCAGCAGGACATACTGTTGGTACATTTTAACACAAGCAGCTTTACAAATACATTTTTCAACACAAGCATCTGTACAAATCAGTTTGATATACAAATGCCATATAATTCTTTACAAAACTCCAGCTAGATATGCTGGCATATGTTCCACATCCACTGCACTACTTCTCCTGGCATAGCTGACAATACCTCAGTTTGTCAGAAGCTGCTTTGCTGTTTCTCACACAGCTGTACTTTATTCATATGGATCATTGATGTAATGTGATTCCTTATTTATGAGAATAAGTGGTAAGCAGAAGTATGGTAAAAATAAGTCCAATTTCTGGAGTTCTGTAGATGTCTGACATGGGCTGTCTCTTCCCTGACATGGACAAGCAAGCCTACAATCCCAAATAAGAGATGTTGCCACCCAATGCTAACTTCATTTTTTTTTCTTTTTTTAATCAAGAAAGTCTGTGCTGCTTTGTCTTTACTCAACCTCAAAAACTCTTTACTTATGGGATTTTCAGGATGGCTGCATACTGAACAACAGTTTAATTACAGCTCTCCCAGCGTAAGAACTTAAGAAAATGAAAAAGCCACTAAAAACTACCTACTTGGGCAACAGTCAGTTACTGGCTAGTAATTACACGGCTTGTATGCCAGTAAATAATAAATTTGGAGAAATAAGAGAAAATTAACCAGAGAAGAAAAAAAAAGAGAAGGAAAAGAAAAGAAATTCTGCTGGGAAGAATATTGTAAATGTTTAGTAAAATGTAGTCAGTGTTTAATCTACAGTACATGAAATGGCTTCCAGTAATTTAGAGTTAAAGGAAAACATCACCTTCTCATACAGTTTAACTCAACTTTAGGTTGCTTTTCTCCCTACAATATAGTTACAGTATTGTGTAGGTACCCAAAACCTGCTTGTATTTTTTAAAACTTTCATTTTCCTGGCTTGGAATCAAAGGGAGGAAAAGACCACCCACTTTTTAAAAATCTCACATAATTTGTAGATGAATTTATCTATACCTGCACAACATACCACAGACACAGAGAAATTTGTAGTCAGGTACTGCTGACAATCTTATATGGTTAATTAGTCCTGCTGATGTCAGGAGCTCAGCTGTTTCTGTAAAATAGACTGAGAGGCATGAAACTGTTTTCCACTATCTTTATTGCAGGAAGGCAGAAAACTTACACTGATTCACAACTTACACTGTAGCCATGCCTTTTATAGCAAACAAAGCAATTAGATCAGTTAATGGTTCAAAGGCAGTTGTCACATCTTTTGACAAATTTATGCAAGCAGCATCAGTGTTGACATGTTAAGCTTTAAATGTAAAATGTTCGTTGTTAATACTTCTTTACATTTTAAGATGACTCAAATGTAGTATCAAAGGTATTTGTGACATTTAGAGAAAAGTCAGAAAATATTTTTTCTTGTAATTCCTGTAAAGTAGCAACACATTTACTAATGTGGGGGGAAGGAGACTGTTGATTCATCTTGAACTACAAAAAGGCCTGCAATTTAGCTACTTTTTGGTTTCCTCTGTATAACTACTTAGTATGCTATAAAACAAGCTCTGAGGCACACATAAATGAGGACTTTTCAAGAAATAAAAGAAACAGTCCTGTTACAGAATGTATATAAATTGATGGTGACTGACAATAATCCCATTATATATCAATGGTATAGAATGCACCACTACTTCCTTATGTGTAGCATGACTCATAAAGCAGACCTGAAATAAATTATGGGAAAGAGAAAGGCTTGAAGAAAAACAAGATCATGTTGGTATGTCATGACCCATTGGCAGCCATTTTGCAGAAAACATATTAAAATTCTATAAGAAACAGTCAGAGTGATTCTATGGTGTTAAAACATCTCAGAAAACAACGATAATGTAAAAATAGTTTTTTTAGTTCTAAGGTGGAGTTTTCCTTTAAAAATAAATCAGATTTACACATAGGTGTTTAAAATAAGTGAAACACTGAAATAATAAATAATAAATAAAATAATAATAAATCATAAAATAATACTAAATAATAAAAAAAATTGTAAGCCTGTTTCCTACCTTTCCTGTAATTAGTGTTCCAGATACAGATTTGCTGTATCCAGGACTGTTTGTAAGCTTCTGAGCCCCCAAGCCTTTCTGTGTTGGAGAGAAGCCTTCTAGCTTATCAGTGGGAGTGGTAAGCATTAGGTAACCTGTCTACCACATAAGGAGTGGTTCTGGCCCAGAATTTGTAGTTATTGGCCATTTGGGTGGTCTTCCATCTCCGTCAACTTTATTATTTGAAGGCCTGCATTTGCACTTGTTTCTGTCCTGTAACTGAACTGCTCCCCCCCCCATTCTTGGTTGTAGTTTAAATTTGGTGGCTTTTGCAGTGCCCGCCCCACTGTAGATTTGATCTAAGACACTCCCCCAGGGCATCTCTTTACCGCATTCTACCTAATAAACCCTTTCTGCACTTGCTTTTAGTCCTTTTTAATTTAATTACATTTTTTCAAACTGTGTGTGGACTAATATTGCTACATATTCAAGTGTGCCAGCTTGCACTGCATGAGAATTGTATTTACTACTGCTTTTGCTACTTTTCTAAAAAAAAAAAAAAAAAAAAAAATCTTCTGCTTTTACTGTACTTGTGTTTCTTCCTACTTTATTTTGCTTTTGCGTCATCTTAAACGTTCTCAATTGTATTTATTACTGCTTGGTGTAACTCATTCTAAGCCTTTTAGTTTAAACACTTGGGCTTCAGACCAGTTGTTTTACATTGAGAGGGTTTGTGGTCTGCACTGTAGTGGCAGAACAGGTAGCTTACATCCCTCTAAGTTGGGAACTGCTGATTGAGAGCTCAGTGTCTGTTATTCTAAAAGTATATTAATTCTGGTTTAAGCACTTGGGCTTTCAGGCCAGTTATTTTACATTAAGAGGGTTTCGTGGTCTGCACTCTTGTGGGAGGAGAGGCTGGACTCTGCCCTTCTGAGCTGGGAATTTCTGGTTGAAGGCTTATAGTGCATGCATATCTGAATTTCTTCTTACTGAAATTGGTACACCTTGTTTCCTGTAGCATAGACTAGATCCAGGCCTGCTGAATCTAGCTTTGTTTGTATAACTTGAGCACTAATCCAGGCATTATTTAAGGTATTCAGTTGTATTTATTACTGCTTGGTAGTAACTTGGTTAAAGTGTAGCTATCATTCTAAGTCTTTTGGATTAAGCACTTGGGCTTCAGACCAGTTGTTCTACATTAGGAAGGTTTGTGGCATGCACTGTGGTGGCAGGACAGGTAGCTTTCATCCTTCTAAGTTGGGAACTGCTGATTGAGAGCTCAGTGTCTGTTATTCTTAAAGTGTATTAGCTCTGGTTTAAGCACTTGGGCTTCAGGCCAGTTATTTTACATTAAGAAGGTTTGTGGTCTGCACTCTTGTGGGAGGAGAGGCTGGACTCTGCCCTTCTGAGCTGGGAATTTCTGGTTAGAGGTTTATAGTGCCTGAATATTTGAACTGTATCTTACTGAAATTGGTACACCTTGTTTGCTGTAGCATAGACTAGATCCAGGCCTGCTGAATCTAGCTTTGTTTTGTAAGCTTGTTATTTCCCTGGAACGCTAATTCCACCTAAAACGCGGCTTCTCAGTGCTTCTGTGGATCCCTAGTGATATCTGCTTTGCTTACTGTACTTATTTCCTTGCTTCGCTTGAAAGAAAGTTACTGTTTGTCGTTTTTGCATTTAAGTTACCTGTAACACATTGCACTTGTTACCTGGCACTTGCTCACTAAAGCAATTATAAGTCGGCACTAAAAATTAAAAGCACTACACCCTCGCTCCCCATTGGCCCTTGTTTTCAATTATAAAGGAATTCCCAATATTATTCTAGCATGTCCAAAGGTCAGTTGTCAATCTCCTCTCCGGTCCAGCTGGTGAATATGGGAATCTTGAGGCAATGTTACAACTGCATCATGTACACAGACAACCCTCTCCTCCTCCCAACAAATTCCAACACATGTGAGAGATGCAACCATATAGCCAAACTGGAGGCTAAGCTCTCTCAACTCAGTACTGGCATAACCAGTCAGGAGGAGAAGGAAACCACACTCACTACAATTCCAGTCTCACATAGACCTACCACGACAGCAAACCAAACACATAATCACACAAAAACATACTCGGAGGCTCTAAATAAAGATCTGCCTAAGCAGCAGAGACCTCCAAAGCAGACACCCAAGCAACCGCTACCCCAAAACAAAACACGTGCAACACATATCTCACAAAGCCAGTGTGCCGAACAGTCACAGCCCTTAAGGCTAAACAACACACCTGATACACTTGTAATAGGTGACTCTATCATCAGGCACACTGACGTCCTGCTCACCAGGCTGAACAAGGAGAAGGTCACGGTGAGCAGCCTGTCTGGCGCTAGGATCCGCCACATAACACAAGCACTCAGGTCACTCCAAGGCAAGTACAAATATGACTCAGTCATTGTCCATGCTGGTGTGAATGACCTGAGACGTACCTCCTGGACTACATGAAAAGAGACATAGAGGAGCTCTCTGAGCATGTAGCCCAGGCTGGTATGACCCTGACCTTGAGTAGCATCTTACCCTCACCAAGAATGTTGCCACAATATGAAGACAAGATGATCAATTTCAACAATTGGCTTAAGTATTGGTGTCATTCAAAGGGGATCCAATGCCTGTCAGCTTGGGATGATATGCACGACAAGCCACAATGCTTTGCTAGGGACGGCTTGCACCTGTCACCCTGGGCTTTCGGATATTGGCAAAGGCTCTTGCTACCCCCATAGTGCCTTTTTTAGGCAAGGCTCAAAAGACAAACCCACCTCCATAGGTATCACAAGAGATAAGAAACTAAGAGTAATGCTACTCAACGCTAGAAGTCTAAACCTCAAGATGCACGCACTCGAAACTCTCCTTAGCATGGAGAACATCGATATCTGTGCAGTAACAGAAACCTGGTTCAGGACTCCCGAGAGCACCCCAGCACTACCAGGTTATACCTCATACCATGCTTTTCGGCCCCAAAACTTGGACCGAACCACAAAAGGAGGGGGAGTATCGATATTCATCAAAGATACCCACACCTCTAGGTTGGTGGCAAAGCACGAAGCATCAGAGGCTATCCATGTGCAACTAACAGTGGGTAAAACTGCCTTCCAGTTTATGGCCTGCTACAGACCACCCTCCCAAACCCAGGAACCCCACTCGGCCTTCCTGAGAACACTGGAAAATATGAAGGTCTCTCCGAACACCATTATATTGGGCGACTTCAACTACCCAAACATAGACTGGGAGCATTACTCTAGCTCCAACACACTAGCCCAAAGGTTCCTAGAATTTATAAACTCAAATGCTATGGAACAACTTGCTACCACTCCCACAAGAGGGGAAAACATACTGGACCTGATCATCACCAACATGGGGACTCTATGCTCCAGACCAGAAGTGTATCCCTCACTGGTAAGATCAGACCATAAACTGATCTCACTGGATATTCACATCCGACCCCACCCCTGCCCAGAAAACCACAGTGAAAAACTTCTCTAAAGCAAATTTCACACTCCTCAAAACCGAGGTGGAATCCTTCAAAGCCCCCGGGGCCTGTGGAAAATACGGCCCAGACCACAGAATCCTTTATAAATGCATTCTATGAACACCTTCAGGAATGCATGAATCATGCAATCCCAAATAAAACCAAGACCCAATCCTCCAAAGGCAGACGACTTGTCTGGTGGACCCCAGCCATAAACAAACTATACAATAGAAGGAGGAAGCTACTACATGATAGAGCAAAATCCCAAAAAGGGAAGGCATCTCTGATCAGTATTAGCAAAAAACTAAGGGCACTCAAAATCGTCAAAGGCCAGCTTCGAGAGAAAAATTGCACAGGACACTAAAGATAATCACAAGGCTTTCTTTAGTTATGTTAGGAATCTGGGTGGGAATTCCCAGATATGCTCAGAATTAGTCCAAAATGACAAAAAATACACTGATCCCACAGACATTGCCAACATCCTAGCTGACAGGTTCAGCGCAAACTTCTCCCCCTCCCCACCAAAAGGGCAAATATCTATCCCAGCAGAGTGCTGCCCCCCCCGACATCTCAGATGCTCAGGTGGGAGCCGCCCTCTCCAAAGCAAAAAACACAGCATCAATGGGACCAGATGGTGTCCCAGGCTGCGTCCTACATGAACTCCAAGAAGAGCTAAACCCAAACATAAAACTACTGTTCAATCCCAGCCTTACTACAGGATATGTACCTAAAGAGTGGCGTACAGCAACAGTGGTCCCTCTCCACAAAGGTGGTGCCTCAATGGACCCTGGAAACTATCGCCCCATAAGCCTGACTAGCTTGGTCTGCAAAGCTATGGAAAGGATCATCATGGACCTCATAAATAAAGATATTGGGGACCTACAGACACTGGATCCTACCCAGTTTGGCTTTGTTAAGTGCAGATCCTGCCTCTTAAACCTGGTTGGCTTCTTTGAAACAGTCACCAAGGCCATTGACGAAAGGAAGGTGGTCCACACAGCCTATCTGGACCTCGCAAAAGCCTTCGATACAATACCCCACTCAGGCATTATAGATAAGCTCACCAGCTTAAATATAAACCCCTATGTCACTAGATGGGTTGCAAACTGGCTCAAGGACAGAACCCACATGGTTAGAATTGCTGGAGCCATCTCAGACTCCAAACCAGTTACAAGTGGCGTCCCACAAGGCTCAGTCCTGGGACCTCTCTTGTTTGGTATATATTTCTCGGAGGTACAGGCCAACATGGAAGGACTGTGGCTGACCAAGTTCGCAGATGACTGCAAACTGGGCGCCATAATCGACTCTCCAGCCGACACAAGCATCCTCCAAAAGGGCCTCATAGAAACAGACAACTGGTGCCAGAGCCATGGCCTCAAGCTAAACGCCAAAAAGTGTATAGTCATCCCCTTTGGCAAAAACAAAGTGCCCACAAATTACCACATAGGCGGTAATCCATTAAGTACAGAAGAAGTCATTAGGGACCTGGGGACCTAAGTTGAGAGCAATCTCTCATTTGACAACCACGTGGCCAAAGTGGTTAGAAAAACATTTTATATAGCCCACCTAATCATGAACGGATTCACATCTAGATTAGGGGAGGTCATCATGCCTTTTTTACTCATCCCTCATCAGGCCCATAATCGAGTACAATGCCCCTTTTGGGATGTACCTTACCAAACACCTGCAGCAACTGGAAAGACCCCAAAAGTACCTCACCAAGAGGATCAAAGGGCTCAAACAGATGCCATATGCTGCCCGGTTAAAGAAACTCCAGCTCTACTCAGTGGCATACCGCCTGCTCAGAGGTGACCTGTGCCTGACGTATAAGGCCATGTCCAACCCGGAATTAAGGGACATGCTGCACCTCAAAAAAATCCAAATCCCATCGAGCTACACGCTCGAGACTTGAACCTCAGCACTGAAATAAATAGGACATGCTGGAGGGACAGATTCATAACCCAGAGGCTCCCTTCACTATGGAATAAAATCCCAGTCCAGGTTAGGCAGAGTCCCTCATTGACTCTCTTCAAGAGGAATCTTGATGAGTGGATGGGAGATCATAGGTTTACCCCGGGTATCACTTCTGTGTCACTGTTAGACAGAGGCACAGTATACTAACCTCGAAAAAGGGCATAGCAAAATTAATTTAAAATGGGTGGCGAAAGCCAAACATACTCTGGCTAGGCTTATAAATGCCCTAGGGCAGATAGCCTAGTATGAACCTATGAACCTATGAACCTATGAACTCCTGGGTCCATCTCATTTGCTCACTCAAAAAAAAAAAAAAAAAATTGATCTGCTTTTACTGTATTTGTGTTTCTTCCTACTTTATTTTGCTTTTGCATCATCTTAAAAGTACTCAATTGTATTTATTACTGCTTGGTGTAACTCATTCTAAGCCTTTTATTTTAAGCACTTGGACTTTAGACCAGTTGTTTTACATTAAGAAGGTTTGTGGTCTGCACTGTAGTGGCAGAACAGGTAGCTTACATCCTTCTAAGTAGGGAACTGCTGATTGAGGGCTCAGTGTCTGTTATTCTAAAAGTGTATTAATTCTGGTTTAAGCACTTGGGCTTCAGGCCAGTTATTTTAAATTAAGAGGGTTCGTGGTCTGCACTCTTGTGGGAGGAGAGGCTGGACTCTGCCCTTCTGAGCTGGGAATTTCTGGTTAAAGGCTTATAGTGCCTGCATATTTGAACTGCTTCTTACTGAAATTGGTACACCTTGTTTGCTGTAGCATAGACTAGATCCAGGCCTGCTGAATCTTGCTTTGTTTTTATAACTTGAGCACTAATCCAGGTATTCTTTAAAGTATTCAATTGTATTTATTACTGCTTGGTAGTAACTTGATTAAAGTGTAGCTATCATTCTAAGTCTTTTGGATTAAGCACTTGGGCTTCAGACCAGTTGTTTTACATTAGGAAGGTTTGTGGCCTACACTGTGGTGGCAGGACAGGTAGCTTACATCCTTCTAAGTTGGGAACTGCTAATTGAGGGCTCAGTGTCTGTTATTCTAAAAGTGTATTAGTTCTGGTTTAAGCACTTGGGCTTCAGGCCAGTTATTTTACATTAAGAAGGTTTGTGATCTGCACTCTTGTGGGAGGAGAGGCTGGACTCTGCCCTTCTGAGCTGGGAATTTCTGGTTAAAGGCTTATAATGCCTGCATATTTGAACTGTTTCTTACTGAAATTGGTACACCTTGTTTGCTGTAGCATAGACTAGATCCAGGCCTGCTGAATCTAGCTTTGTTTGTATGCTTGTTGTTTGTTTGCTTGTTATTTCCCTGAAACACTAATTCCACCTAAAACGTGGCTTTTCAGCGCTTCTGTGGAACCCTAGTGATATCTGCATTGCTTACTGTACTTATTTTCTTGTTTCACTTGAAAGAAAGTTACTGTTTGTTGTTTTTGCATTTAAGTTACCTGTAACACATTGCATTTAAGTTACCTGGCACTTGCTCACTAAAGCAATTATATAAGACAGCACTAAAAAATTAAAAGCACTACACCCTCACAAACTCCCCTTGAGTACTTTGTTCCCCATTGACCTTTTTTTTTCAATTATAAAGGAATTCCCATTACTATTCTAGCATGTCCAAAGGTCAGTTATCAATCTCCTCTCCGGTCTAGCTGGTGAATCTGGGAATCTTGAGGCAATGTTACAACTGCCTCATGTACACAGACAACCCTCTCCTCCTCCCAACAAATTCCAACACATGTGAGAGATGCAACCATATAGCCAAACTGGAGGCTAAGCTCTCTCAACTCAGTACTGGCGTAACCAGTCAGGAGGAGAAGGAAACCACACTCACTACAATTCCAATCTCACATAGACCTACCACGACAGCAAACCAAACACATAAACACACAAAAACATACTTGGAGGCTCTAAATAAAAATCTGCCTAAGCAGCAGAGACCTCCAAAGCAGACACCCAAGCAACCGCTACCCCAAAATAAAACACGTGCAACACATAGCTCACAAAGCCAGTGTGCCAAACAGTCACAGCCCTTAAGGCTAAACAACACACCTGATACACTTGTTATAGGTGACTCTATCGTCAGGCACACTGACGTCCCGCTCACCAGGCTGAACAAGGAGAAAGTCACGGTGAGCTGCCTGTCGGGTGCTAGGATCCGCCACATAACACAAGCACTCAGGTCACTCCAAGGCAAGTACAAATATGACTCAGTCATTATCCATGCTGGTGTGAATGACCTGAGACGTACCTCCCTGAACTACATGAAAAGAGACATAGAGGAGTTCTCTGAGCAAGTTGCCCAGGCCGGTATGACCCTGACCTTGAGTAGCATCTTACCCTCACCAAGAATTATGCCACAATATGAAGACAAGATGATTAATTTCAACAATTGGCTTAAGTATTGGTGTCATTCAAAGGGGATCCAATGCCTGTCAGCCTGGGATGACATGCTTGACAAGCCACGATGCTTCGCTAGGGACGGCTTACACCTGTCACCCCTGGGCTTTCGGATATTGGCAAAGGCTCTTGCTACCCCCATAGTGCCTTTTTTAGGCAAGGCTCAAAAGACAAACCCACCTCCATAGGTATCACAAGGGATAAGAAACTAAGAGTAATGCTACTCAACACCAGAAGTCTAAACTCAAGATGCACACACTCAAAAGTCTCCTTAGCATGGAGAACATCGATATCTGTGCAGTAACAGAAACCTGGTTCAAGGCTCCTGATAGCACCCCAGCACTACCAGGTTATACCTCATACCATGCTTTTTGGCCCCAAAACTTGGACCGAACCACAAAAGGAGGGGGAGTATCAATATTCATCAAAGATACCCACACCTCCAGGTTGGTGGCACAGCACGAAGCATCAGAGACTATCCATGTGCAACTAACAGTGGGTAAAACTGCCTTCCAGTTTATAGCCTGCTACAGACCACCCTCCCAAACCCAGGAACCCCACTCAACCTTCCTGAGAACACTGGAAAATATGAAGGTCTCTCCAAACACCATTATATTGGGCGACTTCAACTACCCAAACATAGACTGGGAGCATTACTCTAGCTCCAACACCCTAGCCCAAAGGTTCCTAGAATTTATAAACTCAGATGCTATGGAATAACTTGCTACCACTCCCACAAGAGGGGAAAACATACTGGACCTGATCATCACCAACATGGGGACTCTATGCTCCAGACCAGAAGTGTATCCCTCACTGGTAAGATCAGACCATAAACTAATCTCACTGGATATTCACATCCCGGCCCCACCCCCTGCCCAGAAAACCACAGTGAAAAACTTCTCTAAAGCAAATTTCACACTCCTCAAAACCGAGGTGGAATCCTTCAAAGCCACCGGGCCTGTGGAAAATACGGCCCAGACCGCAGAATCCTTTATAAACGCATTCCATGAACACCTTCAGGAATGCATGGATCATGCAATCCCAAATAAAACCAAGAACTAATCCTCCAAAGGCAGATGTCCTGTCTGGTGGACCCCAGCCATAAACAAATTATACAATAGAAGGAGGAAGCTACTACATGATAGAGCAAAATCCCAAAAAGGGAAGGCATCTCTGATCAGTATTAGCAAAAAACTACGGGCACTCATAAAATCGTCTAAGGCCAGCTTCGAGAGAAAAATTGCACAGGACACTAAGGATATTCACAAGGCTTTCTTTAGTTATGTTAGGAACCTGGGTGGGAATTCCCAGATATGCTCAGAATTAGTCCAAAATGACAAAAAATACACCGAACTCACAGACATTGTCAACATCCTAGCTGACAGGTTCAGCGCAAACTTCTCCCCCCCTCCCCACCAAAAGGGCAAATATCTATCCCAGCAGAGTGCTACCCCCCTGACATCTCAGATGCTCAGGTAAGAGCTGCCCTCTCTAAAGCAAAAAACACAGCATCAATGGGACCAGATGGTGTCCTGGGCTGCGTCCTACATGAACTACAAAAAGAGCTAAACCCAAACATAAAACTACTGTTCAATCTCAGCCTTATTACAGGATATGTACCCAAAGAGTGGCGTACAGCAACAGTGATCCCTCTCCACAAAGGTGGTGCCTCAACGGATCCTGGAAACTATCGCCCCATAAGCCTGACTAGCTTGGTCTGCAAAGCTATGGAAAGGCTCATCATGGACCTCATAAATAAAGATATCGGGGACCTACAGACACTGGATCCTACCCAGTTCGGCTTTGTTAAGGGCAGATCCTGCCTCTTAAACCTGGTTGATTTCTTTGAAACAGTCACCAAGCCATTGACGAGGGGAAGGTGGTCCACACAGCCTACCTGGACCTCGCAAAAGCCTTCAATACAATACCCCACTCGGGCATTATAGATAAGCTCACCAGCTTAAATATAAACCCCTGTGTCACTAGATGGATTGCAAACTGGCTCAAGGACAGAACCCACATGGTTAGAATTGCTGGAGCCATGTCAGACTCCAAACCAGTTACAAGTGGCGTCCCACAAGGCTCAGTCCTGGGACCTCTCTTGTTTGGTATATATTTCTCTGAGGTACAGGCCAACATGGAAGGACTGTGACTGACCAAGTTCACAGATGACTGCAAACTGGGTGCCATAATCGACTCTCCAGCCGAAACAAGCATCCTCCAAAAGGGCCTCATAGAAACAGACAACTGGTGCCAGAGCCATGGCCACAAGCTAAACGCCAAAAAGTGTATAGTCATCCCCTTTGGCAAAAACAAAGTGCCCACAAATTACCACATAGGTGGTAATCCATTAAGTACAGAAGAAGTAATTAGGGACCTGGGGACCCAAGTTGATAGCAATCTCTCATTTGACAACCACGTGGCCAAAGTGGTTAGAAAAACATTTTATATAGCCCACCTAATCATGAAGGGATTCACATCTAGATCAGGGGATGTCATCGTGCCTCTTTACTCATCCCTCATCAGGGCCATAATTGAGTACAATGTCCCTTTTGGGATGTACCTTACCAGACACCTGCAGGAACTGTAAAGACCCCAAAAGTACCTCACCAAGAGGATCAAAGGGCTCAAACAGATGCCATATGCTGCCCGGTTAAAGAAACTCCAGCTCTACTCAGTGGCATACCGCCTGCTCAGAGGCGATCTGTGCCTGACGTATAAAGCCATTTCCAACCTGGAATTAATGGACATGCTGCACCTCAGAGACTCCAAATCCCATCGAGCTATGCGCTCGAGAGACTTGAACCTCAGCACTGAAATAAATAGGACATGCTGGAGGGGCAGATTCATAACCCAGAGGCTCCCTTCACTCTGGAATAAAATCCCAGTCTAGGTTAGGCAGAGTCCCTCATTGACTCTCTTCAATAGGAATCTTGATGAGTGGATGGGAGATCGTAGGTTTACCCCGGGTATCACTTCTGTGTCACTGTTAGACAGAGGCACAGTATACTAACCTCAAAAAAGGGCATAGCAAAATTAATTTAAAATGGGTAGCGAAAGCCAAACACACTCTGGCTAGGCTTATAAATGCCCTAGGGCAGATAGCCTAGTATGAACCTATGAACCTATGAATATATAAAGTCAAATAACAAAAGGCAGGAAAAATAGCTAACTAGATGGCCAGAAACTGAAATGAAAAAAAAAATGCTGGCTGACCATAAGGCCTCTCCAGAAGAACTGTTTCAGAAATAGAAGACAGAGGACACAGAGAAAAACAGAGCTTTCCTGCTGTGCCAGGAAGATGGAAGAAGCAGACTGCATTAATTTTACAAAAGTTCAGAAAAGCTATTGGACTGGTGTTCTATAGTAGGATTTATTAATTGAGAGGGCACATTGTGAGTATGGCCAACTATGTCCATGAGAAAACAGACAAGATCTATATTGTTAAAGCTGCAAATATGCTGGCAGAAAGAGATGCTCCTGTAAAGAATTCTGCAGGAAGGAAAAGTATTACATGTTGGGGGCAGCGGAGTGTTTGTGGAGTTTATTATTCACTGTACACCAGGCAGAAGAAAAGAATGTTTATCCCAGCAATCAGGGAATGTTGAGAGGCATGTTTGAGATTCAAACTGCTGTTTTCAGCTGTTTCCAGAATATCATTTTTTCACAGAAGATAGAATGACTTTTTTGGACAAAGAAAAGGCAAAGGGGAACTAAAAAATTTGGCCAACAAACAGTGAGTCACCAAGCAGATGACCTTGTTTCTCATTCTTCTGACAATAATAAAACCCATAGAGAAACTTTACAAGTGAAATGTTTTCCTTTGATACAAAGGGCAATACTTGAGCAGTAGAAGAAAAAGCACAGGAGCTAAGTAAAAGAATCAGGATTACTTTGGAATTGAAGCAGAAACTAGTACTGGGAAATAGAGATGATAAGAAGAAGAGCAGCAACACTCTGAAATTAATAAATAAATGGGAGACTGTAAAGTATCAATCCCATTCAATATAGGATTAAACATGTGAAATGTGGTTTTCAAAAAGTGGTTAAGAAATACTTGAATTTTGCTGTTAAATTGGTGGGTAAATTGTAAAGCATATAGCCCACTTTATAATCTTAATACATAGAATGATGCTGAAGGGACTGATGAAGCAGAGCAGCTCTAACTAAAACATTTTCTGTTCTCATTAATATATGTATAAAATCATGATGTGAATTGCAGGTTGTACTGTAAAGCAGTTTTATATAGGGTTCTGTCAAATGGTATTTTAAATGTGAGGTAGTGGATCTTAGTGGCTTCTGTAAATGTTAAAGATATTAAAGCAAGAACGTATTTTTTTTAGTTGTAATGTATCTGAGCTTTACACTCTAACAAGGTCAGAAAGGCTGGAAAGAAGCAAATTAAAGTTAATATACTGCTCTGATCTTAGAGTGCCAGGGTGGGGAGTTTAAAAGGTTATTGATTATGTTATTTCTGGAATTAAAATATTAATTTCCACTGTTTTTTACAGGGGGGACATCTAGGTTAATATACTTGGTTTAAGGTACACACTTTTTTTTTAAGCAAATGGTATTGAAAAATGTTTGAAATGCATGGAAATTGTAGTTCTGTTTTGCATGTGCAGTCATTATCTATTTTTCTATGAGCAACTATTCTCGGAGGACGATAGGAAGCCTATCAATGCAAGCAGGTAATCAAGAGATGTTGGAACAGGGTGTTTTGAGTGAAATTTACAAAGATTCTTTCATGCATCATCAAAGTTCCTGGCTGTTTTTTTTTCTCTCACCAACAACTGCTTTTGCATGGAGGCAAGCAGTCTTCTATGTGCAAACAATTAATTATGAGTGGTCTGAGCACTGTGTTTTCAGTGAAATGTATGAGGTATGGTGTAGTCAACATTTAAAGGTATATCTGCAAACAGTTGAATGAAAAATAATTGAAGTTGAATAAGTTATATAAGTTGTTACTTCTTCAGCATCATTGATACTTTAATGCATTAAATATTATAGTGCATAATTTGTCTTATTTATTTATTTAAGAGAAGTCAGTTCACTTTTTCTTAGCATTAAAAGTTAATATTTACTGAAAGTGTGCAAGCTAGTATTTTTTTTGCTGATGAAAAAAAAATGCTGGGAAACTGTATTTGTTTTCCAGGGCATAGCCTATGCAAGCCTAAAGAGCTTTTGCCGTTGTGATCACCAGATTATGTGTAATGGCTACCATTTAAAGTATTTTGTCTACTTGGGAGAATGGCACTTTACAGCTTACTGTGATATTTGCATGGGTTTTAGTCACAAAGCCTCTAAAAACATAAAAGGCACTCTTCATGCATAGCAGGCTCAGAAGTTAGAAACCATAATGTATACTACTGAGCAATCCCCCTTCATCCCCTTTCATCCAAGGAGGTGTTATTCCCTTAGAAAGTATGCAAAAATGACAACTGCCACAAAGAGGCTGAAATGGGGGGTGGGGTTGTCAAATGGGATACCAAGGAGCAGAAAGCTTTTCCAGGAGGAATAGAGAAACCTACAGATGCCTGTTTCAGTGAGGCAGTTTCTCAGCACCTGTCCTTGGTGTCTACCTTTCCCATCAGCCTTTGCCCAACCTGTCCAGATTTAGACACACTGTTAGATGCAAGCATGTTCTTCTGGGCCATATAATAAGAAACTTGTATTCCTCAACTTGAAGTAACATTGGCAAGCACAGCTGTCTACCACATGAAGTTGGTGGCTCAACAGTCTGTTTTCTCTTCCAGTAGAACCTAAACTACTGGAAAAGACAGAAAATCATGACAAACTGAAAGAAAGCTTATGGGACAGGCCATGTTACCCCTTACTTGTCCCTTTTTCTGGATGCCAGAGTGTATGAAGAGCTAATGCCTTCAGTGCCACTGTTGACACAGGCTCCTGGGCCTCAGACAGGGCTACTTTACAACTCAGCAAATTTCTCAGCAGGGAATGTCTTATAAGTTCATAGGTAGGTACTAGGCTATCAGCCCTAGGGCCTATACAAGCCTAGCTATAACAATTCCCCTGGATATTTCTTCCCAGAATATTTACTTCCCTGGACCCCTGTCTAGCAGGGCGACTGATATGATCCCATGGGTGAATTTCCATCTTCTTTGGATTTAAAGCCATTGAAACAGAGGGGTTGTTTCCCTACCCAACATGTCAGACTCTCTCTCTCAATAGATGATGAAGAAGATTAACTGACTAATACTTCCCAGCTGTCATTTCCCCTAAGGTATGACACAGATGACCAGGAAACTGTATCTTCAGGTTCTCTTCTACAGGGTGTCTATTTTGAGGAGGTGCTCAGTTTAATGCAAGATAATTTCAAATGAGAAACTGGGGAAATGTTGGATTAAAAAAAAATGGCCCTTTTGGGACAGAAAGTATCAAAACCAACAGATAGCCCATCAGTGTTTGAGAAGTTCAAGGATACCTTTCTGGAACAGGGCTCTGAACTACCCACTCCAAGGAAACTAGACTAGTTTTATACAGTCTGGTAAGCCTGACAATATCTGTTTAAGAATCAGACTATGGGCACTGCCAAGGGCACTTTGTTAGTGTCTAGTCCCACCCCTAATGATAGAGACAGTCATGTTATACACAGATTCAGGAAGAAGGTGTATACTCTGGGTAACTTGACCTTAAGGGCAATTAACTGCCAACTGAATATGAGAAAATACCATGCTGAAATCCTCAAACAACGGAGGAGCTAGAATCAGATAAAGGCCTAGACTCTCAAGGTTCAAATCATTTGGCTTACACACAGACACACAGAGCAAAAGGAAGATAAAACCACACTTAATAATGTGCTTGATGCTCTGGACACATTATCCAGGGCAGTGCAACATGTTAATTATCCACAGGCATGGATGGCTGTGCATGCAGCCATTAGAAAAGTATGTTAAGGGACAGTTACAAATGTTCCATAAGTAAGAATTTCTTATATGGTCCACTGATGCAAGACACTTTCAAGAAGTTAGAGGAAACAGGAAAGTGAAGTAAAACAATAAAACAAGCTTTTCAAGTTTCAATTTCCAAGACAAAGTTCTAACTATCTTTTAAAACACTGGCCATAATAGAAGAACTAAAGTTGAAGCCAATGGGCCAAAAAAAAAAAAAGCATTAGAAAAACAGATGGCAGAAGAAGAAGAAAGCCAAATCAGGGAAACAGTCTCTGGCCCAAACAAACCCTGTGAGCAACCGTAATTCATCTGATGTCCCTTCCTCACTCCCCCAACATTGTCACTGTGTCACACCGCCTCTGTCTACTCTCCTGAGAGCTTACCTCTGCACCCTTTAAAGATAATTTGGTTTTAATTACGATGGAAAGTGGGCCCCAGGCATCACTGCATCCTGCTACAAGGAAAGAATTCTGGACACTATCTAGGAATGCCTTACATACTGGGAACCAGCTGCAGATGTCCGTCCCCCTGTTGGGCGAGTTATGGTAGCGAGAGCTCACAAAGGAGTTTCCCTAAAGGGAGGAGGCACAAGATTTTAAGTTTGTTCCTAGTGTAGGAAAGTGATTGCTCATGGACAATATTTATGGACCTCTGAAAACTTAAATCATTTTTTTGGATTCCCATGTTTCAAATGCAAACCCTGAAGTCTCTCCTTGTACTCACGCCCAAGGTATACCCAATCATAATAGACCTTCAAGATATTTACCTTTATTTCCCCATAGTCAAAGAACCGAGAATGTTCTTCCAGTTTAGGGTGGAGGACTGCCTTTCCATTTCACATAACTGTCCTTTGGTCTTTCTGCTGCTCTAAGAATTCTTACAAAGTGTTTAGCTCAAGTAGTAGTATTCTTGACAACAAATGGGTCAGTGCCTATCCATACCTAGATTACAGCCTATCAAGTTCATACAGAAGAGAAACTAGAATGCAATGTCAAGTTCACACTGGTTGTGAACGGAACATAGGGGTCTACATTAGCAAGCCATAGTCCTGCCCAACACCAGGAATGAACATAATCTTTCTGTGAGACACCTTGGACATACACATTTATTTATTTTATTTTATTTTACATTTGTTATCCGGGGGTGTCTGACTGAGCCGAAAAGGCCCTTTTTCAGCAGAGGCCTGGAGAGAAAAGCTCCACATAGAAAAATTACAGATACATTTAATTATTTAGACATAATCAGTATGCACATAAATTACAAAAGACATATTTTACAGTGGTATGCAACACATCAACAGTTACAGTGGAGAGAACAAACAACAAAATATTAATTTTAAAATAAAGGTAATTAATAGATTTGTGGTGCACAGCTGAAATTTGGAACATAAGTAGAATACATACATAGTACACAGGTACAGTGCATACATTGTAGATTAGCTAGTGTTTGTGAGTAAGATTGAAAACTATTATCAAGTACTCTAGGTTTAGTATGTGTAGCTTATCCACTTTCACTAGCCTGGGGAGCAATCATGGCACTGCCAACTTTGCTTGAGATGTTGCCTGATGAGATCTTTAAAGGAGGCTTTGGACAATGTGTTTTGAATGCTAGTGGGGACAGAGTTCCATTTTTTAGCCACTGAACTACTATATAGTGTATCTCCAAAGCTATTGTAGCTGTTGGTGACTTCTAGTAGTAGCTTACGTGATGATCTAAGAGGCTTTTTGGCTGAGTAATGTTGTACTAGGTTTTTGAGGGCAGGGCACTTATTGGGGAGGTAATAGATCGAATGACAGAGGCAGAGCTGATTGTAGCCTAGAAGGCTGGGTAGTTCAAGCCAGTGGAGCTGTCTCAAAGCAGTGCAGTGATGAGTTCTATATGAGCAATTTGCAGCAAAGCGGGCAATTCTGTTATAGCAGGCTTCCATTTTGCTTAGTTCAGTTTTGTTGAGATTAGTCAGAATGGGAGATGCATAGAGTAGGGTGGATAGAAGCTGGGAGCGAGCAATGGCTGAGCTTGTGTTGTTGGTAAGAAATGGTTTGATACAGTAGAGTGATCCCAGTTTGGCATGTACTTTTTTAATAGTTAAGTTGAGATGACTATCGAATTTTTGGTGGGAGTCTATGGTTATTCCCAATAGCTTAGCCTGTGCCACTGGAGTGATTGGAGTAGCATTTGTAGAGTAGATAGTGAATTGACTGTTATCAGTGTTTTTGTTAGAACTGGTTATAATCATAAGCTGAGTTTTCTTTGGATTGAGGATAAGTTGGGCTTTGGTAATGTCAATGTCAGAGAATGCTAGTTGAGTTGATTACAGGAGGGTGGGAATGTTTTGTGCAGCACAGATTAAGGTAGTATCATCTGCATATTGAATGATAGATGCATGCTGTGTGGAGGTATAGAGGTCATTTTTGAAGACTGTGAATAGTAATGGTCCTAAGAAAGAGCCCTGTGGGACTCCTATAGTTATGGACAGCTAACTGAGGAGAGAGAGAATTTTCCCATTTCACAGCTTGGTACCTGTCAGTTAAGTAGCTTTGGAACCAGGTAAGAGTGGAATTTGATAGGTGATATTGGTTTAGTTTGTTTAGCAGGATTTGGTGTGAGACTGTGTCAAATCCTTTGGGCATATCCAAAAAAGAGTTGACACCTGCAGGCCTTCATTTTTGAGATGGTTTACTGTGTCTGTGAAGCAGAAGAGGGCTATAGTGGTACTATGGGCAGGTCTGAAACCATGCTGAGTAGGTGACAGGATGTTGCTTTCTAGGAGATATTTTAGCACCTGGGTATGGATGCATTTTTCTAGGATTTTGGCCAGGGGGAGAGTAAAGCAATGGGTCTGTAGTTATTAAGTTCAGTGGAGGTCTCGCCTTTATGTTTGGGTGTAACATAGGATATTTTCCAGAGTTTTGGCACATAGTTTTCAACAATTGATCTGTTTATGAGAGTGGAGATTGGGATAGCAATAGCATCTGCTGTGAGTTTTAAGGAATAGCTGGGGACTAGGTCAGCTGCTGTTGATGAGGTTTTCAGTTTGGAGAGCATGCTTTTGATTGAAATGGTGGAAACTGTTTTGAGGGTAAAGCTTGTATTAGTGTTATTTGTGTTGGGGGGGGGGTAGTGAGGAAGGAACTGTCCTGTGATGCTAAGGATAGAATTCAGTTCACAAAGTGGGAGTGGAATTGTGTTTCAATTGGAAGTTTAGTGTCAGGGGTGGTTGGTTTGGGGGTAGCCTTTTGGGTGGGCTTTAGTAGCTGGTTTACATTTTTCCAAAATTTTTGGGGGTTGTGTTGGTATTTAGTTTGTAATGTCATGTAGTAGGACTTTTTGTCCAGACTAATGCATTTTTTTGCATGGTTGCGCAGTTCTTGGTACTTAGTTAGGCTTTGTGTTTCTTTGTTTTTTTGATAGTAAAGCCACACAGTGTCTCTGGACTTGAGGATTTGTTTGGTTTCTTTACTGAGCCAGGGGTTTGTAGAGGTTCTAACCTTGATTTTGCGCAATGGAGTGACAGTGTCTAGGTGTTGTAGAAATGTTTTGTTGAAATATGCAACAGCCTGGTGAAGTGGGAGGGTTTTTAGGGGGATACAGTTACAGAGTATAGTATTGAGGACCTCAGGAGAGAATTTTTTAGTGTTTCTAGTGAATATATAGTTAGTGGTTTTGCATATGCTTGTTCTACTACATATAAGGTATATTATGTTGTGGTCACTTAAGGTGTCTGGGAGACTTCCTGCGTGGGGGTACAATGTGGGGTTATTAGTTAGGACCCAGTCAAGGATAGATTCCCTTTTAGATTTTTTTATCACATCTAGTTGGAATTTGGACTAACTGTTAGTAGCCATGGAGATTTATTACATTACTTGGTGGTTCTGATATGCAGGTGAACCAATCTAGGTTGAAATCCCCCAGAATAAGGGTTTCTTGTGAGTATGTGTAAGAACACCAGGATAAGAAGTCTTCAAGGCTAGTAGGTGTATTACCAGGTGGAATATAAATCACAATTGTGGTGATGACCTTTTTAGGGTGAAGTTGAAGTTGTGAGATAAGTATGTCTCAGTTATTAGGGGAGGGGTAGGAGTTTGGTAATTGACGTACAGTTAAGTTGGACTTGTTCAGTAAGGCAGTTCCACCCCCTCTATGAAGTGATCTGTCTTGTCTAATGATATTGTAGCCAGTAGGGAGAACTTCTGAGTTAGCTATGTTTTTATTAAGCCAGGTTTCTGTTAAAGCAACTATGTCTGGGGAGTAGTGTGCTATTGTAGCCTGGAGTTCAGGTATTTTAGATTTTATTTTTGATACTTCTAATATTAATATTTATCATAAAAAGATGGTTGGTTTTGCTGTTGTTGTTGATTTGCCCAGGGATGAAGATAGTGAGGGTGTTATGTTCTGACATTTGTGTTGGAGAAATTTGTGTTGGACAGGATGGATTTGGTGGATATCCCCACTTATGGTAAGCCTGGTGTTAAAATGGTGATACAGATGTTGGAGTTTGGTGATGAGTGTGAGAAACTATTGTGTTTTTTGGAGTAGGAATGAGAGCATATGTGTTTAGTTCTGAATTGGTCCATTATGTAGTTCTTGAACAATTGTGGGCATATATTATTATAATGTGTGGTGTCTGTATATGAGAGTGCATAATGTAGTGTTGTGCTACTAAGTTTAGGGATATTGCTAGAGTGATAACTTGTGATATTATAAAGAATTATGAGAAGACAGACTAGACTTAGTTGTGTGATAGTCATGGTTATAAAGTTTAAGTTGGTTCTAGGTGGGGGTCTGGATAGGAATTATAGGGTTGCACTATATGTGGATGGGTAAGTAGTGTGGGTGATGTAAATAATGCCTAGTGGGAATGAGAGTGGTTGGAAGTATTTTGTTGTGGAGCAACTTGGTGTGGTGTAATGTGATCTTTCTTGAGGAGCTGTGATTGGTGGAGGTGATGTGAGGGTGAGCTGCAGGTGTGGCTGTGATTACTATAAATGTAGAGGTAGTGGGGGGGAATAGGGGGCAGGGCAGGGGAGCAGAGAGAACCCGAGCAGTAGCGAGGGCGAACTGAGCTGAGCAGAGCCCACCAAGACAAGAGTAAAAAGTAAGTATTACTTTACAAATCTGAACACTTTAAGCAAATTCCTGAGGTCTAATGGCTTACCAGCAAGCAGACTGCAATTGCTGAAGAGCATATGTAAGGTCTTTCTTCCCACAAGCAAAATAATTTTCATGAAAGGCTTCTTCAAGCAAGTAATGAGGCCCTTTTTGAACATGATGGATTCCCTCAGGGTGTTGGAATTCAAGGCACTGATTATCCCCATGGTACCTTAGGCAAGATTCCACATTAGAAAAAATATAGTGTTATCTTAAAACATGCTTTGAGCAACCTCACAGCTACTGGACAAGGGCATTGTGGGGGTTATAAGTCAGGAAGAACATAAGCATGCCATACTCTCAGCCCAACAAGTATATTCTGACCAAGGATGTGTCTCTCAAAGCTTGGGAGGCCAATTATGGACCACACAAAGTCCAGGCAGATGGACAACAGTCCAAAATCATTTACACGTCAAGTTATAAAATGCTAGATGTGAATGAATCATTGGGAGTCATCATGGCACTTTGGAAATCAGGAGTTCTGAAGTTCTTGACAGGCAGAACCAAAGTAATGTGGCACATAAGCAAATAAGGAGGCAAATATTTGTACCCCATGTGCAAATTAGTACTGATGTCCATAAACCTGCTTATGCAGAAGCAAGGTTTTCTAATGATGTTTAAGTTACAGGAGCTCAGGCTGGCAGGGTGAATTTTGATTTTTTTCAAATATCTTTTGCCTGTGGACATTCTCAAGACTATAAAGGAGTCTGAAACTTTCAAGATGGCTGCACACTGTTCAGTGGGTTGATTTGAGCTCTCCCATTGTAAAAACAGAAACTGAAAAAGAGCAAATGATACTACCAGAGTAAAAACCACTTAGCGGGTAGTATTTACACTGCCTGGATGCCAACAAAGCTACATTTTGAAGAAAATGAGAAAAAAAGCAAACAGAAATGGAGAAAAGAGAAATCTAACTAGTTAGAATCTTAAACCAGTTCAGCAAAATGTAGTACGGGTTTTAGCTTTTGTACAGAAGATGGCTTCTAGTAATACAGAGGGGAAAGTAAGTCAATTGAACTCAGGTATGTTTAAAATAAATGAAACACTGAAACAATATAGCAAGTGAAAAAAAATGTCAGAAAAATAGAAGCTTTAACTAACTATTCAGATAAACTGATAAAACTGCAAAAATTAGAGGACAAAAATGAAGCAAATGTTGGGTGAGCATGAAGCTTCTCAAGAAGTGCAGTTAAAAGACAGAGCACACGGAGAAAGGTTGAAGTTTATACTGTACCTGAGAAACTGGAAGGAGCACACTGCATTAATTTTATGAAAATGCAAATAAGTAATTGGATTGCTGCACCACAGCATGATTTGTTAACTGAGATGGCACACCATGTGTATGCTCCAAACCTGTCCATGAGAAATCTGAAATCATACCAGCAGAAGTAGTTGCTCTTTATACAACTATGGCAGATGCGAAAAGTGTTTCTAACTGGAGACAGTACAGTGTTTGTGGAATGTGATTATTTAATGTATACTAGGCAGGTGTAAGATTCAAGCTGCTGTATCCAGCTGTCTTTAGAATATTTTTCTGGAGGGTCAAATGCTTTGATGCCGAATAGGCTACTGAAGAAATAAATTTTAACCAACAGAGGATGAAAGAGCAAGTAGAATGGGGCTCTGCTTCCCATTTTCCTGACAATTGTAAAACCCATAGTCAAAATTTGCTAGAGAAACATTTTCAATTTTTCCAAAGGAAATACTTAATAGACAGTAAAAGCAGGGGATTTAACTAGAATAATCAAGAGTGCCCTGGACTTGAGCCAGAGACTAGTACTGGGAGATGGAAATGGTTAGGAAGACCAGCAACACTGACATTAGTGAACAAATGGGAGGCAATAAATCATCAAGCCCTTTGGATATAGAAATAGCATGTAAATTGTGGCTTTGCAAGAAAAAGTGGCTGAGAAAGACTGGAATTTTGCTGACTGTGTTAAACTGATGGTTGATCTCTAAAGTGTATACCCTAATGCATGTCATTAATGTTTAGAAGGACAATGAATGGTATGAAAAACAATTGTAAGTAAAACAGTTTTTGTCCTTATTAGTATTTAAATATTTGATGGTGTAAATTACATGATATATTGTAAAGCAGTTTTGTACAGAGTGCATTCAGGGGTATTTTAAATGTGAGATGCAGGAGTCTTAACAATGACTGCTGTATATGTTAAAATATTAAAGCAAGCCTGTAGTTTTCCTAGTTGTAAGATATATAGGATTAACACTGTAATAAGCTAAGAAAAGCTGGAAGTATAGATTACTATCCTTTGTTTAAGCTATAAACAATATTTTAAGTAAACAGACTTGGACAATAAGACATAAGGATAGAAGGCATGGTAAACTTTAAGTTTCTTGCATCTGCAAAGTTAGCTTTTTGTCCCTGACAAATGTCTTCAGTTTGAGACAAGCCTGCAGCTGTGGCCAGTTAGCCATATGGAATCTGAACACTGTGCTCTGAGTGAAATGTATAAAGATCCTTTCATGCATATGCAAAGTTACTAAACTTTTTTTCTCATTGGTGACTGCTTTTACTTGGAAATGAACTGTCTGCAGGTACAAACAATCTTGAGACCTCAGCACTTTTTGCAGAGAAATGTAAGAGATGCATTGTAATTAACATTTAAAGGTAAAATGGTAAGCAGTTCAGTGAAAAATAAAGTTATAAAATGTGGGACGTGAATATGTTATATAAGTAGGGGATTCCCAGCAACCTTAATACTTGAATATATTTAATATAACATTGCACAGTTTAGTTTATTTATTTAAGGGTAGCCAGTTCAATTTTCTTAAGCTAAATGTTAATGTTTATTTAAAAGCATGCAAGCTGTTTTTTCAGATCTTGGAGGGTAACAGAAAAGAAAAGATAATAATTAATGAATGCGGGAACTCATGCTGTAACATGTGCTTTAGCATAGGTAACCTTTAGATTAGGTATTGCCTCTGGGTGCAACTTTTGATTTGTGATGACAACTCCTGCCTGGAGTGGTACACTACATTTGTTAAAAGTATAAAAGTCTCTGTGTATTTTTCTAAGGTAAAAACAGATATGGTTTTGAAAATGTATTTATTTATTAATTTTTTGAGTGTTTTCATTGAGGAAAACTAGTCATAAAAAATGCAACATAAGTTCAAATGGAGATAAGAAGAAGCAACTGCATAAGAGATCAGCCTGCCAAACCCTAGTATGTGTAAATAAGTCAAAAGGTAGAAACACACTGCCCAAAAAACTGTCATATATAATAGGTCAGAGTATTTTTTTTTATAAAATGGCTATTCTGTTAATATTAACATGGAATATAAATTGTTTTACAGGTATAGACAAAAGAGCAAATAATACTGAACTATATTAAGAAATGTAGGATACTAATAACAATGTTGAAGAATACACAATTGGATAGAAATGAGCATGTGGATTTGACAAAGGATTTCAGGATAGACTTTCAATAGAATATCAGGAATAAGGGGAAAGGGGTAATAATGCTAATGTGCAGAGGGGATTAAGTAGTGATAGAAGAGGAAAAAAGAAATTGTAGATCTCTGGTAGTAAGTGGTTACTAGCAAGTGAGGAGGATTATGCTGGCATGTGATTATATTCCTCCAAAGCTACTATTATGAGGCTTAGGAAAATGTTGAGAAAAATAATCACCTTCCAATAGGGATTTATGTGTAGGACTGGAACTTGACTTGCAATAGTGAGGATGTATCAGGGGACCTAGAAGGAAAATATAATGAAAAGTAGATTTTTGAAGAAATATATAAAATATTTGGTATAAAAGATGTGAATTTAGATGTAGGAACTCAGACAAAATTTACATATTATCCTCCAAGTTACAAGAACAGGGCTATGATAGACAGAAACACAGTTGTGTAAGTTATACTCACCATAACTGTAGATGTTTGAATACCACACTGCTGCAGTAGCATTTGACTATATAGATTGTTTACTGCCTAGGATACATTGACTGGACAACATCACAAAGCTATGGCTCTGACTGCTGATTAGCTAGCCCCTTCAAAGGAAATCAGCAGTCAGAGTGTAACAATTTCAGGACTTCCTTGCCCATACAGAGAGATGAGTGCACTCATCTTGAACCTGTAAAAGATACAAACAATAGCAAATTAATTTATATTCCAACAACTAACTATATACAGATGAACAGGGTTGGAGGATGAGTGTGGCTACTGCAGCAGTGAGGAATTCAACATCTACTGTTATGGTAAGTGCAACTTACACACTTGTACTATGTGTATCATTCTCACATGCTACAGTAGATTACTATAGCTTATCCATCCTGGGAAGAGGAAGGGTAAGGGTCCAGGAGCCCCTGCAGAATGGTCCTAGCAAATCCTACTCTGGATCTTGAGAATGAATTCAGTTTGTGGGGCTTTTTAAATGTATGAACAAAACACCAATTTGCTGCCCTAAAATGCTTCTACAGTCCACCCATTTCCAGTATGCCATTGAGGAAGTTAAGGCTCTGGTGTAATGTACCTTAACCCTGCCTAGAATAGTTTTGCCATAGTGGGTGTAACAAGACACAACAACTAAAGACAGTCATCTAGAAATAGTCTGTTTAGACACAAATTGACATTTTTTTAGTCCCAGAATAGGAAATAGCCAATTAGCTTTCCTGAAGGACTTGATTCTGTCAATATAGTACTTCAATTGTCTATGCACATCCAGGATATGAAGAATTCTTTTTAGGATCTGGTAGAAAACTGGGAGACTGATGGCTTGAGTCCAACTGAACTCTGAACCTACCTTAGACGTGAAAGAGGGATTAGTTCACAAGCTCACCCTATCACTATGACAAAACAGATGTTGTTCCTCCACCTAAGAGCTTGCAAGTCTGATACTCCTCTTGCAGGCATGAAAGCAATGAGGACATTTTTTTAAGTAAATCAGCCAGGGAAGTGGGTTCACATGGTGACATAGTCAGTGTCTCCATCATAAAATTGAGATCCCAAGTGGGAAAATCTGTCTACAATGGGTTCTCATATGCTAAACTCCATTCAGAAACTGTTTAACAATAACCAGATAAGAAAAAGAAGGATCTGCTGGAATGGCTACAAGATGAACGTTGATAGAGGCACAACAGAAGCTAGGAGATACTAATTCAAAGAAATATTTGAGTATAATAGATGTAAAATCATTGATGTGACCCTATTTATTAGCTATGCACCAAAAAGGTGGTATTTTCCATTTGACAATATATGACTTTCTAGTAGTAGCCTTTCTTGCCTCCTTCAGTTTCTGCTGCACATCCCCATAAAACAGATGCCTTAAAGGTATCGAAACTGAATAATTCAGGCAGTCATTTGAAGTTGTTTGATGTTGTGTATCAAACTCTCCCTGTCTTGTGTGAGTAGACCCAATCTGTGAGGAAGATTAGGTAATTAGCTTTGGCCAATTCCATAAGATGGGAGCCTGTGCCAAAAAGGAGTCACTACAATGATTTTTAGGAATTCTTTCTGAATTTTGAGAACTACCCTGGTAATCATTGAAAAGAGTGGAAAAGTATATAGCAATATCCCAACCAGGGGAATGACAGAACATCTGTTCTCCTCATTTGATTGCAAGGATTCCTGAAATATAACATGTGTAGCTTGTCTGTTTTAAAAGGAGGGAAACAAATCTTGAGGTGTTCTCCACATCTGGAACAACTCCTGGAAAACCTCCTCATTGAGTTTCCAGTCATGAGGATCTGTCCAGGATATGCTGAGCTTGTCTGCTACGTTTTGCTTTCATGATATGTAAGA
Source organism: Protopterus annectens (assembly GCF_019279795.1). Taxonomy (NCBI): domain Eukaryota; kingdom Metazoa; phylum Chordata; order Ceratodontiformes; family Protopteridae; genus Protopterus; species Protopterus annectens. Next base: position 378,879,985 of record NC_056729.1, on the reverse strand, counting down.
ACCTTGAAGGGTTAAGGAGTGCTGTAGAGCTAACTCACAAGTTATCTCTACCAACTGACACAGAGCTATGATCTGGTGCCCACTTGTTTATGTATCACACTACTGTGGTATTGTCTGTAACCTGGCTCCAAAGATAATGTAGAGCTCTTATGCAACATAATATTGCAAAACTAGAAGCACACCCTTTTCAGCTTGAGCAAGCAAATAAGACATCTTGTAAAGTCTTATAAAGCAAACTATGAATTTAGATTAGCATCCCTAGCTAAGGATAACCATAAGGCATTCTTTAGCAACTTCCCAAACCATAAAGGAAAAGCCCAGATTTAGGCTGAACTGGTAGTGAATGGTACGGCATATACTGAACCAGTGGAAATAGCCAACCTGCTAGCAGACAGGCTTAGTGAAAACTTTCCCCCCTGTCCCCACCACATATACCCCAAAACATTTCTACCACCTATTCTCCCCCTAGTATCTCTTAAGAGCAGGTGTTAACCACGCTCTCCAAGGCCAAAAACACAACCTCTATGGGATCTGATAACATCCCAGATTGTGTTCTCAATGGTTTAAAACTGGAGTTAGTAACACCAAAGGGTACTCTTTTCAACCACAGCCTAAGCACTGGTTTTGCCCCTGACAAATGGAAAACAACTTCCATCATCCCCTTGCACAAGGGGGGGGGGACAGCCACTGACCCTGGGAACTATAGACCCATTAGCCAAACCAACCTTATCTGCAAGGCCATGGAGAGAATCAACATAGACCTTATGAATAAGGATATAGGAGACCTTTAAACACTTGACCTGACCCAGTTTGGTTTTGTTAAATTAAGATCCTGCCTGTTGAACCTGGTGGACTTCAAATCTGTCACCAAACCCCTGGATGAAGGCAAATCTGTGCATACAACCTACCTAGACTTGGCCAAGGCCTTTGACACAATCCTCCACTCAGGCATCATTGAAAAACTCATGCAGCTGGGGGTCAACCCATATACTGTCAGGTGGGTTGCAAACTGGCTTACCGACAGAACACATACAGTCAAAAGAGGGGAATCCACCTCCACCAGCAGACCCATTAACAGTGGTGTTCCACAGGGATTGGTACTGGGGCTCCTATTGTTTGGAATCTACTTCTCAGAAATACAGGCAAAAACAAAAGATCTGTGGCTGACAAAGTTTGCTGATGACTACAAGCTGGGAGCAGTTACTGAGTTCCCAAATGATGTCAACATTCTGCACAAAAGACTTGCACAAACCAATGATTGGCACCAAAGTCATGGCCTTAAACGCAGTGCAAAAAATGCATTATCATCTCTCTGTTTTTTTTAATTTCTTCAAGTCTTTTGGGTTTCTAATACCATGAAGGGAAAGGACCCCATTCCTAAGTCGAAGTACGGTTAAAGTTATGAAATTAGTATTGTTTCAATCTTTGATGTCAGCCAGAAGTGCTCTTCATAGCACCAGCAATGTACTCAGTAATGACTCCTTCTGCAATTCATATAGAGTCACATGTATTGGTAACATATCTAAAGATGATTGTAGATTCTTTTTTATAAGATCCATTTCTCCTACTACTATTGGAACTGTGTAGGTATCTTTCTTCCAGATTTCTCTCATTTCTGCTTGAAAATCCTGATAATTTATGACTCTATAACTGTAGTCACTGGGTGTAGCGATTTCAATGATCAATGCTACTTTTGTCTTCTTTTCATGGACCACAATATCTGGTTTTCTCACATCTATCTTTTGGACTGTTGCTAATAGGTGATCCCATGTGATGTAGACGTCATCATTTTCTATGATGCTTTGTGGCTCATGTTTCCAGTGTCTTTCAGCCACATCAATGCCATAATGTTTGCACAATCCCCAGTTCAATAGTCTTTCCACATTATTATGCCTTTCAGTATACAGTCCTTTTGCCATTAGAATGTCACAACCAGCAACAAAGTGTGCAACTGTTTCCAATTCTGTTTTACAAAACCTACATTTATCTGTTTCTCCCACATGTTCAATGGACTTTGTAAACCAAGATGTACATAGCACACTATCTTGGGCCACCAGTATTAACCTTTCATCTTTTGGTTTGAATTCACCTCTCCTTAACCATTTATGTGTTCAATCCTGATAAACATAAGGTCTTTCCAGGAGTTTCTATACCTACAACTATATTTATGCATTTTCCACATTTCTTACCTTCTCATCTGACCCTTCACCTTATATTCTTTCTTTTGTTTTTTAGCACATTCAGTTGCTGCCTGATTTTAATCTGCTTCAGGTTTGATTTCCATTCCTGCTTGACACCAATATGCTTCTGCTAAACTAAGCATAGAAGTCATCTTAGATTTATTCTCCTCATGTTTCAAAACTTTCACTATCTTTGGGTTTTGTGAGGTCAGGAGATGTGTGTGCAGTTCCAAGATTGCAGATCTATACATGTAATCAATTTCAAGGAGGTCCATACCTCTTTTGGAATGGGTAATATATAATCTTGGTATCCAGTGATTTTTATAAATCATATAGTGAGCATGAATCATCTTTCTTGTTTTCCTGTTTAATCTATCCAACACTTTTAGGGACAGTCAGTCACTCCAAAACTGTAAGTTAGGACAGGAAGAGCAAATTGGTTTATAGCTTGAATTTTGTATTAATTTAAGTCTTCTAAAATATTCCTTACTAAGTTCTATTCACATTTGTTTATGTTTTATTGTTGATCCTTCATCAGTTCCAAAATATTTATACACTCCCTCTTGCTCAAGTTCTTTTATATCACATTCTTGTCCCAATCTGATGTTTTCTTGGTGCTGCACCTTTCCTGCTTTAAAGGATGCTTTTGGACATGCATCAAGACCAAAGGAATTATTATATCATCTGCAAACTGGGAGCAGACACTGAGTCCCCAAATGATATCAACATTCTACAAAAAGGACTTACGAAAACCAATGACTGGTGCCAAAGTCATGGTCTTAAACTTAATGCATTACCATCCCCTTTGGCAAAGGTGATGTCCCTGCAGATTATCATATTAATAACAGTACCTTAAACTCTAAATCAGTGGTGAGAGATTTGGGCACACAGCTTGACAGCTACCTTACTTTTGATCACCATGTCTCCACGGTGGTAAGGAAGGCCTTCTACATTGCTCACCTCATAAGAAAGGGCATAGCTTCCAGAACAAAAGATGTTATAACCCCCTCTACTCTTCCATCATCAGAACAATAATGGAGTACAATGCTCTCTTTGGTATGTACCTAAACAGGCACTTGCAGCAACTGGAAAGACCTCAAAGGTTCCTCACAAAGAAAATTCAGGGTCATCAGCACATGTCCTATGTGGACAGACTGAAATCATTGTCACTATATTCTGTATCATATAGACTACTCAAAGGCGACCTGTGCCTTGCATATAGAGAAATCTCTGATCCTGCCTTAATGGTAATGCTGTACATTTGTAAGTCAAATGGTACAATATTCACTTGCTCTAGGGACCTTGACCTAGCATGTGACATCATCAGGACTTGTTGGAGAGACAGACATGTCTCCCAGAGGTTGCCTCTCCTCTGGAATAAACTTCCAATACAGGTTAAACAGAGCCCCTTGTTAACCCATTTTAAGTATAACTTGGACAATTGGATGGAAAACCACAAATTCACCCCAGGGATTTCACCTGTGTCCCTCTTGGATAGGGTCAGTTGGTACTGATTTAGATCTGCCTATAACATAGACCATATCTCTAGAGACTTAAAGGACAACAACAGGATTCCATTATTAAATGCTCAACTTCTCTGTCCTTTTTCTCTCTAATTACAGCCCCTGCTATGAATAAACAACAATACAGCATTTAAAATATTTTAAATTGACTGTTTATCTCCACTAGAACTGTACCTTACTGTATTGTGGTAGTTTCCCCACCCTGGAAGAGCTTGCTGCAGTCTCTAATTCATTGATGTCATCAAGGCCAATGACTACAGGTAGTTTTCTGGCCAATTCCCTCCCCAAACTGACATCACCACGACTGTCCTAACAACCTACCCAAGCTGTGATGTCGCAGTTCCCTGGTCCTTCCTCTACCCATACAAAAAGTAAAGGCTAGAACAAATAAACAGTAGACGAGTCAAGTCTCCTGCTGTGAGCTGTGAATCATAGCAGATAACAGCTCAAATTACCCTTAGCACTTTGACAGCTGGGGAAGTTAGGTGTGAAGGGGGGTGGGAGATGAGTCGAAGAAGTACAATTCAGACTTCATAAAAGACTGCAATTTAGCCATTCTAAAAAGAATCAGCAGTAAAAAAACACTTTGAAAATCTGTTCTGTGGCATTTGCACTGTTTGTTTTAAGTAGTCATTGAACAGCATCAAATGTTACTTAAAACTGACTGAAAGACAGCAGTGAATGCATGTAAAATCAATGCAGTGACAGCTTTAAGAAGAAAGAGGCCTGCGTGATGAAATTTTTTACAGAAAAGCACTGTATTGTGGGATACCTAGTGGCAGACAAAACAATCAGGATCACTTCAAGATGCTAGACCCAATGTGGTCAGACTCAGTAATTATGTATAAAAATATCTAAAAACTTGTAAATAGTCCCAGAGTGGTGTTACAATGTAGGAAACACCAAACCATGATGAAATAAACATGTTTTTTTGGGTCTGTGGGTGTGGTTCTCCTTTATGGGCATAAGGGTTGAACTTGGCTAGGCTAGTAGGGGCCCTAGGGCCATTAGCCTTGTAACCTCCTATGAACATATTTATTTGATCCCAAAGTAATGCTCGATGCCAAAGTGATCCAACCAAAGGAAATAAACAAGTACAGTCAACAAAGAACCTTCGGAAGAATGCTGCTATGTTCTAAAATAGTTTATTAAAACCAAGTCAAAGCCAGTATATTCAAGTGATTAGCGCTTTTGGGTGTTAACCCTTCATCAGATGAGCAAGCTGTCTAAATAAGAAAAAAATGTGGCTACCCTATAATCTGCAATGGGCCACCACTGGGGCTAGTTATTTTGTAAACACTCTTGATGGAGAAGACAGACAAAAGAGTAATGCAGAACACTGATAATGTGACCCAGATGCATAAAATCTTAGGTATTTCTTGAAGTTGTGTGCATTATGAATGTGATGGTTTGCATCCAATGTTATCATAACACAGTGGTCTGGTAGTAATGCTAACACAGACTGGAAGGTCAACATCTTGAATTTTGTAATTGGATGGTGCAGCAGTAACATTGTTGCCTCACAGCAAGAGGTTCTTTGGTTCGATTCTCAGCTGGAGTGCCTTCTTTGCAGACTCTACCTGTCTTTAGTGTGGGTTTCCTCTGGGTGCTCTGATTTCCTCCTTCATTACAGAGACATACATCTGGAGGGTTTCTTCCTGGGCCTCACTGAAAATTGGCTTAATTCCAAGTTGGACTTTCCCAGTAAACAAATGTTAAATAATAAAATAATCTTCACAAAAAGATTGAGAAAGGAAAGATTCAAAACTGATCTCCAAGAGTGCTCCCTTTTTGGGACCAGAAACATTCTTGAATAAACCCTGTTCCTATGTGCTCTTCAGGAGTATGTTCTATGACTCCTACTTCGAAACATGTGTTAGAGCACCTTGGAAAATAACTCTGTTTGACTGGGTGGGCAAGGGGGGATCACCGTGAAAGGAGGAGGATTCTAGCCATTAACCAACTGTATCCCTCCTGGATCACCTTTAAAATCCATTTGTCTGAAACTATCTGATGCCAAATAGAGGTACTGGGAGTCATATTTTGTGAAAAGGGAAGAGGTGTTGAGGCACAAAGGGAAGGGAAAGTGACCAAGTTCTTGGCATAGTCATTCAGTTGCTAGTGCTTGTCCATTTTTTGGGACTTGGCTGCTTGCCTATTATTAGGCAGCCTCCCGTGTTTGTTTTGTCTTTTAAAGGGAGTTGAGGGTTTGGAATGGAAGAACCTGGGTACCTGAAAAATCCTAGATACTCCCTGCAGTAATTTACCTCTCTCATCCAACTGCTTGGGAACCTGCATAGAATTAGGCCCAAATAAATCCTCTATATCAGGGGGGAACTCAACATTTCTGAATTTAACTCTGAAAACTTTTGATTCTGTAGCCAGACACATCTTTTCAAGACTGTAACTGAAACATAAGCCCTAGAAACTGTATCAGCACAATCATACGCTCTTTTTAAGGCATGCCACTTGGGGCAGGTTAGAAACAACTGGATTCACATAAGACCTGTGTTTGAACGTTAGGGAAACAGAAAACTCACTTGAGCTATTGACACATTTTAATTTAAGCTTCCACATGTAGGCCTGGTAGCTAAGGATTCTAAAGCCAAGAGTAGAAGAAGAAAAAAGTTTCCTACCTTGTCTCTCCAGCCATCTGCTTTCATTATCCCCTGGCACTAGACTGGGGTGGGTAAGTCCACAGAGGTTCCTCACTAAAAGAATACAGAGCATAAGTAAAATGTTCTATGCAGACCACCTCAAGGCCCTATCCCTGTATTCTGTCTCCTACAGGCTTTTGAGGGGAGATCTATGCCTGGCATACAGGGCATTGTCAGACCCCACTCTGATGGACCTCCTGCATGCCCACAAAACAAACAGCACCAGAATTACCAGTTCTAAAGGGTCTATATTAGAACACCGAACATTCAAAATGTCGAGTGTTCTAATATCGAACCCTAGCGATCGAAAATGTAAAACATCGAACTTTCGGAACAGCAAATGTTTTCCTAGGGAAAAAAGTTGCTGTTCCAAAACACATACACATAACACAAGCACACCAAACAAACAGCGATCCACACACATACACCTAAACTCTTACACCTAACCCTACACTAAACTATACATACACCACTAACTATCCACTTACTTTAACCCAAACCCTAACCCTAAGGTCCGTCACTATCGCACAGTCACCTCACCCGTGCCCTAACCCTAACTCACCTAACCTGCCCTAACCCACATGTCCACACAATCGCACACTTACCTGAACCCAACCCATAACTTTCCACCAGAGCGCTGAAAATACCGAAGCAACAGAAACGGACAACCAAATTCTTTCCTTAGCGTTCACTGAAAATGGGTCAATATTAGAACACTCGACATTTCAAATGTTCGGTGTTCTAATATAGACCCGTTCTAAAGATGTAAACTTTGCCTGTGATATAAATTGGACCTGCTGAAGAGATAGGTATGCAGCCAGAGACTACCCCATCTATGGAACAGGCTCCTCATCCTTGTGAAGCAGAGTTCCTCCCTAACCCAATTCAAGTGCAACTTAGACAATTGGATGGGAAACAGGAAATTCATCCCAGGTTTAGCACTTATGCCTCTAATGGAAACAGGTAACCTGTAAATGGTTAATCTTCCACGCCCATGCTTACACTTATCAAGGGTATCAGAACTTGTCAAAGATTTGGGATGCATGGCTAGGTTTAAAAAGGCCCTTGTGGTCGTTAGCCTAGTAAACACCTATGAACCTATGAAGAGTCTGTTAGCAGAAGGAGGCATAAGTGTGATACCAGCAGGGTCTGCTCTAAGAGGATAACAGTTATTAGACAGAAAAACTCCATGCATTTTTTCTGCCTTGTTTGGAACAGTTGATTGGCAGTCAGGAGGATTACAGGCAGCTTTAAAAGCATCCTCCAATGCTGGTAAAATGGGAATAATGGATGTTTTATTAGGGGCATCTTGTTCAAGTAAATCATAGCATCTGCAAAACTCAGGGTGCATCTACCTGTTCTCAAAATCATCCCTTATTCTAGAAATGGTCTCAGCAAAAAATAAAGCCTCCATTTGTACATTTCAGACAATCTAAAACTCACAGTCTTGGCCTGTAGAACCCTCAAGTGAAATAAACCTGTTTCTGTCAACATCTGAAGCAACCTTGTTCTTAGAAGTAGGGGCATAACAAATTGAAGGAGGCAGATACTACTGAAGCTTGTATAAGATAAATTGGGTTATTTTGTTTCTCCAATTGCAGAAGGGAATGGAAGGTTTTTTTATCACATTACAGTACTGGTTTATTGTCTTTATGACAGACATTTTTTCCATGCACCTGGTATGTGATACTTTACTATGTCATATTTTTGTGCATGTGTGTGGGTGTTTCTGTGTATGTATGTATGTATGTATATATATATATATATATATATATATATATATATATATATATATATATGTATATATAGAGAGAGAGAGGGGGAGGGAGAGAGAGAGATATGTGATTCTGACAGTTAGTCAAAAATACCAGTTGTTGAATGGACAAAAAGATGGTACAGCTGATCAGAAATCACATGTACCAGCTTTTTGTCAATGGGAGATTACGGTACAGTGGGGATTGGGAAATTTGCCTTTTCACCACTGTATTACAATCTTGAGTTGGTATATATAGTTATTAGGGGGTGTGGGGAGTGCAGGGAGCTTGCCTACTGCAAAAACATGTTTTAATGGGCGGCGCAGTGGTGCAGCGGTTAATGCTGTCGCCTCACAGCAAGCGGTTCTCCGGTTCTATTCTCGGCTGGGGTGCCTTCTGTGTGGAGTTTGCATGTTCTCCCTGCATTTGCGTGAGTTTCCTCCAGGTACTCTGGTTTCCTCCCACATTCTAAAGACATGCTTCTGGAGCATTTCTCCCCGGGCCTCCGCTGAAAACAGGATCTGTGGAACCTAGTCGGACTTTCCCGGTCAACAAATGTTAAATAAATAAAAACTTTTTTTTTTGATCAGTTGGGGATCAATAAGTTGTGTTCATTCACTTGCTGTATACACACAGACACATGGATATATGGCTATCCTAATTTCTATTTGTGCTTGTTAACTGAGATATATAGTGTGTGTGAGAAGAGCACATGACTCATATATAGACTGTATTTAATATAAGGTGGAGAAAGATAGGTAAAAAAAAACATGAAGACTGGATAGACATGTTCCAGGAAAAAGAAAGTTTCCACACCTGGTGTATGCAAAAGTGTAGAATTTCCAGGACACAGAAATCTTCTGGACATATAAATATTCCTGCCACATGGTTAGGCCTGGCTTGGCAGAGAAGGAAGTTGGCCACAAAAAAAAAATATGAAAGCCAAGCAAGAGGCATACAGATGGCAAAGTGGACTGTTGAGGATAAGGCATACTTTATAATTTGTTACTATTACTCAAGAAGCCCAGAATTTCCATAGGATAAGTAACAAGAATAACTGAGAAATTAGAGAACATAAAAATACTTGCATGAGAAAAACTGTCATAAGCTACAGATGCAAAAACTATGATCCTTAATGCAACAGAGGAAGGAAAAACATTATTTAAGATGAAGAAATACAGGGATGCCTGGAAAAAGTAGCAACAGGGGAAGGAAGGAAGAAAAGACAAATAACAAAATCAAGAAGTTTTTGAAAGGTATGAAAGAGAAACATGGACATAGGAAAGAAAAAAGTCTGATATGGTATGATATTTATGCAGAGAGTAAAACCAAATTAGATACAAAAAATGCGGCTCCAAAGATATTTGAAGAGAAAAATAGGCAAACACACCTACATATGGTAAATTTCGAAATGGAAAAAAGATCACAAATCACAAAGGGGAACGTAAAAATGAAGAATAGCAAAATTAGTTATTTCATACCTAGCCCGAGTGGAATTTCATGCTTCCTGATATCTGCAAAGTTCCTGCCTGGACAACTTTCACCTGAGCTAAAATTCTGAGAATGCAGTTTTCCAACCTACCTACAAGCAAATACACATATCACAAAAAATATAACAGTTACAAAAAAGTTAAAATATGAAAATTATTCAGCTCACACTCTCCTTTGCAATTGTGATATTATATAAGCCAGACCTAATAGTAATTTTATATTAAACAAATAATATAATATGCAAGATTAATTATTCTAATTGCACAACAAAGAATTAATATCTGTATAATAACAGTAGGTAGACCCCAACTATCAGTCTGAGCTTTGTTCATACATACAGATTTTTTATTGTTTTGCAAAGCAGTTTTGCAGGCATCACTCAGTTTTTAGGATATTTGCATAATTATGGGTGGTATGTAGGTTCATAGGTAGGTACTAGGCTATCTGCCCAAGGGCATTTATAAGCCTAGCCAGAGTATGTCGGCTTTCGCCACCCCATTGATTAATTAACTGAGCCTCTGTCAAGCAGAGCCAATGAAGTGATCCCAGGGATGTATTTTCTGTTACCCATCCACTCGGCAAGGCTTCTCTTGAAGAGTGTTAGTGAGGGACTCTGCCTAATGTAGTTAGGAATTTTGTTCCAAAGCATGGGGAGTGTCTGTGACAGGAATCTATCCCTCCAACATGCTCTGTTTATTGTTGTGGCGAGGTTTAGCTCACTAGAGCACATGGCTTGCAGTGACTTGGATTTCTTTAGGTGGAGCATGTCCATCAATTCTGAGTTGGATATGGCTTTGTAAGTCAGGCAGAGATCACCTCTGAGTAACCCTTATGTCACTGAGTACAGCCGGAGTTTATTCAGTTGGGCTGCATAGGACATATGTTTGAGGCCAGTAATCCTCTTGGTGAGGTGCTTTTGTGATCTTTCCAGCTGTTGGAAGTGTCTTGTGAGGTACATCCCAAATGGAGCATTGTACTCAATGATGGGTCTGATGAGTGACGAGTAGAGGGGCACTATAACCTCTTTATTTCTAGATGCGAACCCCTTAGTAATTAGATGGGCCACATAGAAGGATTTCCTAACTACTTTGGCAATATGATTGTCAAAGGAGAGATTACTATCTACCTGGGTCCCCAGATCTCTTATTACCTCTTCTGTATTAAAGGGGCTGCCGCCTATGTGGTAATTCGTGGGTGTTTTGTTTTTCCCAAACGGGATGACTATGCATTTTTTGGCATTTAGCTTGAGGCCATGACTTTGGCACCAGGTGTCTGTCTCAGTAAAGCCTTTTTGAAGGATGTTCCTGTCAGCTGGAGAGTCAATTATGGCTCCCAGTTTGCAGTCATCGGTGAACGTGGCTAGCCATATTCCTCCTGTGTTTGCCTGTACTTTTGAGAAATATATGCTGAACAGTAGGGGTTCCAGAACCGAGCCTTGAGGGACACCACTTGTGACTGGTTTAGAGTCGGACGTGGATCCCGCTATTCTTACCGTGTGAGTTCTGTCTGTAAGCCAGTTGGCAACCCATCTTGTGACATAGGGGTTTATGTTCAGGCTGGTGAGTTTTTCTATAATACCCAAGTGAGAAATTGTGTTGAACGCCTTGGCGAGATCAAGGTAGGCTGTGTGAACCACCTTTCCCTTGTCTATGGCCTTGGTGACTGTCTTGAAGAAGTCAACCAGGATTAGAAGGCATGATCTGCCCTTAACAAAGCCGAAATGGGTCGGGTCAAGTGTTTGGAGGTTCCCAATGGCTTTGTTAATGAGTTCCATGATGATGCACCCATAGCCTTGCAGACCAGGCTAGTCAGGCTTATGGAGCAATAGTTACCAGGTTCAGTTGTGGCTCCTCCTTTGTGGAGCGGAATAACCATTGCTATGCACCATTCTATGGGCACGTAGCCTGTGGAGAGGCTGAGGTTGAACAGCATGTTTAGGTGGGGGATTAGTTTGTTCTGTAGTTCGTGCAAGACACAGCCTGCGACACCATCTGGCCTCATTGATGCTGTGGTTTTGGCTTTTGAAAGGTCTGTTTTCACCTGTGCTTCTGTGATTTCTGGGACACTACACTTTTCCGGTATTGTTGTGGGTCCTTTTGAAGGAGAGAGGGAGGTGAAGTTTGCACTGAATCTATCTGCCAGGATAGTTGCAATTATTGCAAATTCATCTCTAAGGAACAACCTTTTAGACACCCCACTGTTAATTATTTCTTTGAACCTAGGTTTGAGGCCACGTGTGAGACCATGGGCTTAATATACTTAGCAACGTGTGTTTCCTGTTCAGCTTTCTACATTGGCTTGACCAAGAGGAAGCTTAAGAACAGTATATACAATCATTATTATGACATTAAGAATAAAAACGAACTGAATGCACTGGCCAAACATGTTATTCTTTTTCCTAACCATTCTTTTGTTTTTAGAGTATTGCAAATAGTTGAAAAGAATGAGAAAAGTGGGGATTTTATGAATTTATTAGAGACTAAAGAGTTACGTTGGATTTTTAAACTGAAAGCACACTATCCCCCTGGACTGAATTCCTATGTCTCTTTACGATCACATTTAGCATTGAGAAAATGATCTGTCTCCATGTTTTTTGTTCCGTTTATTTTATTTCAGGGTGCATTTACATTTTACAGCTTGTCCTTGGTTATAATGTTTACTTGGTATTTAATATTATATGCATATTTATTGATATAAGCTTGGTTACATTTCTGAAGTCTAAGTACATATTTATGTATATATATTTTATATGCTTTAACAATGTTGCACAATTTTACAAAATTTTTAGCTTCATTGTGCATAATGAAGTATTTTTTATTACTATTAGATTAGCACAGCTCTATAAATGAGTCTTAACTAGGTAAATGCCTTTACCATGTTTGTTTTAAAGAAGGTTTTGCTGCTAGTCTTAAATGTATTGTGATTCAACATGTATTTTTTCATCATTTTTTATCATTTACTAAGTTACTCTGGGCATACCCCTGCTGAATTTTAAACTTCAATTTTCCTTTAAGAATGTTGCTTCTTTTTCAAGCTTAATTGGATAATTGATTGACTAATGATGTTCAAGTAGTCAGGATGTATTACTATTTAAGCTTGCTGTTTTTAACATTTTGTCATGGTCTGAGGAAGCGTATCGTTGATACGTGAAAGCGCTTACCAATTAAAGTTTATTTTAGTTCATTTCGTGGTGAGTCCGAGGTTTTTCTTTCATCATTCATTCCCGTTATTTACTGAGGACTCCTTGGCTGGTGCAGTGTTTTCATTTGAAACTTTGTTTTGCTTATTTAATTTCTGCTCCAGCACACGATCATGGCCAACCTTAATATAGAGTTGGACTACAATCCAGAACCGAGGACTGCCTCTCGAGAGCAACAATGGACAGCTATAACGGGTAACTCTCAAAATCCTTTATTGGGACTGGATTTTAATGTACCTGCTCCAGTATCAGCAGAAACTACAGCTAATATTCAACTTTTTACTGAAAAAATAAAACTACTTGAGAATGATTTGTTTAAATTTCAACGTTTAGCCTGGCAACGCAGACATATGGAGGCTTGCCTTCATTTTAAACTAATCCCCAGAGGCATGCGCATATTATGTATGCCAACTTATGGGGAGAGTCACCCTGCCTTACTAAAGAAGTGGCAGGAAATTAACCTTGAGACTGGCTATAAATATATGCAACTTTTGTTAGATTATTTTGGCCCCATTGAGCATCAACTGCTATCACAAGTTAATTTGCTTAATGAAGAGATTAAAGATATGTTTCAAGATGACTTCTGCCAAAAAAGACTTGAATCATTATATAGACAAGTCAATAATTATGCCGTGAAGTTGCAGCAGATTAAACATCGCAAACTGCAACGTGACTATACAGACTTTTCCACTGGTAATGTCTTCGTTTGGCCGAGAGGAGCCGATCATGGTATACGAACTGAGAACCCACTTTCAAACTCAGCGCCTTCGGAACGCACACTTGTAGCGTCCAATTCGATTGGATCCTCATCTACAGTCCCAGTGGTAGCTCCTGTTAGTGAAACTTCGGATGAAGCATTTGTAACACCTCCCGAACTGCCTACCGTTGCAGATCCAGCTATGTTTTTTTCTACGCCTCTGCCGAACCAAGAAGCGAATCGCAATTTAGGGGCCATAAGGAAAGCGGGTGCTATACGTAGTGCTGCGGTCATGGATGACCCTCATTTTTTACCACTCCCTATCAGAAAAACTGTTTTCCAACGCAATCGAGCAGAGAGCTGGGAAACGAAGAAACGGAAGCTCTCAGGAGAAACTTTTGCACAACCAAGAAGAAGGCAGAGACCTTAGAGCCACTTTATTTCAACCTGTCTAGGTATGTACTAACTTTTAATGATATAAGCCTTCTGAACAGAGGACTTTCTTTTGTTCCCTCACAGGGAAGTAATTTACCTGACATTCTAACCGATGTTCGTATGTTTGGTAGAACTGTTGCCTTAAAACTGTATTTCAAGACTGGCTCTACTGATGCAATTAATTCGGCTTCGCTCAGTGTTCCAAAGCATAGGAAGAAAAGTGTTTTTTCTCCTATACTACCAACTCATATTGACTGTTTTGTAAAAACTTGTGAACAAGACTTATATGAATACTTTTATGGAGGCTCAAGAAAATGTGCTTATTTTAACATGTCAGCTGATGAAAAAAGATCTTTGCGTTTTTTTATGAATTAATCTTCTCTAATGTTAAGACATGCAGATAAGGGAGGGGGTATCGTTATATTTGATACAGAACAGTATGTGAATCTTATGCTTTCTCTTTTATCTGATACCTCTACCTACTGTAAGATAGATGAGGTGAGGCTGAATACAATAATTAAACAAGTACAAGACTCTCTTTACGACCTACTGATGTGTCGTCAGATCACTAAGGAACTTTATGACTATTTCCACAATGAATGGCCCCTTATACCCACAATAAAGGGTTTACCTAAAATGCACAAACATGTCCTCCCACCTCCATTACGACCTATAGTGTCAGGCAGTAAATGGTGTACGGAGAATATTTCAGTCTATTTGGAAGACACACTTAGACCTGTTATATCAGAAATTCCCAGTATCTTGAAGGATACATATGAATCGTTAGCTTTCATTGATAACATGGATATAGAACTAGTGAGGGACAAGCATCTACTTATCACCATGGATGCTCTAAGTCTTTTCACTAGCATACCCAATGAAGAGGGCATACAATCAGTCAGGGAATTATTACAAATATTTCCAGTCTTTGACAACAGTCAAGTAATACTCATTTGCCAACTGTTAGATTTGATATTGTATAACAAAGTTTTTAGCTTCACGGGGTGCTTATTTTTGCAAGAGATGGGTGTAGCTATGGGCACCCCCTGTGCTAATACGTACGCCAACTTGCTGGTCTATCAGTGGGAGAGACAGTTTGTTTTTAATCATCCTAGTTTTAGTAAGATTTTGTTGTACAAATGATTTGTGGATGATATTTTAATTGTGTGGGATGGGACGTTAGATGAGTTCCTTCAGTTCAAAGAATATCTTGAGTCTACTACACATTTTCTCAGGTTCACTATAGAAGCATCGTATGTCTCAGTAAACTTTCTAGATATTACTCTAGACATTAGAAGGGGAAGGCTGGTATCCAATCTGCATAGGAAGGCCTGTTGGAAGAACACGATCCTGTCCTACAATAGTATGCACCCACGTCACATGTTTAGGGGTATTGTTAAAAGTCAATTCCTCAGAATTTCCAGGTTATGTAAAGATGAGAAAGATTTAGCCTTAGAAGCGGATAGACTGGAAAAGATTTTTATTGACAGGAGTTATGATAAATGTCTGGTTCAGGATGTTAGAAGGGAGGTTTTGGGGGATGCCCCTCCATTGAACAAGGAGAATAGAGTTGTCACCTCTATGCATAATAACTTTAAAAGGCCATATGGAACATCAAAGGATAGATTACATTTTTTAACTACTTATACCAATGATTTTCTTTTTTTGAGAAATATTGTCTCCAATAATTGGAAGATTCTAACCATTGATCAACCGACTCTTGAATTGGTGGGGAAAAAACCCATTTTTACCTATAGGAATAACAGCAATTTAAAAATGTTGTTGTGTGATAAGCTGCCAGAACTGTCACGTTTGAAACCGTCCGGTTACACCAGACAAGGCACCTATCCATGTAATAGTTGCAATTATTGCAAATTCATCTCTAAGGAACAACCTTTTAGACACCCCACTGTTAATTATTTCTTTGAACCTAGGTTTGAGGCCACGTGTGAGACCATGGGCTTAATATACTTAGCAACGTGTGTTTCCTGTTCAGCTTTCTACACTGGCTTGACCAAGAGGAAGCTTAAGAACAGAATATACAATCATTATTATGACATTAAGAATAAAAACGAACTGAATGCACTGGCCAAACATGTTATTCTTTTTCCTAACCATTCTTTTGTTTTTAGAGTATTGCAAATAGTTGAAAAGAATGAGAAAAGTGGGGATTTTATGAATTTGTTAGAGACTAAAGAGTTACGTTGGATTTTTAAACTGAAAGCACACTATCCCCCTGGACTGAATTCCTATGTCTCTTTACGATCACATTTAGCATTGAGAAAATGATCTGTCTCCATGTTTTTTGTTCCGTTTATTTTATTTCAGGGTGCATTTACATTTTACAGCTTGTCCTTGGTTATAATGTTTACTTGGTATTTAATATTATATGCATATTTATTGATATAAGCTTGGTTACATTTCTGAAGTCTAAGTACATATTTATGTATATATATTTTATATGCTTTAACAATGTTGCACAATTTTACAAAATTTTTAGCTTCATTGTGCATAATGAAGTATTTTTTATTACTATTAGATTAGCACAGCTCTATAAATGAGTCTTAACTAGGTAAATGCCTTTACCAAGTTTGTTTTAAAGAAGGTTTTGCTGCTAGTCTTAAATGTATTATGATTCAACATGTATTTTTTCATCATTTTTTATCATTTACTAAGTTACTCTGGGCATACCCCTGCTGAATTTTAAACTTCAATTTTCCTTTAAGAATGTTGCTTCTTTTTCAAGCTTAATTGGATAATTGATTGACTAATGATGTTCAAGTAGTCAGGATGTATTACTATTTAAGCTTGCTGTTTTTAACATTTTGTCATGGTCTGAGGAAGCGTATCGTTGATATGTGAAAGCGCTTACCAATTAAAGTTTATTTTAGTTCATTTCGTGGTGAGTCCGAGGTTTTTCTTTCATCATCTATCTGCCAGGATGTTGGCAATATCAGTAGGTTCAGTATATTTTGTGCTATTTTGCACTAGCTCAGAGCATATCAGCGAGTTGCCACTTAGATTCTTGACATACCTAAAGAAGGCTTTGTGGTTATCTTTTGAATCCTTGGCTATTTTTCTTTCGAAGTTAGCCTTGGATGATTTTATGAGGGACCTTAGTTTCTTACTAATACTGATCAGGGATGTCTTTTCTTCTTGGGATTTGCTTTTTTTCTGAACTAGTTTCCTCATTTTGTTGTATAACCTGTTTATGGCAGGGGTCCACCAGACTGGTTTCCATCTCTTAGGGGAGTGAGTCTTGGTTTTGCTAGGGATGGCATGATCCATGCATCCTTGTAGGTGCTCATAGAGTGCAATTGTAAAGGATTCTGCATCTTGGGCAGTGTTATCCTTTAGCGTGTGGGCTGTGAAACTTACCACTTCTGCCTTAAGTAAGGTGAAGTTTGCTTTAGAAAAGTTTTTCACTGTGGTTTCCTTGGTTGGGGGTGGTGGTGGGGTGTGGACATCCAGGGTGATTAGTTTATGGTCTGATCTAACTAGTGACAGGTTGACCTCCGGTATGGGACACTTGTTGGTGATGACCAGGTCCAATATGTTGTGGCCTCTGGTAGGAGAGTTTACCAGCTGATCCAGGTAATTTGAGTTGATAAATTCCAGGAAGCGCTGAGCCTGGGAGTTTGTACTCAAGTAGTTTTCCCAGTTAATGGTAGGGTAATTGAAATCACCCAATATCAGGGAGTTCAGTAGGACCTTCATGTTTTCCAGTGTCTCCAGAAAGGCAGAGTGTTGGTCCTGGGTAACGGAGGGTGATCTGTAGCAGGCCACAATTTGCACTGCAGATTTGCCCGATGTTAGCTGCACATGGATGATCTCAGAGGTATCATGCTGCGCCACTAACTTGGAGGTTTGGGTATCATTGATGAATATGGCTACATCCCCTCCTTTTGTGTTTCGGTCCGTGTTCTGTGGCTGAAATGTGTGGTATGAGTTATAGCCCAGTAGTGTTGGAGTGCTCTCTGGAGCCTTGAACCAGGTTTCAGTTACTGCACAGATGTCGACGTTCTCCATACTTAGGAGTGCTTTGAGCGCATGCATTTTGATATTTAAACTCCTGGTGTTGAGTAGCATAACCCTCATTTTTTTACTTGTGCTGTTTACGGAGGTGGGTTTGAATTTTGAGCCTTGCCTAAAAAAGGCACTATGGGGGCAGCAAGAACCTTGGCCAGTATTCGAAAGCCAAGGGGTGACAGGTGCAAGTTGTCTCTTGTGAAGCAATGTGGCTTGTCAAGCATGTCATCCCAGGCTGACACTGGATCCCCTTTGAATGACACCAGAAGCTTAGCCAGTTGTTGAAATTAATCATTTTTTCTTTATACTGAGATATCATTCTTTGGTGAGGGCAGGATGCCTTCCTGGGATACATGATCAGAGAGCTCTTCCATGTCTCTTTTCATGTAGTCCAGGGAGGTACGTCTCAGGTCATATAGATGCTTTTTAATGAGCAAATAAATGTAAATATCTGCAAAGGAGTGATAGTTGGACACCAAGTATCAGTGAACAGTTTGTTCAGCATTGTGTATTCTTTCATTTGATACAGTGGCATACCATATAACATACTGTGATTCAAGATTTTAATACAGTTATTAACCTATGACACATATGCAAAATATTCCAGAAAATAACTTCTATTTCTCTTGTAAAGAGTATACCATTTGCCTTAGGAACCATTTCTAATCTCTATGGTGACTGGGTATGAGAAATGCTGTTCCACAATATGTACATGTGGACAGTGTCTGAGATATTTACAGAAATATAATATTTATGCATATCCGCATACTTTATTAGTAAACAAATAAAAATATCTGCAAATCAGTAGGTGTAGGAGGAAGATAGCAGGTACTGATGATAACATCCCTTATGGTTGGAGGTAGCTTATAAATGCCTGGTTCTCAATGTTTTATTTGGATTCAAGACATCATTTTTCTTTTGGGAAAACTTGGCTAGGCTTAGAAAGCCCACCCAGGTCTTTAGCCTGGTAGCAATCTATGAATCTATAACTTTTGCAGCATTTTGTAAACTTACATTTGCTACCATAAACTACCTCATTTGCATTATTTAGGACAGGTTATTAACAAAAATATTAATATGAAAAATAGTCACATTTTAGCATAAAAAGAAATCACACTTTCCTGCTAAATGATGACTGTATTGGAGTAGCAGACAGTCTTGACATATGTGCTGAACTGTCCTATAACATGTAGTTCCACCTGGCTACTGTGTGGACACTTCTAGAAATACTTACATAAAATATGCAAATAATCATAAATCCTATTTATTGCTTAAGAATAACAAATATTTCCAAAGCAGTGGTAGACACCAGTTCTCTTTTGACAATTTTCCAGCTTCATGTAATATTTCAACTGACACCATGAAGCCCGGGGAGAAATGCTCCAGATGCATGTCTTTGGAATGTGGGAGGAAACCAGAGTACCCGGAGGGAACCCACGCGAACACAGGGAGAACATGCAAACTCCATACAGAGGGCACCACAGCCGAGAATTGAACCAGAGAACCTCTTGCTGTAAGGCGACAACGTTAACCGCTGCACCACTGTGCCGCCCACAAGCTACTCTTCCTTTTAAAGGTTATCAATAAAAATATGAATATAGCATACATTCATAACTTGTCACAAAACTAAAATCATGCGTTATCACTTACAACCTAATTTCTTTGATAATATTTAAAACAAAACTAAGAGTCATGTCATCCAGTTCACACAAAATTAATTCAATTTTAAATCAAAACTCGTAATCATGTCATCCAGTTCTCTTTTACACAACTGATTCAACTGTTCTGTATATTATTTACTACAGTTTTGGCAGATCATTTAACATATTGATTTAACACTCTGTGACAACATAACAAATAAAATGCATCCTCATAAAACAATAATAAAGCATCTTGAAACTGATATGGTGAAGAAATGTATAGCTAATTAGAGGAAGGTTTAATTATAGTAATTTGTTAGTTTATTACTGGGAACTGGAATGTTTTAAATGGCATATTCTTGATAATTGAATATGTGTAATTTACATTGGAGGTACAACAGTAAAAATGAATTCAGTGTGTTTAAAATTACAGCAAACAATGAGTCCTGCTTCTGTAACAATCAAACCACACCATAAGAGACATAAATACCCTTGTATAATTTAGTGTGTGTGTGTGTGTGTGTGTGTGTGTGTGTGTGTGTGTGTGTGTGTGTGTGTGTGTGTGTGTGTGTGTGTGTAAGGAGCAGCAGAGCAGTGACAAATGATGGTAACCTGAAATAATAAAAAAAACTGTGCAGGGCAGACTCTTACATGTTAATCCCTCCTTATACACACAGGTACACAATGCAGCACCATCACTCTGACCTACTATCAAACTATGAACATTTGGAAGTGAAAGCACAAAACAGTGAACTGATAATTCAGAAAGGAGGAACTTATATGAAATTAGTGTTTCCTGCACTCCTCCATGTGGAGTTCTACACCTCTCACACCTGCTACTTATGGTGTACAATTACTTTGCCAAATGATGACTTCATAGTTAATTGCAAAAATATTTCTAAAAAAGGTATGGTTAACATATTTTTAAATAGCAGGGTTAAAATATAAGAAGTACCTCATAATGCTATGCCACTGTCAGACAAACTACCTAATTTATCTTCTAATGTTGAATGTAGCTGCTCATTTGAGTGCTGTCATCATTTAATTATTCATACTTCAGTATGAAGCAGGAGCAGACTTTTTGTTTTTAAACAGCCACACAGTACATAAACAGATGCCCCAGATGTTGCAGCAGCCAATTGACTGTTAAGGTAGTGACATCAGACATATAGGTTCATAGGTTGGTACTAGGCTATCAGCCCTAGGGCCTATACAAGCCTAGCCATAACAATTCCCTGGCTATTTCTTCCCACACTATTTATTTCCCTGGACCCCTGTCTAGCAGGGCGACTGACGTGATCCCCGGGGTGAATTTCCTTTCTCCCATCCAATCGTCAAGGTTCCTTTTGAAGAGGACCAAAGAGGCACTCTGCTTGACATGTATGGGCAATCTATTCCAGAGTCTGGGGAGTCTCTGGGTCAGGAACCTATCCCTCCAGCATGTTTTGTTTATTGTGATGACAAAGTTTAGATCCCTGGAGCGTGTGGCTCTGAGGGATTGGGATTTCTTTAAGTGTAGCATGTCCAACAGCTCTGGGTTTGACATGGAAGTGTATGTTAAGCAAAGATTGCCTCTGAGTAGACAATATGTGACAGAGTATAGCTGGAGTTTTTTAAGGCGGTCAGCGTAGGGCATCTGCTTTGGGCCTGTAATTCTTTTAGTGAGGTATTTCTGTGGCCTTTCCAGTTGTTGCAGATGTCTTGAGAGGTACATAACAAATGGGGCATTGTATTCTATAATGGGTCTAATGAGGGATGAGTACAGTGGGACAATGACCTCCTTTTTTCTGGATGAAAAGCCCTTAGTGATGAGGTGAGCCACATAGAAGGATTTCCTGACTGTTGTGGTGATGTGGTTATCGAAGGTGAGACCACTGTCCACCTGTGTCCCTAAGTCTCTTATCAAACTTTCGGTGTTTAGTGTACTGCCACCTATATGGTAATTCACGGATACATGTTTTTTCCCATAGGAGATAACTATACATTTCTTGGCATTGAGCTTGAGCCCATGGCTCTGGCACCAAGCATCTGTTTCTGTAAGGCCATTTTGTAGAGTATCCACATCATTTGGGGATTCAATAATGGCTCCCAGTTTGCAGTCATCTGCAAACTTTGTTATCCAGAGTCCCTTAGTGTTGGCCTGTACTTCAGAGAAGTAGATGCCAAACAAGAGCGGTCCCAGGACTGAACCCTGAGGTACTCCACTTGTCACTTGTCTGGAGCTGGATTTGGAGTCGGCTACTTTTACAGTGTGGGTTCTTTCAGTAAGCCAGTTAGCAACCCATTGGGTGACGTAGGGATTAATGCCCAGCTTAGTAAGTTTATCTATGATTCCAGAGTGGGGGATGGTGTCAAAGGCCTTGGCAAGGTCTAGATAGGCTGTGTGGACCACCTTACCCTTGTCCATGGCTCTAGAGACTGATTCGAAGAAGTCAATCAAGTTCAGGAAACAAGATCGGCCCTTCACGAACCCAAGCTGGGTGGGGTCCAGTGTTTGAAGGTTGCCAATTTCTTTGTTTATAAGTTCCATGATAATACACTCCATGGCCTTGCAGATAAGGCTTGTCAGACTGATGGGATGGTAGTTTCCGGGATCCAAGGTGGATACCCCCTTGTGGAGTGGGATACCTGTAGCTGTGCGCCACTCAGTGGGCATGAAGCCTGAGGTGAGGCTATGATTAAACATGACACTTAGGTGAGGTGCCAGTTCATATTGTAGTTCATGTAGTACACAGCCCGGGATGTCATCTGGTCCCATGGATGCTGTATTCTTAGCTTTGGAGAGTGCGTTTTTTACCTGTGTGGCTGTTATTACCGGAATTTGGCAATCTTCCGGTATTGAGATGGGCCATTTAGGGGGTGAGAGGGGGGTGAAGTTGGCACTGAATCGATCTGCCAGGATATTGGCAATATCCTTGGGATCAGTATATTTAATGCCATTCTGTTTTAGCTCAGAGCAGATCTGAGCATTGCCATTTATATTCTTGACATAGTTATAGAATGCCTTGCTGTTGTCTTTGGAATCTTTGGCAATTTTATTTTTGTAACTAGCTTTGGAGGATTTTATGAGGGATCTCAGTTTCTTACTGAGGCTGGTAAGGAAGTTTTTTGCATCCTGGGATTTTCTGCTTTTCTGCAACAGTTTCTTCCTTTTGTTGTAAAGTTTGTTTATGGCAGGGGACCACCAGATTGGCTTCTTTTTTTTTTTTTGGATGAGAGCATCTTGGTTCTATTTGGGATGGCACGATTTATGCATGAGTGGATGTGCTCGTACAGTGCCTTAGTGTAGGATTCAGCAGTTGAACTTTCAGCTCCCGTCTGCATGGGTGTCATGAAGTTTGTCACTTCTGACTTGAGTAGCATGAAGTTGGCTTTGGAGAAGTTTTTTATGGAGGTTTCCTTACTGGGGGCTGGGGGTGGGATGTGGATGTTAAGGGTGATTAGCTTATGGTCAGACGTGACTAACGAGGGGGTGACCATAGGTGTGGAGCATCGATTTCCCATGTTGGTAATGACCAGGTCTAGGATATTGGAGCCCCTGGTGGGACTATGGATTAGTTGATCCAGGGCATTGGAATTTATGAATTCCAAGAACCGTTGGGCAAGGGTGTTGGTAGCTTTCCCAGTTAATGGCAGGGTAGTTAAAATCACTCAGTATTAGAGTGTTTGGTTCTATCTTAATATTTTCCAGTATGTTTAGAAAGGTGTAGTGAGAATCTTGGGGTATGGTGGTTGATCTGTAGCAAGCTACAATTTGGATTGCAGTCTTACCTAGTGTTAGTTGCACCTGGAGAATTTCAGACGCATTGTGTAGGGCAACTAGCCTGGTGGTGTGAATATCCTTGGTGAATATCGACACTCCTCCACCTTTAGTGTTTCGGTCCTGCTTTGGTGGCCGAAAAGTGTGGTAAGAGTTGTAGCCTGGTATTGCAGGAGTGCTCTCTGGAGCCTTGAACCAGGTCTCAGTTACTGCACAGATATCGATGTTCTCCATTTTTAGTAGTGCCTTGAGAGAGTGCATTTTGAGGTTTAGACTTCTAGCATTGAGTAGCATTACCTTCAGATTTTGCATGCTTGTACCTGTTACGGTGGTGGTTTTGTTATTTGAACTTTGCCTAAAAAAGGCACTATAGGGGTGGTAAGAGCCTTAGCCAGTAACCTGAATCCCAGAGGCGACAGGTGCAGGCCATCTCTGGCAAAGCATCGTGGTCTGTCAATCATGTCATCCCAGGCAGACAGATACTGGATCCCCTTTAAATGACACCAGAAGCTTAGCCAATTGTTGAAGTCAATCATTTTGTCCTTATATTGTGTTATCATTCTGGGCAAAGGCAGGATGCTACTCAGGGCTAGGGTCATACCTGCCTGGGCCACATAATCCGAGAGTCTTCCATGTCTCTTTTCATGTAGTCCAGGGAGGAACTCCCTGGTCTGCCTCAGTAAGAAGCTGAGATCCCTCATAAAATCCTCCAAAGCAAGTTATGAAAACAAAATTGCCACTCATTCTAAAGACAACCACAAAGCATTCTATAGCTATGTTAAAAATCTCAATGGCAACACTCAGATCTGCTCTGAGTTACAGCACAATGACACTAAATATACAGAACCAACTGACAGATAGGTTCAGTGCTAACTTTACCCCCCCTCTCACCCCCTAAAGGGCCCATCTTTATACCGGAAGAATGCAAAGTTCCTGTAATCACGACTGCACAGGTAAAAACTTCACTCTCCAAAGCCAAGAACACAGCATCCATGGGACCTGACAACATCCCAGGCTGCCTTCTACATGAACTACAGAATGAACTGGCACCCCACCTAAGTATCATGTTCAATCATAGCCTCACCTCAGGCTTTGTGCCCATTGAATGGTGCACCATGACAGTTATCCCACTCCACAAAGGGGGGGGCCACAACAGACCCCGGGAACTACCGCCCCATTAGCCTGATGAACCTTGTCTGCAAGGCCATGGAATGTATCATCATGGAACTCATAAACAAAGACATTGGAGATCTCCAAACCCTGGACCCCACACAGTTTGGGTTTGTAAAAGGCAGATCATGTCTCCTAAACCTGATAGACTTCTTTGAAGTAGTCACCAAGGCCATGGATGAGGGTAAGGTGGTTCACACAGCCTATCTAGATCTCGTCAAGGTGTTCGACACCATCCCCCACTCTGGAATTATAGATAAACTCACTAAACTAGGTATAAATCCCTATATCACAAGATGGGTTGCCAACTGGCTTACTGAAAGAACCCACACTGTAAAAGTAGCAGACTCCAAATCAGACTTCAGACCAGTGACAAGTGGAGTACCACAGGGTTCAGTCCTGGGTCCTCTCTTGTTTGGTATCTACTTCTGTGAAGTACAGGCTAACACAGAAGGTCTTTGGCTAACTAAATTCGCAGATGATTGCAAACTAGGAGCCATAATTGAAACTCCTAATGATGTGGACATCCTACAAAAGGGCCTCACTGAGACAGACGCCTGGTATCAAAGGCATGGTTTCAAGCTCAATGCCAAAAAGTGCATTGTCATCCACTTTGGTAAAAATTCTGTACCCATGAACTACCACATAGGTGGTAGTCTACTTAACACTGAAAGTGTGATAAGAAACCTTGGGACACAGGTGGACAGTAGTCTCTCCTTTGATAATCACATCGCCAAAGTGGTCAGGAAATCCTTCTACGTGGCACACCTCATCACAAAAGGTTTCTCATCCAGAAAAAAAGAGGTCATTGTTCCCCTCTACTCATCACTCATTAGATCCATTATAGAGTTCAACGCCCCTTTTAGTATGTACCTCACAAGACATCTACAACAACTGGAAAGGTCGCAAAAATACCTCACAAAGAGGATTACTGGCCTCAAACAGATGCCTTATGCAGACCGTCTCAAAAAACTCCATCTTTTCTCCGTCGCATATCGCCTACTCAGAGGCGATCTCTGCATAACATACAAAGCTATGTCAAATCCAGAGCTGTTGGACATGCTCCACTTAAAGAAATCCCAATCCCTCCAAGCTACACGCTCTAGGGACCTAAACCTTGTCACCACAATAAACAGAAGATGCTGGAGGGATAGATTCCTGTCCCAGAGACTTCCCATACTCTGGAACAGACTACCTATCTATATCAAACAGAGCTCCTCATTAGCACTCTTCAAGAAAAATCTTGATGATTGGATGGGTAATAGGAAATTCACCCCGGGGATCACTTCTGTGGTTCTGCTTGACAGGGATACAGGAAAATCATTTTCTTGGGTGGCGAAAGCCAGGGTACATTTTTGGCTAGGCTTGTACAGGCCCTAGGGCCAATAGCCTAGTACCTACCTATGCATTATTCATGTTCATATTTTCATAACTGAGAGACCTGCAAACTATCGAGTGGTATGTTTTGATGTACCATAGTGGGAGACAGGAAAATTAATTGTCAATTTCCTTTTATATTACACTATATTGGATATACTGTTGTTTGTTTGTTAGTAATTATGAAAATAAGCAATATTTAATAAATCAAAAAGCAAGTGACTTAACCAACTATCACAGGGAATGAGGTGAAACCTTAGATGTGTTGAAGAAAACTGATATTTGCACTGTTAGCTGCATGTCTTGAGAGATATTCAGTATTATTTATTTTGCTAATTATACAGTTAATCATATGTTTTCATATTACTGCAAATATCTCAACAAACATGCCCTCAGAGAGGAATTTCTTGCTGTCATGTAAAAGCTTATGTACAATTAA